>NC_090442.1:325261681-325574649 GCF_031143425.1 Pleurodeles waltl
GGCAGATTTCTTCCACAACAAGATCCCTACCATCTAAGAAAACTTTGAACCTCAACCAGCCATTGCCGACACTCTTAGCCTCCTCACCCCCACAGGTGCCACCCCTGACCACATGATCAGCGTTTGGAACCAGCTCACCATGCAGAGCACCACTGACATCCTGCACTGTCCACTTAGGATCTTCCATGGACACCTGCCCAAAACACATGTTCAACCTCACCAACAACACCATCAGCAACAAGCTCACAGCCATCGTCATCACATTCTTTACCTAGTCCACCTACTCAGACCAAACACCATGCCAAAATCAAACCCCTTCTCAAAAAACCATTCACCGACCCACAACAAACTCAAAAATTACCATTGCATCTCCCTGCTCCCCTTTCCAGCCAAATTCCTTAAAAAGGCCATCTACCACTAACCCAAGGAATACCTAGAGAACAACTATCTCCTGAACGCATCCCAATCCGGACTCTGTTCAAACTACAACACTGCAACAGCCCTGATCGCTGCCACAGACAACATCCTAACCCTCCTGGACAGTGGAAAATCAGCTGCCCTGATCGTCCCTGACCTCTCCGCTGCCTTCGACTCTGTTTCAAACCACGCCCTGATCAAGAGTCTTTATCAAATTGGCATCCAAGAAGGCACCTTCAAATGGATTTCATCATTCTTTACCTGAAGAACACAGAGAGTCCACCTTCCTCCATTCACTCTGGAGCACAAGAACATAATCTGCGGAATACCTCAAGGTTCAACGCCTACATGACCCCCGTGGCCAACATTATCATAAACCATTGACTGAACATTATTTCCTATGCAGAAGATACCCAGCTCATATTCTCTCTTTCCGAGACCACTTCAACACTAAGGCCAACTTCCACCTCTGCATGGCCAGCATCGCCATCTGGATGCAAGACAACTGCTGCAAACTCAGTACAGACAAGACTGAAGTTCTGATCGTCGGGAACACCACTTCACCATGGAATGATCCTCTCCCACTCACACAAACCAAACCAGGAACCTCAGCATCACCTTGGACAACAAACTCAGCATGAAGAACCAGATCAATGTAGTCTCCTGCACCTGCATCCTCACTCTGGGCTTGCTCAAAAAGATTTTCAAATGGCTCCAAATCTCCACCAGACGCACTGTAACTCAAGCACTTGTCAACAGTCGCTTGGATTACAGTTGCACACTCCATGCAAGAATCTTCTCACACATCTTGAAGAGACTGTGGACCATCCAGAACTCAGACTCCAGGCTCATCCTTGACCTCCCCAGATCAACCCACATTATCCCTCACCTGAATACATTCCAATGACTTCCCATCCATAAAAGATGCCAATTCAAGATTCTGACTATTGCCTACAAAGCCGTGCACAACTAAGGACCAACATACATCAACCACCACCTGAGCTTCCTCCAACCGTCCAGTCTCCTGCTTGCCACCTAACTCTCCCTTGCTCACACCCCCTGCATCCGCTGTAGCAACAGTGGAGGATACTCCTTCTCCCACCTGGCAGCAAAATCCTGGAACAGCCTTGCCATCCACCTCCGGACTTCACCTTCCCTTTAGGAGTTTAGAATGGGGCTCAAGACCCAGCTTTTCAACTGAAACCCCCTGAGAATCCCGGATCTAAATACCTGGATACTCTTGTGTGTGATTAACATGCTTTACAAATGCTTGATTGATTGATTGATTGCAAATGACTGGTCCAAATGTCCTTATGTTAACATTTGAAATCAGACCACTCTGCATATCATCTTTTTCAAATTTTCTAAGGATTGGAGGAAGAAATTATGATTAACTATCTCGAGAAAAATAAAATTTACACAATGTTTTCTGGCTTATCTGTTTCTGCAAACTTTACCCACTTTAAATTTTTGTTGTACCATGTCAACTTATTTATGAGCAGTGATTTGTTTTAGGTAATCCCTGTTGATTCAAAATGATTCTGCTATTTGAAGATGAACTTATATAGTATGCACTATTTGCACTAGTTGACCACAATGTAATCTTTGCTGGTTTTCATGTTTAACTAATTTAGGCACGTCTGTTTTTCAATCTGTTGATATTTTGTCATGTTTTGAATGCTTGTTTGATTTTAACACAAAAATGAATTAAAGCCTACTTTGTCTTTAGTGGATTGCAGTAAATCAGTGGCAACCCCAACTTTGTCTTTAGTGGATTGCTGTAAATCAGTGGCAACCCCAGTGCCTGTGCCAGGGCCCTTTGCTGCATCCTTCCCCCAAGCTGTTTCTCAGCACCCTAACTCCCACACCACAGCTGTCTATGCCTGATCAATGACAGCACCTGTACGCCATCCAGCCTTGAGCAGTCCAAAGCTGCCGCCAGCTCCTCTTCCTAACATCCTGAGCAGCATCTGAGTGTCATGGGGTCCTGCTTCCCTACTCCCCTGCCAGTCCTATTCCCCCCTCCCTGCTCCTTCCCCAATCTGTTGGCACCCCTTCTCTTTACCTCACCTTGTAACTGCCCAAAGGGGGCATTCTGTATGGACTTCGCAAATTTCCTGCTGCAGTATGATCCCCATCAACTGGCATACATCAGTAGGGAAATATGGCTTTGCTGTAGTCAAGCAAGATAGTGTTACTTAACTCATGCAAAGTTGTGTGTAGTGAGTCCATTCAAATCGAAAGGGTGTGGGAATTTAACAGCATAAAAGTACTCACTCATCCACGCGGAATCGGAACAGCATGGAACCCGAACTCCACATCCTCCCAGCCATTGCCTTCCTGCTCTTCTTCCAGGATCACGAACCTCGCCGCAGACGACAACGGTGAGTACTGCACCTACGACACAGGGGAGGGGGGAGGAGGAAAGGTTACGGGCACACACATACGCCACACACCCACCCCCACCCTCACCCCCACCGAAATACCTACACACCTATGCAGATAAAAAAGTCAGAGTGACACCCCCAACACCCCCACCCCCAAAAACAAAGACAAAAGCCAATGAATGTAAAAGTAGAACCATATTATTGCAACAATAAAGTATAGCGACCTTAGCAATATATGAAGAATGAATACACATCTAGAACTCTATCCATACAAGCAGCAAAAGTCCGGCCCAGTCAATCAAAGTCCAAAGGTCCGTGGGCCAATGTGCAGCAACACATGGGCAAAGCCCACACACGAGATCCAGTCCATTGGAGAGAACACTGCTGGGGCATCACTAAATTAAAAAGACAGGCACCTCAGGGGGAAGGGAAGGGGGGGCACCTCAGCCACATGAGTCCTTGACGCCAGATCCACGAAGGGCATCCATGCCCACTGTGCCATCCTGGGGAGTGCAAAGCCACAGTCTCACAAGTCTCTACAGTGGGTGGATTGCCCACTGTGCCATCCTGGGGAGTGCAAAGCCACAGTCTCACAAGTCTCTACAGTGGGTGGATTGCCCACTGTGCCATCCTGGGGAGTGCAAAGCCACAGTCCATCAGGTGCATTACAGAGACCACTGGTCATGGAGGAGGCATGGTGGGCAGAGTGCGTCGTGAAGGCCTGCCCGACACAGAACCGGGACTGCCAATGGGCCAGCGGTGCTTGAGATGAAGGGCCCAGCGGAGCGGTGCATGAGATGAAGGGCCCAGCGGAGCGGTGCTTGAGATGAAGGGCCCAGCGGAGCGGTGCTTGAGATGAAGGGCCCAGCGGAGCGGTGCTTGAGATGAAGGGCCCAGCGGAGCGGTGCTTGAAATGAAGGGCCCAGCGGAGCGGTGCTTGACAGGAAGGGCCCAGCGGAGCGGTGCTTGAGATGAAGGGCCCAGCGGAGCGGTGCTTGAGATGAAGGGCCCAGTGGAGCGGTGCTTTAGATGAAGGGCCCAGCGGAGCGGTGCTTGAGATGAAGGGCCCAGCGGAGCGGTGCTTGAGATGAAGGGCCCAGCGGAGCGATGCTTGAGATGAAGGGCCCAGCGGAGCAGTGCTTGACAGGAAGGGCCCAGCGGAGCGGTGCTTGACAGAAAGGGCCCAGCGGAGCGGTGCTTGAGATGAAGGGCTCAGCGGAGCGGTGCTTGAGATGAAGGGCCCAGCGGAGCGGTGCTTGACAGGAAGGGCCCTGTTCAGTGGTGCTTCTCACGGGGGGCCCTGTTCAGCGGTTCTGGTCACGGCGGGGCCCCGTTCAGCGGTGCTTCTCACGGCGGGGCCCTGTTCAGCGGTTCTGGTCACGGCGGGGCCCTATTCAGCGGTTCTGGTCACGGCAGGGCCCTGTTCAGCGGTGCTCCTCACGGCGGGGCCCCGTTCAGCGGTGCTTCTTACGGCGGGGCCCTGTTCAGCGGTTCTGGTCACGGCGGGGCCCCGTTCAGCGGTGCTTCTCACGGCGGGGCCCTGTTCAGCGGTTCTGGTCACGGCGGGGCCCCGTTCAGCGGTGCTCCTCATGGCGGGGCCCTGTTCAGCGGTGCTTCTCACGGCGGGGGCCTGTTCAGCGGTTCTGGTCACGGCGGGGCCCTGTTCAGCGGTGCTTCTCACGGCGGGGCCCTGTTCAGCGGTTCTGGTCACGGCAGGGCCCTGTTCAGCGGTTCTGGTCACGGCGGGGCCCTGTTCAGCGGTGCTCCTCACGGCGGGGCCCCGTTCAGCGGTGCTTCTCACGGCGGGGCCCTGTTCAGCGGTTCTGGTAACGGCAGGGCCCCGTTCAGCGTTGCTTCTCACGGCGGGGCCCTGTTCAGCGGTTCTGGTCACGGCGGGGCCCCGTTCAGCGGTGCTCCTCACGGCGGGGCCCTGTTCAGCGGTGCTTCTCACGACGGGGCCCTGTTCAGCGGTTCTGGTCACGCGGGGCCCTGTTCAGCGGTGCTCCTCACGGCGGGGCCCTGTTCAGCGGTGCTCCTCACGGCGGGGCCCTGTTCAGCGGTGCTTCTCACGGCGGGGCCCTGTTCAGCGGTTCTGGTCACGGCGGCGCCCCGTTCAGCGGTGCTCCTCACGGCGGGGCCCTGTTCAGCGGTGCTTCTCACGGCGGGGCCCTGTTCAGCGGTTCTGGTCACGGCGGGGCCCCGTTCAGCGGTGCTCCTCACGGCGGGGCCCTGTTCAGCAGTGCTCCTCACGGCGGGGCCCTGTTCAGCGGTGCCTGTCTTGTGTTTTGAGTGAACCACACCTGGCCAATACTTGCCGCTCACTCTGCATCGGACCTTTCCGTTGCGGGGCCGTCCTGTGATGGAGTCCTGGGGCCCTGGCTCTCCTTCGATACCCCCGGAATGGGGCTGGTGGGACCCTCATGGCCAGGTCGGCTGCTCCCTGCCTTTTGCTCCTTGCTGCCCTTGCCCTCCTTGGCAGACTGTCCGTGGCCCTTGGCTCCCTTAGCCGATGTGGCAGGTGACGGTGCAAGGCTACCCTCCTTGGGGGCAGGCGTATCAGGCCTGTCGCGCCTGCCCTTCAGTTTTTTGGTCCTCTTCCCAGGGGGGGGGCTGGCTGTGCCTTTGCTGCTGGACGATTTCCCAGCCCAAAGAAAGGGCGGACTCCAAAAACCAGGCACGACGTTCTTTGGAGTTGCTGGGCTGGTGGTGCCTGAGGTGTTTGTGGAACTCTTACGGGATGGAGGGGGTGGGTCAGGTGAGGAAAAGAGGTCCACTTTAGAGAGGAAAATTTTCTTTGGAGCCATGGGAAGGGTGGTTGGAGTGGGTATGGGAGTGGAGGAAGAGGATGTGGTTGTAGGAGAGTCAAGTGTGCTGTCTTTGGGTGCAGGTGCTTGGGCAGGAGGCTGACGTGAGGTGGATGGCTGTTGTTTGGGTGCCTGCCTGTGTTTGTGTGGTTGGGAAGCGAGGGTGACAGACACACTGGGAGAGGACACAGGGGACGTGTACATGGCAGTGGGGGTGGTGACTGCACGTGTGCGGACTGGTGTGGAGGGTGTGCTGGTGATGGGTGCAATGGCTGATGGTGGTGTGCTTGCAGGTGTGTGTGGAGACGTCACAGGGAGGGAGGAGGGAGACGAGGAGGTGGGGGACACAGAGGAGGTAGTGGCTGTTGGCATGTCTGCATCTGGATGTTGCTTGGGTGAATGCTTGTGTGTCCTGTGGTGCTTATGTCTGGATGACCTGCCCTTGGGTATTGAGGTGTGTGCAGGCTGGTCTGTAGGTGTGGATGGGATAGGCAGAGGAAAAGGGGAGTGGGACTGGGTGGAGGGAGTCAGAAGAGGGAGGCTGGAGACAGGGACAATCGCTGCCGTCAGTGCTGAGGCCAGAGCGTTGAACGATCGTTGATGGGCAGCCTGACCCGAATGAAGGCCCTCCAGGTATGCATTGCTTTGATGCACCTCCCTCTCCACACCCTGGATGGCATTCAAAAGGGTAGACTGCCCAACAATGATGGTCCTCAGGAGGTCAATGACCTCCTCACTGAGGGCAGCAGGGGTGACTGGGGCAGGGCCTGAGGTGCCTGGGGCGAAGGAGATGGCCGGCTTCCTGGCCTTGCGGGCACGGGCTGAAGGCCGAGGGGCTGCTGGGAGGGCGGAGGTGGTGTGCTGGGTGGCGGCTGTACCTGTTTCTGCGGTGGGCACGGATGTTGCCGCCAGCGCAAGGGAGCTCCCTTCCGAGGACGTGTCGGTGTCGCTGCCGTCTCCACGGGTCCCCGTGGTGGAGCCCCCCTCGCCCTCCGTCTCACTGGTCATGTCGGAGTCCGTTGCATGGCCCTCCGGGGCCATGTGAGATGCAGCTCCCTCTTGCGCCGATGCCACTTCTCCTCCGCCTGATGATGCTAATGCACACATTCACAGAAATACAAAGAAAATGGGGGGGGGTGGAAAACATAAAGACAAGTTGAGTGCATGCATTGGGGACACCGTTGGCGGAGAGGACAGACACAGAAGCCCCCTGCACTACGCTGCGCACTTGGAGTACACTACTCATTCAATGGGACATGCCCTACAAGCCTATGGGCGACAACTGCCCACACAGTATACACTGGTCCATGAATCGCGTTACTAGGCACCCTACAGAGGTGGGGGGCGGGGGCACAGGACCATACTTTACGGACGGGCCTATCCTACAGAAATCGCCTTGGCCTAGGGATACCCACAGCCCTCCTCCCCCACCCAGGCACCTCCACTGCGCGCAAAATAGCTGAATGTGCTGGTACTCACCCCCTTGTGTCTGCTGTGATGTCCTCAAGTGCCCATCTAAATCGGGGTAGGCCACCGCCAGGATCCGGGACATCAGGGGGGTCAAGGTACGACTGGCACCCCTCCTAGGTTGGGAGGCCATCCCCAGCAGAGCCTCCGCGGTCTTCCTGCTCCCGCGGCGGATGTCCTCCCACCTCTTGCGGCAGTGGGTGCCCCTTCTGGTGTGGACCCCCAGGGCCCGGATGTCCTTGGCGATGGCACGCCAAATGTCAATCTTCTGATGGGCGCTGACCTATGTGACATGTACAGGGGGGGAAGAGAAACATCATCACTTTTCTGCATGCTCGATGTGAGTGGCCCCCTGTCCCCAACCTTGCCATGTGGCACATGCTCTCATCTGTCGTGCCATGCATTCATCATTCGCTGCCCTCCCCTCCATCGTACATCCTCCCCACTCAGCCCAGGCATTGGGCACTATGCATTGCCCCCGTGTACTCACCTGTTGGTCTGGAGGCCCGTAGAGTAGCGCATACTGGGGGAGGACCCCGTCCACGAGCTTCTCCAACTCCTCGGAACTGAAGGCGGGGGCCCTTTCCCCAGTCGCAGCAGCCATTGTCACTTCCAGACCGAGGTCACAGCAGCACTTGCAGTATAGGTCCTCTCCTGTGGATGCTCAGGTCTCGTGTGATCAAGCAGAGAGAAAATGGCGGTTACGGCCGCGGCGGTGCGTGCTGCTGCGGTGCGTACCGCGGCGGCGCGTACCGCGACCGCCGGCGCTCACCGCCATTGGCTCCTGAAACCCATAGGGTTCAATGTTGTCCAATGCGGCTTTGCGCCGCGGACTGCGACCGCCTACCGCCACGGTGTGCCACGCTTGCGCTATTACCTCACTTCACATTGTCACTTCACAGGTCAGGCAGCCGCCATTTCAAGGGCACACATGGCTTCATTCCTACTGCGTCACACATGGCTAGGCCTTGCACCGACAATCATACTAGCCATTCAATCCCGAGAGATACGTGTACTGGGCATGCTGTGGGCACTTACCTGTGGGTTGCTTGACTCTGTGCTCCATGTTGTCCTTCCTAGGCATCGTCCGCTGGGACTTGCGAGGAGACGGAGGAATCTTCCCGTGTACAGACCGCTGGTGGACCTGTCGACAATGGAAGAAAGACACGTCATACTCACCTACAGACTCAACCGTGCCACTATACAGGAACTGTGTGCCCAGCTGGAGCCAGACCTGATGTCACCCATCCGCCAACCCACAGGGATTCCGCCTCTAGTGCAGGTGCTGTCAGTACTGCATTTTTTGGCAAGTGGATCATTTCAAACTACTGTGGCCATTTCATCTGGGATGTCTCAGCCTATGTTTTCAAAGGTGTTGTCCAGAATGTTGTCTGCCCTGATGAAATACATGCGGAGCTACATCATTTTCCCTGAGGTGGGTGACTTGCCTACAGTGAAGGGTGATTTCTATGCCCTTGGACACATTCCCAATATCATTGGTGCCATTGATGGTACCCATGTGGCTTTGGTTCCCCCAAAAGACGATGAGCAGGTGTACAGGAACTGTAAAAATTATCATTCGATGAATGTCCAGGTGGTCTGTCTGGCTGACCAGTACATCTCCCATTTAAATGCCAAGTTCCCAGGGTCAGTGCATGACGCGTACATCATGCGAAATAGCAGCATCCCTTATGTGATGGAACAGCTACAGAGACACCGTGTGTGGCTAATTGGTGACTCTGGTTACCCAAACCTGCCTTGGCTATTGACCCCATTGAGGAATCCCAGGACCAGGGCAGAGGAACGGTACAATGAGGCCCCTGGGCGGACTAGGAGGGTGATTGAGCGGACCTTCGGCCTCCTGAAGGCCAGGTTTAGGTGCCTGCATATGACTGGTGGATCCCTAATGTACTCACCAAGGAAGGTGTGTCATATCATCGTGGCCTGCTGCATGCTTCACAACCTGGCTTTGCGACGCCAGGTGCCTTTCCTGCAGGAGGATGGTCCAGATGGTGGTGTTGTGGCCGCTGTGGAGCCTGCGGAGAGTGAAGAGGAGGAAGACCAAGAGGACGACACAGACAACAGGGACAGAGTGATACTGCAGTATTTCCAGTGACACACAGGTAATAATCTACTCCAGCATTGTATTATATCTGTAACTGTAGTGGCTCTATACTGTCTGACCTTTCACCCCAATGTATGGTAACTTAGTTGTGTATATCACTTCCTATTTCAGTGATCTGATCCCCACGGAGTGCCCTCTGGTTTTTTTCCCCATGGACTACCGCTGTGTGACACTGGTATGTTGTCATCACAATGTAACTAGAAATGTTTTGTTGGTTATATCGAATACATTTGGTTTAAATAAATAGATAGCAGAATCCAGTTGGTTAATGTGCAATAATTGTGTTTATTGAAGTTTTAAGATAGGTGCATAGTTCAAACAGGGTGATGGTGGAGGCATGTCCATGGCAGTGTCCAGACTGTCGTTCCTACAGGTCCATTGTCCATATGCCTGTCGAAGGTGGAGCAGGGGCAGTTCAAGGTTGGACAGGGTAAACAAGTGGGACAGTGGGATGACATCCGGGGGTTTCCGTGCATGGCGGGGGTCTTGACATCCTACTCTGTCTTCTTCCTCGATCTCAGGCCTTTCTTGCGGGGTGGTTCTTGTTCTGCAGGGGGTGGGGTCCGGGAGGGCCGTTGCTGTTGTGTCGGGGCCTCCTGACCACTAGCGCCGGCGGAGGTGGTGGGCTGTTCTTCCTCCATGCTAGTGGCAGGGGCCCTTTGGGGGGCCACATGGTCCCGCAATGTGGTGACAATCTGGTTGAGTGCCACCACGATTGTACCCATTGCGGAACTGATGGTGCGCAGTTCTTCCCGGAACCCCATGTACTGGCCCTCCTGCATGGCCTGGATCTCCTGGAACCTGGCCAGGACCGTCGCCATCGTCTCTTGGGAGTGGTGGTACGCTCCCATGATGGTGGTGAGGGCCTCTTGGACAGTGGGTTCCCTAGGCCTGTCCTCCCTCTGTCGCACAGCAGCCCTCCCAGTTCCTCTTTGTTCCTGGGCCTCTGTCCCCTGGACGGTGTGCCCACTACCAGTGCCCCCAGGTCCCTGTTGTTGTTGGGGTTGTGGGTTACCCTGGGTGCCCTGTACTGGTAGACACACCGCTGCTTGACCTGTCCTGGAGACAGAAGCATGGGCCCGCTGGGTGGGTGCTGTGCTGGTGTTTCCTGAGGGGGGTAGGTCTGCTGTGGCCTGGGGCTGACTGAGGGTAACCGACTGTCCAGAGGTCCCCGATGGTCCGGGCTGGTCATCAGGTTCTAGGTCGACAGAGCTGCTGTCATCACTGGGGGCCTGTTCTGGGGGTGGGATGGACAGATCTGGACCCTCCTTGCCGGTGTGTTGGCGTTCGGGCCCTGCAGGGGTAGAAGAATATGGTTATTGATTTTGTGTGTGCCGTGGCATGCGATTTGTGGGTGCCCTTGTCCCCCAGTGCTGGCAGTCCCATGTGGGAGGAGTTGTGAGGGTGGTTTGTGGGGGGGGATGGGTATGTGCAGTGGTCATGCTTAGGTGCTGGGTGTCCATGGTTTGTGCTGGCATTCAGGGGATTGGGTTGGGTTGGGTGGGTTGTGTTGGTGAGACATTAACAGGGAGTATGTGTGCTGGGGGGTTAGGGGTGAGGGTGGGGGTGTAGGTTGGCATGCTGGTGGTTGGGGGGGGTGAAGTAGTTGAGATTAGACGTACCAGAGTCCATTCCTCCGCCTACTCCAGCGAGGCCCTCAGGATGCAGGATGTTCAAGACCTCTTGCTCCCATGCTGTGAATTCGGGTGGAGTGGGTGGGGGTCCGCCGCCAGTCTTCTGCACAGCGATGTTGTATCTTGACACCATCGCCCGCACCTTCCCCCGTAGGTCGTTCCAGCGCTTTCGGATGTCTTCCCGATTTCTGGGATGCTGTCACACAGCGTTGACCCTGTCGACGATCCTTTGCCATAGCTCCGCCTTCCTGGCTATTGTGGTGTGCTGCACCTGTGTGCCGAAGAGCTGGGGCTCTACCCTGATTATTTCCTCCACCATGACCCTGAGTTCTTGGTCCGTGAACCTGGGGTGTCTTTGGGGTGCCATGGGGTGGTGTGGATGAGGTGTGGGGTGGTGTTTGTGGTGATGAATGTAGTGGTGTGTGGTGTTTTGTGCGTAGATGTGATGTGGGTGATGATGTTGGGTTCCTGTGTGTGTTGTGGTTTGCGTTCCCTGTGCTCTCTCTCTGTGTATTGCGCCTTGTCTCTGAATTTCGCTTTGTGGGGGTTTGTGGGTGATGTGGGTGTGTGTTTTATATGGTGATGGGTGTGTGGGAGTGGTGTTTGTATGTGTATCAGGTGTGTGTATTTGGAATTGTCCAATGTGGCTGTGTTTTGTAAAGGTGTGGGTATTTTGAGCGCAGCGGTGTGTACCGCCAATGGAATCCCGCGGTTGAAAGACCGCCGCGTGGATCGTAATGGCATGGGCGTGTTTGTGTTGGCGTGACGGTGGAGGTTTGGTCATCTCCAGTTTATCGCTGACCGCTGATGAGGCGGGCTTCAGTGGATGTCGGGTTTTTGGCGGTTTGGCAGTTGTGGGTCAGAATGACCGTGGCGGTTTACCGCGGCCGCGGCGGGATTTTGGCGGTTTTCTGACCGGCGGTAAGTGCCTTTTACCGCCAGGGTCAGAATGACCCCCTAAATGTCTTATCGCGCTATTCACGCGTCTCAAATTTTCTACTCAAATACTAAAGAAAAATTAAAGTATCTATAAAATATTCAGGATACGTATTAACTAAATTATGTACAAGTATTCCCTTTTCCAAACATGTACCATCCACTAATTATGTGTAGGCCTTACGTCCTTAATACCTAACGATACAAACAATCCATATATGTACAGATAATTGCGGGGTTAATATCTGTACATATAGGGATTGTTTGTATCCCTATTAGTTAATACGTATCCTGAATATTTTATAGATACTTAAATTTTTCTTTAGTATTTGAGTATATTTGTATATATAGGGATGCTGATCCTCCTTGGATCCTTCATGGATTTGGAGGAAAATTTGCGGCGCCCATTTTGTATCTCGTATTGCCTAAGGGGTGGGAAAAAGTCAGTGTAAAAACATTTAAGTGGTCAGGATACAGCTATTCTGACCCCATAGGACCCATGAAGGGGGTTCCTTGGGGACCCCTCATGGGCAAAAAATTGCACCTTTGTTGGCCAATCCATGGACTGAAGGATCCTCCTCAGATCCTCCTTGGATCCTGGGGCAAAGCAAGGCCCTGATTGGCATGCCACAACCTGACACAGATATTAAAGTTTGCGTTAAAAACCATGGGGAAGTTATAGCTAGGTTGAAGTTTTACTCGTATAAAACCATAGAAATTCATCAGTTAATGTTATACTTATAGTTATACTCATCTGAAGAAACTATAACTAGTGCCGGAAAGTAACTTTGGGCATCAAGTTATTGTTTCTTAACATTAGTATAACTATAATTGTAACTAAAACTGCTGCTTTTCTATGGTTTTGCATCAGTAAAATGTCAACCTAACTATAATGTCACTGTATACTTTGTTTTTTTTATTGAATATATTTATATATCCTACTGGCAGTCACCAGTAGGTAGCTATAGGTAGGATCTAGGTTCAATAGGAAAAGTGTTTTTTTTTTTGCCAATAACATTGCTGTTGTTTGATCAATCCTCATGAAACTATCAAAACTAATTCCACAGTCAGTTCAGCTGCTGTCTTGAAAGTTTTGGAGTGATCTGTCAAGCGGGTTCGGAGAAAGAGGGGGTCCCAAAATGCATTTCCCCCAAGCCCTTTCCCATATGAATTTTGAACGCGACTACAGTCCAAACCGCTGGACGGAATTACACTAAATTTGGCAGAAAGCTAGCTCTTTTGTTATTTGATGTATATCCATTCAATAATTTTGGAGATATTAAAAGAAAACATATTTGTGTAGCTAGAGTAGAGGCAGGAATACACTTGTGTCATATTCCTAAACACCTGTGCCACTGGAAGGCTGTAATTGGCTAGCCACAACTTAAGGCGAAAGCTTCAGCCGCCATGTTAGATATCAGGGAATGGTCCCTGATAGGAGAAACAGAAGTGAAATATAGTAGAAGGGGACAGGGTAGAGGTACCCTGACCCTCTGGGTGTGATATATGTGTGTGAGGGAGACAAGATGAGAAGGCTATTCCTGTAAACATTTTTTTTCAACGTGTAAGGATTCATAAATCCATCACAATGCTCAGCGTGGCACCTCATGTAACTTTATGATGGATTCACGAATTTTGCAGAAATTTTTTAAAAAAAAATACATATACAATACTCAATCAGACACTCATTCACTCACTGGGAAACACAATCAGACACTAACACACGCTCACAGACACAATTAGACACTCATGACACCACTCACAGATGTCTGTAGAGGGTAGGCCTTTGGCCTTGTGCGGCGGTGGTTGGATCAATGTAAAGTAATTAAAATTAGTTAACATTAAAAAACCCATATAAATTCACGGAAAAAACTAAGGTTACAGGGAAGTTATAGTTAAGAAATAGAATTAAATAAAACATCAAAATTTGCTTTAAATATCAAAGTATACAGGGTCGTTAAAGTTAGGTTCTGAATTCCTAAATATAAATTTAGCATTTATAGTTATGGTTAGCTAAAGTTACTATAACTTCTGCCTTAATGTAACTATAACTTGCACCCTCGCCATGTACTTCCAATTACTTCACATATTACATCACTTATGACATCATTCATTTCATCGATGTAACGTTTGCAGTAAACTTATTGATGCTAAATATGTAAATGCATCCCTTTGCATCTACTGAAACCCCCCATTAGACCAATATTGCCATGAAGTTTGCTGAGTTTGCTAGTGGCTAAACTCATAACATGAAATAGGAGAAATGCATGAGACAATTGAATTGACAATGAAGTCTACATTTAGTTGGCATGAACATTCCATTTGCATTTGATGACCCAAATAAGACCACAATACTACTCAAAGTCTACACTGTAGAACCATCCAGGCAGCTATTTCATAGGAATCGTTCCAAAGCCTATCCACTTGCTAGATGAAAATCATCAAGTGCTTGCTCATATAAAGACAATTGCCTTATAAAAAGAAATGCCCAGTAGAAACCAAATGTAAATTAGATCCAATTGATCCTAACAACTGCTGGATAATCAGATTTCATTGACAGCATATCATGCCCCATGTCCTACCTCCCATTTAACAACCCTAGAGGTCTTAGAGTGAGATTGCAACATACAAGTAAAGAACTATGGACCAGATGTAGCAACTTCCGAGTTTGCAACTCGCAATTTGCGAGTCGCAATCCCGGATGCAGGATGGTGCCCCTGACACCATCTGCGAATCGCAAGGGGGTCGCAAACACCCTACTCATTAATATTAATGAGACCCCCTTGCGATTCACAGCACTCACAGGGATGGTGGCCTGCTGGAGACAGCAGACCACCATGTCTGTGACTGCTTTTTAATATAGCAGTTTTTTTTTTGTATTGTAGCCAGTTTTCCTTAAACGAAAATGAGTTGCAATACAAACAAAAAAATGAAACGTTTTTGTTTCATTTTTTCAGAGCAGGCAGTGGCCCATAGGACCACTGCCTGCTCTGAAAAAAAGTTTGCAGGGCCATTCACAAAGGGGAAGGTGTCCCATGGGAACACCTTCCCTTTTGCGAATGGGTTCCCACAAGTGTGACACTGGTGGTAACTGCAACTTGCTTTGCGACCGCGTTCGCGGTCACAAAGCAATTCTGCATCGTGATGCGAATCGCAAATAGGAAGGAGAGCACCCCTTCCTATTTGCGAGTTGCATTCCCATTTTGCGAGTTGGTAATCAGGTTACCGACTCGCAAAATGGGAATGAGCATCGCGATGTGCTTTTTGCATGTCGCAAACTGCGAAATTCACTGTTTGCGCCATGCAAAAAGCTTCGTACATCTGGCCCCTAGTTATCAGCGTATAAAAATATGGAAATATACAGCTTGTGAAATTTGATTTAGACCATATTATGAACAAGTTGGAAAGCTATGTATTCTTGAATACGACATATGAATTTTTCTCCAACTTATTTACCTCCCTCCCTGTGTGTTTTCCAGTAATACAGTATCTATGGTTCTCCCATGTACTCCGATAATGCTCTGACGCCCTTTATGGTGGATTTGCATTCAATAAAACAGGGCGGCAGAATGGCTGAGTGAACTGAATAATCACTCCTTACAAAATGTGGTGGTCCAGAGGTCATAAGTTTGAAATGATGCAACCATATAATCACCCAAGGTTGGTAAATTCATTACAGTTTAGAAACACAGTAATGTGGTTTGTAGCAGCATATTAAATACAATTAAAATTAAAAAATTAAAAAAAAACTAAAAAATAATGGCCTCATTGCGAGTTTGGCGGTCCCAACTTGCGATTAGTGTGTAATCTCATTTCCATGTCTATGTAGGTAATGAACTGCAGTTTGCACCTGCTTTGCCAACCAGTGCACAACTCTAATGGCTATGACATTAGAACACTTACTTTTGCAGTTTATATCTTTATTGTGGGAAAACATTTTCTAACACTGAACTGTATACGGTTAGATTCCAGTTTGTAGAAGTGGTCTATACATCAGCTCGAGGGAGGAATCATTAAAAACTAGTAGCACAAAGTGAGACTTGATGAAGCAATCATAAAGATGCAATGTTTGGGTTCAAAAACAAAATGTATATCTTTCAAGTCAAGATTTTTCATAAATAAATGTTTTGAATAAAAGATGTGGTAGATACTGTTCTAGGTTTTTCAGCATAAAGGAACATCAGCCTATCAAGTGCTATAGCCATTGATGTCATGCTCTGGAAACTGGGGTCATTCAATCCTAACATATACTTGGAGATACAAGGAGTCATTTAGTGGGTTAATGATATGTATCTTTGAAGAGACTAAAGAGATACTGTAGAAGACTACAGTAACAAAGATATGCTTATCAGTGGTGAAGGGAACAATATTGAGAGGATAGGTTTCTTCCAATGGATGCTTCTGAGGCAGCCTGAATTGTCACCATTTATTCAACATTACTTTGTTTTTAGTGTCAAATTAACATAATGACATTTTAGTACATTAATACCTTTATTTAAAATTTGGATACGCATTTAGCATCATTCACAGCAATTCATTATAAATAAAATTATTTATAGGAACAATATACATTGTTTTATTCAATCAGGTTTCACAGAAAAGAAATCCAAATATGTGAATACAATTTAAGGGGATAACTAATTACCCGTACATCGCCAATGCCTAGCAAAAGACTGGGTAGAATAGGTAAACGAGAAAACAACCTTTCAGTGTTTATTTAAAAATTGAACTGCACAAATGCTAATACTATTTGTCAAAGACAGTAAATACACATAGACAAATACTTACCACAAACATAACGGTAATGCTGTGAATTCATCAGCTTAATTTTAACAAAGGCTTATTAACACAAGTATCATTGTCTGATTAAAAAAAAAATGAAAAAAATAAGTAGATGAAATGTGTGAATTTTTACTAAAATTAAATGAGGAATGAAACATAGAATGCCTCTGTTACCCCAAAAGCATTACATCTAAAGATATACTAATTTCATAAACAAAATACTGTCAACAACTGCACAGAAGAAAAAATCGGAGTAGGAAATCCTTTATTTCTAATGAAGAAACATGGAGTGTGAGACTTTAGTAAAAGACTAGCATAGAAATAAGAAGAGTCTGGAAAATGGTTACCAGAAGTTAAAGTGAGTTACTGAGTCAGATAGGGACAGAAACAAGGAAAGATTGCACCAGACATATAGTTTAAAACATAAAGCTTGGAAAGCATTCTATTTAGCAGCTTTGGTCTGAAACAAATAAGTTTGAAATTTCACATTTACCTTAACTTGTATTTAGCATTTGCTATCAGAACTAAGTTGCCTATGACTGAATAGAGTACAATATGGTGCAGTTTTATTATTGTTTCATTCTATTAGTGCAGCAACCAAAATTGCCACCTTGTTTTGTGTACAGGGAAAAACAGAGTACAGAGCCATATCTACTAAGATTGAACTATTGATGTTGTCATCCCTGTGCTGGCATTCTAATTAGGCCACCTTGTCTGATGCACAGCCTCTTAGCATGGTGCCGAGATGAATGTGTTTTGTCTAGCATAGAATTTGTCATAGAAACACACCCCTACAGTGCAAATTCCGACACCTAGACACATTTCAGAATGATCCCATGTTTTGGATCCAAGCTGTGCCCTTCAGCAAACATGCAATGCTTATTTATATTTAAGTTAGTTTTGTATTGTGAGGTACATGAAAAGGCCAGTGGCATTCAAACATAGCAACAGAGTACATAGAGATGACAATTCAACTACTCAACCATTTTTAACCTAGATTCAAACAATTAACTAGAATCATACCTCGCTGTAGATTCCAAATCCTATTTAGAATGAAATAGTTGTGGAGTCTGGTAGGCATCTCAAACTGCAGTTGTAAATCATGCATACAGAGAATCATAGCCATGTATGTTATATTTATATACCATTTTGCAAGATAAACTCAACTGGTGCCTGAATTTGTAAGTACTATCATTATATTGGTTTAAGAAAAATAATTCCCCCATATTTTAACAAACATTTGGCTGGCTCCAACTCCTTTGGCATGCAATTCTTCTTATTTTCTTACTCAAGTCATTTTGCTAAGCAAGTCTGAAAATAACAGGGTGAAATGGGTTTTCCATTTTTGTAACATTAATGAATAATCTGCTAATATTGGAGTACAAACCAATTTAGATATTACTTTGCTACACTTGAAAAAGTTTTCATTTAATTTAGGGAATCATTAGATTACATGGAAATGTAAAGAATACTGCTTCCAAGATAGAATTTATGTGGAATTCAAAAAAATATTCAAACTTTGACATCACCTTATTGTATGAAACTGATTTGCAGTGTCAGGATTTCAAACCAGAATCAAGTTACCAAATGTTGCAGATACATTTTTTTAAAATTGGCTCCCCTTGGAAACACAAATATTTAGCTCATTGATTCTCTTACACATCTCATGTGCAGAACAATATTTTCTTGTGCCCACATAGATGACATTTTGTGAAATGTCTACATCAACTATTTTTTCCAGCACCTTCCTTTCTTAAACACCTCCTTCTCAACTGAATATAAAGCCATTTCACCCTGGTCTAATATCTGTAGCAGGGAAAATTCCTTAAGGTATATGATATTGTGCAACCATTTTAATACATTTCTATCCATTCTTATCTTTATCTCTCCATCGAGCGCTGATCATAAAATCAATGATTTTATGGAAACCATTCAACTTCCATCTGTTTAACAATGCAGTGTTAATAATATCTTGGTTTCTGAAAACAAGATCCTAGGTGGGTGGCAATATTAACATTAACATGTGGGATTGAAAAAAATGTTTAAAATTCTTATTTCCTTTTGAAAACCAACTGAATGACCTTATTACTTACTTTTGTCTGTCATTTTGTAAGCTGGAAAATATCCCTAATATTATCACCTTTCAACATAATATTTGTTAATACATTATTGAGATTAAAACCTAAATATTGCACGGTTTTAGACCTAGTGGAGTATTGTACAATATATGTAAAGTACTAGATTTTAGAATTTGTAAATGCTCTATCATACAACTGTCTTAAGTGCTATTCTGGGACAATGATCTTGCCATAAAATGACATCATCTTAGATTCAAATTCCTTAAAGAAAGTTGCATTTAAAACACAGGGCGTGATAGCAAAGAAAAAGTTGAACATGGGCAATACTGTATCTTTAACTAGAGCTGTTCTGCTTAGTAATGTAAGTGGTAGAGGATTCCACCTTAATAGCAATGCTTTTGTTTGAGCTAAATGAAGCATATAATTTAATAATCAATGTCTTCCATAGCACTTGAAAATTTAGTTCCAGGTAGACCTGTGAGCGCGGCTACTGTAGCGCAGTGGGGCTCCATATTTTACAGCTCATTTTTGTTTTTTGGCTGGCCCCCATGGACAATATAATCAATAGGAGGGGGAAACCACGTATCACCGCCCCTTGGACAATTTTCTTCTCAGTCTTCTTCTTGGTGGTCCTCAGAAATGGAATGCCACAGGCACCCTGGCTGAACTCAGTCCACTAGGAACTGATTGTACCAAGGCTGTGTGGGGGCACCAGGAACAATGTTTATTGTCACAAATGCCTCAACAGGCCCAATCACAAGGAGCCACTACAAATAGAGGCTCTCATTTAGAAGAGATGAGGCTTCGCTGCATTACGACAACGATACATTAAATTTCAGAGGCTTCGCTGCATTACGACAACGATACATTAAATTTCTTGCACCTGCATCAGATGAGCTTACAACACCATGGATGCATTATATTTAGTTTACGAGGCTCCGTGGCGTATGGCCCCAAGGATGCGTCAGATATTCTGATGCATCAGTGGGTACTCTGCCGCAACATTAGAGCCCCAAAAGTGACTCATTGCTCAACAACGCAACTCCAGCAATGGATCAAAAAACAGAGGCAAGTCCTATTATAAAACCTCTGCGTCAATTCTTATGCCTGGTTTTGGCAGGTTTAGAAATGTTGACGCATCCCAGGCTTAGAGTGACACAGTGCAAAGTTGTACATTTCACTGTGTCAGTAGTAAGTGGGGTTTTACATGGCAATGTCTGTCCATCATACATTATATACTGCCTGGCACAAACAGTTCCAAGGCAGGTATAATGTGACACAGGACTACAAAACCTGACAGATTGGGTCCAATACATCTGTTTGTAAATATGGGGCAATGTCGAGTTGAGAATGCACCACTGATGCGTCAAACAAATGACACAACAGTGGCACAAGCTCTTGTAAATGAGGCCTAGAGTTTTCTTTACCCCTCAACTGATCTTTGACTGAGTTTTCTCTTGTCACCAAGAGTGTTTATTTCAGGCTTCCTGGGATATAAATTTTAAGTAGCTTTGAGGAACTTCATTTTTATGCTGCTCTTTCTCTGATAATCTAGTAAGCTCATGGCTCCCTCCTGCCCTTTAGTTCCTTATCCAGGACTTGTCCTCTGTCCAGCTGCTAGTTCACTCTGGAGACCAAAGTCACTTCCAGTAGTACCCCAAAGCCCTCAAGTAAAGTACCCTGCCTGGCAGCATCCACCATGGCCCCACAGCTTGATACCCATTTACAAGGCACGTGTGTGTCAACAGAAGTTAAGGGGGGTCCCTTCTTTTTGGAGATTACTTATCTACAAGACCAGTCCATAGACGTTCCAGGGGAATCACCACAGGCCCTTCCAGCAGATCCATCCACTACTGTCCCCAGAAAGTGTGGTGGGCAGCAGAGGCAAATCCTAGGTCAGAAGACTTTGGGCCTCATTTCGAGTCTGGCGGTTTCAAGACTGCCAGACTTACAGTGGCAGTGGGAACGCCACATTCCTGGTGGTCCAACCACCATATTACTATCCTGGCTGTCGGACCCCCAGGGGACAGCCGCCACCACCAAGAACATGATTCCTAATGGGGTGACAGATTTGGGAGTCATAGTCAGTCCTGGCGGAGCTGAATATCAGCGCAGCCGTGCTGATCACAACCCTTTTCAGACAGCCTTTTCAGGCTGGGTCCCTGCCATGAAAACACTGATGGAAAGGAAGTGTTGGGGGCCGCAGCAGGGCCCCTGCACTGCCCACGATGATCCGAGGCCAATGCTGCTGCACTGTTTAACTAGGCTGACCAGCAGAAACCTCCAAATATGGAGGTTTCTGCAAGTCAGCCCAGTGGAAACATCATACTATAGCCGGGGGGTACCACCAGCTCTACGGTGTTCTCCTCTCCACAGGACTCATAGGCTGGCAGTCAGCCCACTAGCCTCGTAATGATGAGCTTTGAGCCTTCTTTTCCATTGGGAGTCAGAATGCTTGAGTTCATTTCTGCAGGAGTTAGGAGTCTTCTTCCTTCCAGCTGGGACCTCTAGCGGTCCAGAGTGTTTGCACAAGTGTCCCCCTAATGCTTGCGGTTCTAAGTGGGGTGGAAAGTTCTATAGAGTAGGCCCCTGTCCTCAATCCTAAAATGACACATCATCATTTCACCCTTGGCTTAACCCTGATGCACAGAATTTTGGGCCTCTCGAAGATGGTGACTTTAAGTGTTCTGTTAAAATAATTGTCTGTGAGCCTGAAACCATATTGCTCACTACCAAAGCAGTCTGTTCTTTCCATCCAGTGTTTCAAACAGGGTCCCTCCTGTGATTGGCTCCACATGTCAGGCTATATACCTTTTTTCTGTTAGGTTGAGCCTTCACCAGAAAGCAGCAATGTGAATATATGTCACCACTTTTTCCTCTTCAAAGAACAGACCTAAATGATCCTATTGTGAGAGAAAGCCCTTGATCCTCTTTTCAGCCAGCAGAGTAATTAACTGGCCAGCCCCCTAAATTAGAGCCAGTCTTATTTGGAGAACTGGTTCAGGGAATATTTATAAAATCTTGTCTGCCAGAACGTCTCCAGATATGGGGAGACTAATTACACATTTACACTTGTGATCTTCGTTCACCATCAAATCAGTCTCTCAACCTAGTCGCTAGGCCTCCCTACAGTGAAATTATACTTAGGTACAGTTTTCACCCATAATAACTGAAACAATCACATTTTCAAGTAAAGATTTATATGTGTATCTATCTGTCTATCTATCTATATGTATATATATATATATATATATATATATATATATATATCCATAGTTCCATTCTCCATCGCCTGGGAGCCCCCAGCCCTACAGGGTGGCCTCAGTTCACGGAGGACAGAGCATCCTATGCAAATTTACATCCCAAAGAAACACTGAAGCCTGACTCACCAGAAACTCTGCTTTTATTTCAAGTGGCAGCATTTCATTTCCTTTTCCTGAAGCGTTTCTGCTGTTCAACTTCAGCCTTGATCACAGCTGAGCTCAATTATTATGCAGATATTCTTACTTCAGCACATTACTTAAAATTAACATACAAGTCCCACAATGCATCTTTTACAAACTTTTGATTTGTATATTATGCTGAATAGCGTTTCTTGTTTCAATTATTATTAAGATGCATATTTCAATACTATACATTTCAATAGTCTCGTGCAGAGTGTCATGTAGTTCTTTTCTACAATCCTTGCTCAAATTAGCCACCACAGTCATAATATCCCTTAAAGCTTCAGGAGGAGACAAATTCCCCTGCCGTCTCCCTTGCCCACCTATGTGCTTCCAAATACCTGGGTCAATCCATTTCATGGCATAAAGGCAGGCGAGTCATGCTCCCATAAATTAAATCAATAGTTCCATTCTCCGTCTCCTGGGAGCCCCCAACCCTACAGGGTGGCATATATATATATATACACACACACAATTATATATACACATTCACTTAAAAAAAGGTTACAGGGATATTATAGTTAGAAAATAGAATAAAAAAAACAGAGAAATTAATTCACTTAAAAAGACAAAGTTTACAGGGATGTTATACATAGGTTCTGAATTTACTCTCACAAAACCATAGAATTTCAGCAGTCATAGTTATGGTTATTTCAAGTAACTATAACTGCACCTAATGTAACTCTGGCTCGTGCCCCCACCATCCACAGTTTTCTCATCAGTAATTAGTCGGCTAATGTTAAATTAATATTTTCAATGTTTTTTTAATTCTATTTCCTAAATGTGAACTCCCTGTAACCTTTGTTTTTCTCAGTGAATTTGCTTGTTTTTTTTAAACGTAAAGTAATTTTAATTACTTTACATTAATCCAACCACTGCCATGCATGGTCTTTGGCTGTGCGCGATAGAATTTGGCCCCCCTCCTTTGTTCTGCACAGGCCGCCCCCAGGGAGACAGTGTACCCAGGGTCGTATATGGTTCCCAGGGCCTGGGTTCCCAGGGGACACAATCCTTTACTTTCATTTTAGCATTGGAGAGCTGATGGTCCCCTGGCCTTCAGAAAGCTCCAGCATGAGGGTCTAGGCGGCTGCCCCTTATTTGTTTAAATAAGCCCCGGGGAGCTGGTGGTACCTGGGGCCTCGGGTAGTACATGTGCCCCCTACATGTTTTTAAAAATTTTTGCCTTGGGGTGGTGGTGGCTCTTTGGGCTCTTTAGAGCCATAGGAGGAGTGCCCCCTGAACCCCCTTCTTTTCTTTTTTTATGATGTTAATGCTCCCAAGACCTGGCTAAATAAAGAAGAAGTGCCGGAGACCTTTCAAACCTAATGTTGTTGAAATTAAATGCCTTACTATTCATCTAGATTCCTCTGTTTCTGCCCTTTTACTTGTTCTGTGCTTCTCCATTTCTGCCCATTTAACCTCCATGTCAGTTTTTGCCCCTATAGGTATGTGACACTTTCTCTGTTCTTCCCCCTGTGCTTTAGTCTGGCATTTTTTTATTTTCCTTTCTTCCTTCCAATCTCCCAAACACTATTCCAACTCTAGTCCCTGAATTTATTTTAGGAATATGAAATGTTTAGTTCTTTAAGGAGAATGGGAAAATAAAAGGGCAGGCCAATGGGCTCAGTGAGAAAGAATAAAGGCAGAAATTGAGGGGCTAATACGGGAAACAAACCTGAATTAGAAGAAAAGCTTGAGGAAAAAATGGCAGAAATATGGGGCAAAGGATTTGCTAAAGCTAATTATGAAGGGAAGTATAGGGGCAGGAATGGTGGAACAGTACAAGGGGATATCACTGAGAAAAAGACTATGGGGGTCATTCTGAGCCGCCGCCCGCCAAGCGGGAACCGTCAGAATACTGCTGCGCGGTCAAAAGACCGCTGCGGTTATTCTGAGTTTCCCACTGGGCTGGCGGGCGACCGCCAGAAGGCCGCCCGCCAGCCCAGCGGGAAACCCCCTTCCATGAGGATGCCGGCTCCGAATGGAGCCGGCGGAGTGGAAGGGGTGCGACGGGTGCAGTTGCACCCGTCGCGATTTTCAGTGTCTGCTTGGCAGCGGGAAACCGGCGGGACACCGCCGGTTTCGTACAAACTGAGGAGAGGAGCAAAATGTATTCAGTTAATGTACCTTCCTAAAAATTAGAACAAGAAAAATTATTTTATGAAGTTGGCATACAACCTCCAACGCAAAAGTTTGTGTGGTACAAGATTTGAGGATTAATTTAGTAAATGTGAATTACTGGAGATTTTATAGACAGTACTTAACAAAGATAAATGAAAAATGTGTGTATTTAGTACATGTAATTTAAGAGGAAATGCTTCTTGCCTCTTTCTGCATCTTTTGTGTTAGTTGAAACACTATATGGTGGAATACTAGAATTTTAAAAAGTTAGTAGTGGTTATATGTAGGAAAATGCCACTGTTGGCATGGTTGTCCCCCACTTGTTGACTAGTGTTGATGCAAACTTTGACTGGAAGTGTGCTGGGATCCTGCTAACCACACCCCAACACCAGTGTTCTTTCCCTAAAACTGTACCTTTGTTTCCAGAATTGGCACAGCCCTGGCACACAGTTTAGTCCCTTGTAAAAGGTACCCCTGGCTGCAGCATGTATTATGCCACCCTGGAGGACCCCTCACTCAGCTCATGCACACTGCCTTGGAACTTGTGTGTGCTAGTGGGGAGACAAAGGCAAAGTTGACATGGCACCCCTCTCAGGGTGCCATGACCCCAAAATCACTGCCCGTGGCATAGGTAAGTCACCCCTTTAGCAGGCCTTACAGCCCTAAGGCAGGGTGAACTATACCATAGGTGAGGGCATAGCTGCATGAACAAAATGCCCCTACAGTGTCTAAGTCAGTTCTTAGACACTGTAAATGCAGGGTAGCCATATTGAGTATATGGTCTGGGAGTTTGTCACTACGAACTCCACAGCACCATAATGGTACACTGAATACTGGGAAGTTTGGTATCAAACTTCTCAGCACAATAAACTGATGCCAGTGTGGGATTTATTGGAAAATGCACACAGAGGGAATCTTAGAGATGCCCCTCTTTATGTGAGCCAACCTGGTAGTGTAGGACTAACCGGTCTGTGCCAGCCTGCCACTTCCAGACGAGTTTCTGACCAGATGAGATGAGTGCCTTTGTGCACTCTGTGGTCAGAAACAAAGCCTGCCCTGGGCTTCACACCTCCCCTCTGCAGGAACTGTAACACCAGGCGGTGAGCCTCAAAGGCTCAAGCCTCCAGTTACAGTGCCCCAGGGTACTCCAGCTAGTGGAGATGCCTCCCCCAGGACAAACCCCCACTTTTTTATGGCAAGTCCAGAGGGATAATTAGGAAAAACAAGGAGGAGTCACCACCTCAGCCAGGACCACCCCTAAGATGTCCAGAGCTGAAGTGACCCCTGCCTTGCAGAATACTCCATCTTGGTTTGGAGGACATGGACCAATAAGGTTAGGAATGGGCCCCTCCCCAAAGGGAGTGGGCACCTGAAGGGTGTAGCCATCCTCAGGCAGAGTATCCATTGGCTACTGACCTCTGACCCATATAAACACCCCTAAAACTTGTATTTAAGGGCTCCCTGAACCAAGCTAGTCAAATTCCTGATGACCTCAAGAAAAGAAGAAGGGCTGCTTAGCTGAAAACTCTACAGAGAAGTAAAGGAGAGAACAACTGACTCGGCCCCAGCCCTACCGGCCCGTCCCCTGTTTGAAAGACCATGCACAAGAAAAGCGACGCGTTCTACAGGACCATCGACCCCTGAAAAGCCTTCAGGGGACTGCCTACATCACAGAAGACCAAGAAGCTCCCGTGGACAGCAGACCTGTTCAACAAGAAGGAGAGGAAACTATTTCCAAGTGGCTCACACCTCACTCCAGAAGCAAGAGTCCAAAACCACTCTGCACCAGATGCTCACAGCCCATGTTTAGGTTGACCAACTATCCAGAGAGGATCCCCAGGTGATTCCACCTGAGAGTCCACACTGGGGTGACCTCCCAACCCCTCCACGACGACGCCTGCAGAGGGAATCCCGAGGACCCCTCTGACCGCGACTGCCCAGGACAAAGATTTCTGACGACTAGAGAAGCACTGCACCCACAGCCCCCAGACTCGAGAGAAACTGACCACTGGTGCAGCAGGGACCAGCAGGCAGCCCTCCTCCCCATCCAGTTGGTGGCTTGCCCGAGAAGCCCCCGTGCCTTGCCTGCAGTGCCTAAGTGACCCCCGGGGTCCCCTCCATAGAATTCCATTGGGAACCCGTCACCCTGTTTGAACCTATGCACGTGCGCCCCCTTGCCGCTGAGGGTGTGTGATTGGTGCCTTCTTGGGGCCCCCCAGTGCTCCTCTAAACCTCCCAGGTCTGTCCTCCGAACACATGGGTAATTACCTGAAAGCAGACAGGAACCGGAGTACCCCCTGTCTCCATAGGGCCCACGTTATTTTGGCTCCTGTTTGACCTCTGCACCTAACCAGCCCTGAGTTGCTGGTGCTGGGTGTTTGGGGTTACCTTGAACCCCTAACGGTAGGCTACCTATGCCATGGAGACTGAATCTGTAAGTCAGTTACTTACCTCCAAAACTGTATTGCACTTTCTTCCACCATGAACTGTTGAAAACTGCAGTATCCACCTTTAAAATAGCTTTTTACCATTTTAAGAAAAACTGTGTACATTGTTGATTCCATTCCAAGTCCTGATTATACCTATGTAAAGTACATTTCATTAAATGTACTTACCTGCAAATTCAATGTTCTAGAAAAAAATTGAGAAAACATTTTTCTATTTAAAAATCCTATTGGTCTGGAGTTAGGTCACTGATTGTGAGTTTCTCGTACTGTACAACAAATGTTTAACACTACCCTCTGAGAAGCCTAACTGCTCGGCCACACTACCACAAATAAAGCATTAGTATTACATATTATTGCCTCTGTCAAGCCTCTGGTGAGCCCCTGGACTCTGTGCACACTGTACCTCATTTTGATATAGTAGATACAGAGCCAGCTTCCTACATTATATAATTGATTTTTGAGAACAGTGAGTATTTTTCTGTGTTAAGCTCACTGAGTGTAATTTGTGCTGCAGATATAAAATTAACATTCACCCTCTTCGGACTGAGACCCGCATTTATACTTTTTTAGCTCTGCATTTGCGTCAAAAAGTGGCGCAAATGCAGCACTAAAAAGTATAAATATGGGCCTGAGTGTGTAGAAGTGGGAAATGAAATGTTCATGTAAAAGCTTTTAGCTTATTGTTCACAAACTTCACAAAGGTATAGTAGATTGCCATTGACATAATTTAAAATAGAATGATGGTATTTTGGCAATTATCAATGCAAGTGTAAGAAACAGCATTATTAGTTGGGGTGGGTTGTAGCTCACTACAAGTAATAATGTCACTCTTCTTGTTAGGTACAGTAAAAGTTTCAGTAATTTAAACCTAAGCTGGTAGCTATTGCACAAAGCAGACATTCTTAGCTTAAGCCCCAGAACAGTTGTCAGCAAAACAATAAAAAACCCACTACAACTTGTAAGAACATAAAATAATTCAAGAAACAAAAAGACACTGAAACAACAAAAATGTTATAAAGGGAATGAGAATTAAGAATTTCTTAATTTTAAAGCTCAAAATAGTACCAAAAGACATTAAGGGGGTTATTACAACTTTGGAGGAGGTGTTAATCCGTCCCGAAAGTGACGGTAAAGTGACGGATATACCACCAGCCGTATTACGAGTTCCATAGGATATAATGGACTCGTAATACAGCTGGTGGCATATCCGTCACTTTACCGTCACTTTTGGGACAGATTAACACCTCCTCCAAAGTTGTAATAACCCCCTAAGTGCCAACCACTGTCATCTGGTTGCGCTTCACCAGCTCCATGAGGCATGATTGCATCTCTGTGACATCACGTTGAAATGGATTTGGTGCTGCAGGAAACCTTTGAGCGAATCTTTGGTACAGTGTCAACTCACATTCATCAGATTGACAGTTTTGTCCTGGTCCTGCTGAGGTGTATAGCAACAAAAAGTTCTAAGGTGTCAGTAGAAGTACACTTTCACACAGCCAAGGATCCCAGGACCTCAAGGACCTCACGGACATCAATCAACCAATCAATCAGTATTTGTAAAGCACGGCTACTCATCAGTGAGGGTCTCAAGGTGCCTGGGGGGGGGGGAGAAGCCTCAACCGAAGAGTCACGTGTTGAGGTTTTCCCTGAAGATGGTGAGTGATGTGCTTTGTCTGAGGTGCAGGGGGAGGTTGTTCCAGCTCTTTGCTGCGGTGTGGGTGAAGTATCATCCTCTGGTGGTGGTTTTACGAATGTGGGGGATAGTGGCCAGGGCCAGCTGGGTGGAGCGGAGAGATCTGGCAGGGGTGTGGAAGGAAACGCAGTGGTTCAGGTGGGCTGGTCCTGCTTTGTGTATGGCCTTGGACGTGTGGGTGAGTAGACCGGGAGCCAGTGGAGGGTCCTCAGGTGTTGGGAGATATGTTCTCAATGTGGGAGGTCCAGGATGAGTCTGGTGGCGGCATTCTGGATGAGTTGTAGTTTTTTTATGTTTCTACTCAAGGTGCTGGCACAGAGGGCGTTGTCGTAGTCGAGCTTGCTTGTGACTAAGGTGTGGGTGACTGTCCTGCGCCCTTCTTCTGGGATCCATCAGAAGACCTTCTCAAGTTTGCGGAGTGTGAGCCAGCAGAAGAAGATGACTGAGTTTACCTGTCGGGACATGGATAGGGAGGAGTCGAGGATAATGCCTAGATTGTGGGCATGCTCAGTTGGTGCAAGGGGGACCCTGAGGGATGTGGGCCACCAGGAGTTGTCCCAAGCTGAGGTGGTATTTCCGGAGATGATGAGCTCAGTCTTGTCGGGGTTGAGCTTGAGGCAGCTTTCTCTCATCCAGGTGGCGACAGCTTCCATTCCTGAGTGGAAGTTCCTTTTGGCAATGTCCGGGTCTTTTGTGAGGGAAATGATGAGTTGTGTGTCATTAGCATATGACACAATATTCATACCGTGGCTTCTGACGATGACTGCAGGAGGGGCCATGTATACGTTGAACAGTGTGGGACACTGTGAGGCTTCTTGGGGGACTCTGCAGTTGACTCCTTTGGGTCTGGATGTGTAAGGCAGGAGTCTGACCCTCTGAGTCCTCCCAGAGAGGAAGGAGTGGATCCATTCCAGGGCTCTTCCATAGATTCCTATGTCCTGGAGTCTGGTGCATAGAGTGCTGTGGAACAACCATGTCGAAGGCCGCTGAGAGGTCAAGCAGTATGAGCGCTGCAGTGTGGTGGCAGTCTAGGAGCAATTGAATGTCATCAGTGGCTGCCAGGAGGGCTGTCTCCATGCTGTGGTTACTGCAGAAACCGGACTGGGAGCTGTCCAGGGAGTTGTTGGCCTCCATGAAATTCTGTAGCTCTGTGTTGATTGCTTTCTCCAGTACTTTGGTGGGATAGAGTAGCAGCAAGATGGTCCAGAAATTCCTTAGTTCTTATGGGTCGGCCAAAGGTTTCTTCATGACTTGGGAGTCAAGACTCACTTCAGCAGCAGGATGCAGGGCAGGTCTATTGTAACTGGTCAGCTATGATCTGCAAGAAAGGTGCATTCAGTGACTTGTTGTGTTCCTGTAGCTTAACAAAAGATCTGCCATCTGATACATGAAGTTCACTTCTTTGTTCTAAGTACAAGTAGGAGCAAATCCAGCCTCTGAGGTCTTTTCATAGGTTTCACTCGCAGGTGCAGTCCTCTTTCTGCCTTCCACATATCAAGTGGTGTTCTGAAGAGGGTTCTTAGGAGTGCCACATTTATGCCAGTCATTTGCCTGTGAGTGGGGGTGACTTGTGGCCCTTCCTAATGAATTGGAAAGTTCTCAGTGGTAACTTTGTGGTTGTTCCTGTGTACCCTACTGTAATGTACTGTACTGAACCTCTGGCAGAAACTCTCCTCCCCTGTGCAGAGCTCTTGTGCTCAGCCAAGAGCTGTGGCAGGGGGCATAGGCAATCCCTCTTTTGTAGTCAATCAAAATCAGTTCTGGGACAACTTCTCTCCCACTGTGATTGGTGCCGAGCTGACTTGAGGGAACAAAGGTGGGGGCAGGCCCAAGTGTTAGATACATTTGCCTGTGACAGGATAGTCCTCTTTGAAGTAAATTAAGTTCCTGGGTACTACCCAGAAGGTCATCCTAGCAGGGGGGACAGAACACCTTCCCACACCCAAGACCTTTCTCTCAGCTCTGAGAGCAAATGCACATCTCATCACTTGCATCCCTGACATGAACAGTTATCTCATCAATAATTGTGCTGCAACTGTTAGAATAATATTATCAATGGTGTTCTGCAAGATGTCATGAGTGCTGTAATATCTGGGGTAATTAGCCACACATGGTGAGGGTGCTACTTATAGTTAGGTTAGGAAACAAGTTATAGTTACTTGAAAAACACTAACTATGATAGCTGAATTTCCATGGCTTTGTAAGTTTAACATGAGTCTAACTATAACGTCCCTGTAACCTTTGTTTTTTAAGTGAATATTTATGCTTTTTCAAATTCTATTTCCTAACTATAATATCCCTGTAACCTTTGTTTTTTCCAGTGAATTTCTATGGTTTTTGTAACGTAAAATAATTTCAATTACTAGCAGCCTCATTATGAGTGTGGCGGTCTCATGACCGCCACACTTGTAGTGGCAATCTGGACTGCGCCTATGCGGCAGTCTGACCACCAAATAACAACCTTGGCGGTCTGACCGCCAGGGATCTGCCAGATACACCAGGATCTGAAATCCTGGTGGTCTGGAGGCAGCGGAAATCCACCATCAAAAGGCTGGTGGAGAACAGGTGCAGGGGCTCCCCTTTCTAGCACCATAGCAATGTTCACTATCTGTTGTGCAGAAAATGAATATTGCAAGGGTGCTGGTGCACCCTGCTGGCTACAGCATTTCCACCAGCTCGCTTACAAACCGGAGACAATGCTGTAGCCTGTTTCCTGCTAGGATGGTGGGCAGAAACCTAGATTTTTCTCTGCCAGCCTAGTGGGAAACTCTTAATGGGTCCAGCATGGAGGTCACCAGTGTGGCAGAAACCGTCCCCTAGGAAGAACTCCTAATGAGGTCCTATCTGTTAATCCAACCACATCCCATATCCAGCTTAAACCCTAAAACACCCTAAAAACACCTTACCACCAAAAAAAACATACCCACTTTCAAACCTAAAGACACCTTGAATTCCATATCCACTCTAAACCATAAAAAGTCCCTTGCCACCACAAAACCCATACCCACCCTAAACCCTAAAAATTCCATTGACTCCCTAAACACGTACCCACCACAAACTTTAAAATTGCCATTGCCACCTAAAAACTCATACCTACCCTAAACCATAAAAAAACACTTGCTATGCAAAAACCCATACCCACCCTAAACCCTAAAAATGACTTTTCCCATATCTGGGGGTATATATGTTTGTGTATATATATATATATATATATATATATATATATATATATATATATATATATATATATATGTGTATATATATATATATATATATATATATATATATATATATATATATTTAAAACAAACAGTTGATAACAACTGCAATTTTGCACTCCAGGAGGAAAAAAAAAATTCTCTTTTTTCTTTATTGCAGTCCATCACCATCACCATGGATGGTGACTTTTTAAGGTTGAGCCTGCATTGTATGCACTTGCGCATGCGTATCGCTAGCGAGACACTTTAGGTATTAGAAAAGGACTCAGAGCCCAGTCGACGTCACATCAGGGTCTTTCATTGGCAAGTTGGCTTGCCAGTTAGAATCCGCTTTTTTTGATTAGTGGAAGGCACGCATACGTCATGCCTTTTCTGGTGGTTAGCCCTCCTCGAGCGCAGCGACCAAGTACAGAAAACATGTGAGGCTCGCTGGGTTTGTGGACTACTTTTTCTCTGTTTTCGCAGTGCGATCTCGCTGGGCAGAAGTTGAGCGCTTCCTATACTATCGACCTTGTTACTCAGTTAACTGCACTTTTGCCGATAGGTATTTTTAGTGTGAACTGTAACAGCGCTGTTTTTTTTTTAATGCAAGAAAAATCCGGTTGGGAGTTTACAACTGTGAACAGCTGTAACTCCGACAAATGCGAGACCCTAGTGCATTGCAAATGCTTGTTTTGACTGCAATAAAGAAAAGGAGAAAAATAATTTTCCAACTGGAGTGCAGTAATGCAGTTGTTATCAACTGTTTGTTTTGAATTTGTGGGAGGAAGGGTCCATTCCTCAAATCTGCACCAGCATGAAATAGCGCACCAAAAGGAGGACCAATTTGTTTATTTATATATATATATATAGATATATATATATATACATATATATATATATCTATATATATATATATATTATTTTTTTTCACTGAAAAAACAAAGGTTACAGGGATGTTATAATTAGGTCCTGAATTTCATCGCACAAAACCATAGAAATTCAGCAGTTATAAATATGGTTAACTCATGTAACTACAACTCGCGCCCTAAGGTAACTATATCACAGGTCCTCGCCATGCACAGTTGTCTCATCAATAGTTCTATTGCAAATCTTTTAGTGAGAATATGAAAGATGGCATAGAAGATGTCAGCAATGACATGATATGTGGAGTAATTATCTGTGCATGGCGAGGACATGAGATATAGTTACCTTAGGAAGCGAGTTATAGTTAGTTGAAAGAACTCTAACTGCTGAATTTCTATGGTTTGTATGATTACATTCTGTCCCTGTAACCTTAAATTTCTATGGTTCATTTTAATGTATAGCAATTTTCATTGCTATACGTTAATCCAACCTCCATCATGCATGACCGAAAGCATCCAACCTTGCACGCCTTCACCCATATGCACTAGTTGCTCACAAGGGCTGGCCTGCAGCCACTCCTTGTGTCCAACCCCCAGCCACAAACCCCATGCTTTGAACAGTCCTATGGGCGTGCATGGCAGAAGTTGGCCACAGCCTCTATTGGTGTGAGAATAGGTCTGAGAGGCTGTATCTGGGGTGAAAATGGCTATCAGAGTGTCTGTCTGGGTGTGAGAGTGTTCAAGTGGGTGTGTCAGTATGTGCGCAGGTCTGTGAGTGGGTGCATGAGGGTGTCAGTGGGTCTGTGAGTGGGTGTATGACAGTCTGAGTGGGTGTGTGAATGGGTGTGTAACTATCGGAGTGGGTCTGTGAGTGGGTGAATGAGGGTCTGAATGGGGCTGTGAATGAGTGCATGAGGGCTGAGTGGGTCTGTGAGTGGGTGCATGGGTGTGTGAATGGGGGAATTTATTGAAAGAGAGACAGAGAGAGAGAGACAGAAAGAGATAGAGTGATAGACTTTCTTATGCTTTGATGTATGATATCATTAGAATGAGATATTTACGTACAATTTAAAAAAAATTATCCGTCATTTTGAAAATTAAAATAATTTGTGCTTTAAAAAAATGGAAAAAAGAGGGAAGCGAGTCAGCTGGACTTGAACCCTGAGTGCTAAGGGTTAGATTTTTTTTGTTTTTACTTTTTTTTCAGCCCTTTATGGGCTATCTGGGATCTCGAGGGAGCCCTTAAAGGTTTCCCACAGTCCCAACATATTCATTAATTTATTTATTTTTCTTTAAACAAAATGTCCTTTATGGGCTATCTGGCAATGCAGGGGAAACATGGGGCTGCTTTAAGAGCAGCTCCTTGCTTGCTGAAGCATTTAATCTCTGTTCCCTGCACATGTGCAGGGGACAGAGATGAAAGATCCGATCTTTGACAGAGGGACTTGCTTGACAGGTCCAGGCGTGAAACAGCAGACTGTTTGCTGTGGCTTGGCTGCCAACAGCTATGTCCCAGGTGTGGGCACCCCAGGACATAGCAGGAGCCCGGCCTTGGGGGCTGGCGGACCTCAGGGGCATTTTCGGCTCCATGAGGGGGACAGCGTGCCCCCTTCTAACGTGAAGATAGTCCGGGTGGAGGTGGTGGTTCCTGGGGCTAAGAGGGTCTAAAACAGGACTCCCATCCATATTTTTATTGTTTGCCCCGGGAGGTGGTGGTCCCTGGGGCTAAGAGGGTCCGCATGGCCCCCACACACCAAATCAAGAAATTGCCCCGGGAAGGTGTTGGTCCCCCACACAAAATTATTAGTGTCCCCGGGACCTGGACCACCTGGAGGCCTAGCAAACAACAAGCACAGGAGTCCACGCTTGTATTTTTTATTATTTCTTTGCCGCAAATTTGCAAATATCATGATTTTGCAGTAAAAAAAAAAATCATATTTCAAAAATGATTTTTTTCTAGAGGGAGCCCTCCACCAGAGGAAAGGCATCAGGGGTCCCTGCCATGGCCCCTCTTTTTTTTATTTTTAACTTTTTTACTGGGTGTCGGCTCAAGCTGAGTCCCAAGTTGGCTACCAACACCTCCTGATTTGAAGTGTTGGCAGCCAATCAGACCATTTCCCTGCACAAGCACATCTTTGTTTGTGAATATTTTGTGGCCAGAGATATACACATTTAAACTTCCCTAAATTTCTCAAAAACTACTGAACAGATTAACACCAAATATGCAAAAGATCAATCTGCCTACTGAAAGCTAGCTTCCTTTCAAATTTTGTGTAATTCTGTCCAGTGGTTCATGCTGTAATCATTTTTAAAGGCCCTTTGGGAATTAACATGGGAAAAGCAACTTTATTGACTCCCCCTTTTCCTCGACCCCCGCTTCACAGATCACCTCAAAACTTTCCATACTCAAGAAGAATCACTACAACACTTTATTTGAAAAATGTTGTGAAGATCCATCAAACGGTGCCAAAGATATAGGCAAGTCCAAAACACTTTTTCTATGGAAACAAGGGCCTAACTATAACTTTCTAGTGGCGACTACCACTAGGTAATATCACCAAAGGAAAACTGGTTATGAAAAAGAAATGGCATTGCATGAGCTGATAATGAACAAGGAAGTAATGCACTGCTGGACTCCACACTCAACAGCGATCCTATTAATCAGTGACTTGAAAACAGATACAGCTGCAGATTGAGCTATGTATTTGCAAACAGGCGAGGTTCTTTCCAATTCCAAATGTGTTTTATATTGTGGTTTTATAGTTATTATTAGTTGAAATATTCTTATAGAACTTGTCTAATGACAGGAGGTTTGTTCAGCTGGATTTTATTAACAGCCATAATGTGGGTGGTACAAGCTGAGAACCATATGAATTACATTGTTAATAATAGCCAATTACTTTGCTGTTTTCTAAATAGGGCAAGGCATTCACATTGCTTCATTTCAGCAAGTTAAAATCTTCCATATTTTAGGCATTTTCACAGAGATTTAGTGGCCATCCACCCTCAAAGTTATAAAACATCGAACGACACAGCTTAGGAAAGCTTTTGCAAACATTCATACTTCTTTATTCCTAAGAGTGAGAGTGTTGTCAGTGGATTAGTAAACCCTACAAATAGTAGGCTGCAAAACAATGTCTGAAACACTCAATGGTGATGGAAAAGTAGGACTGTGGGAAAGAAGAACTCAAAACGCTTTTATTCGTCCCTGTAAGTAGACCCTTGGTACTTCTCACAATGGGATAGGGTTGACTGTTAGCTGAAGGATACTAGTAGTTGGATTCTTTTGGACTAGAGGAAGGCAGAAAAGTCAAAACAGCAAAATGGTCCAAAACGAAGGCCATGCTTTTTACCTGTGGTTATTAAAGACCTAGGTGGTCATTTTGATCTTGGCAGTAAAAACCGCCTACCGCTGCAGTGACAGCTGCAAAAATACCGCCACCGCGGCTACTATGTGTCCGCCATATTATGAGCACTGCCGGACTTCTGCCACAAGAAGGGCAGAAATCCGGTAGTGATCATACTTGCTGACAGTGGTAAGCTGGCGCTGCTACCACCAGTACCGCACACCAGCTGTATTATGACAATTCATACAGCCTGGCGGTGTTCTGCTGGTGGGGTGCTGCTGGCGGTAGCAGCGCCCCTTCTTTGCCAGAAGACCTCCTCGACAAAGGTAAGTCAGGCTTCTGACAGGGGAGGTAGGAGGGTAGGGGTTGTTATGTGTGTGTGTGTCTGAGTGTGTGCATGCTTGTGTGAATGCGTCTGTGCGTGTTGTGTTGTTTGTGTGGATGTATGTGTGTGAGTGAATGCATGTAAGAATGGTGAAGTGAGTGCGTGTCTGAATGTCAGTGTGTGTAAGAATGTGTGCGAGCATGTCTGGATATATGCGTGTATGAATGCGTGTATGCCAGTGTGCGCGTATGAATGCGGAATCCCAGTGTGTGTATGAATGTGTGTATGCCAGTGTGAGTGATTGGGTGTATGCGTGGTGCGTGTCTGTGGGTGTGTGCGTGTATGGGAGTGTGGGGGTGAGTGAGAGGATCGGAGGGGTGGGGGGTACGTTTGGATCAGGGGTGGGCAGTACGTGTTTGGATTGGGGCCGGGTCTGGTGGCTTAGTGGACTAATGCGTCCACTATAGGGGCCTGTGTTTGACCTCATGGTCACAGGTTCAAATCCCGGCAAGTTCACTCAGCCTTTCATCCAAAATTCTGAGGTCGATAAAATGAGTACCATTGAGTTGGGTAACAATAAACATCTGTTATTCAGCGCCAAGATGCCTGCGGGTGAACGTGCGCTTTACAAATACACATGTTATGTTATTTGAGTTACAGCAGCCGGGCTGGAGATTGACATCTCCAGCCCGGCGGCTGATACCACCAAGGTGGTATGAGTGGAGAAGTGGCTGGTTGGCTGTAGCCAACCCATCATTCTCATAATGTGGCGGTATGTATTGCCAGTCTGTTGGTAGTACTACCGCCACATTAAAACTCAACGCCGGGTTCATAATGACCCTCTTAATTGCTGTTTCACCTGTTTAGGCCTGTGTAAGCAAATTTGTTGAATAAATAGAGTTTCAAATAGTTATGCAAGTTTTTTTTAAAAGGGTTTAGCTCAGCAGCAGCCTACAAAGGGGGAGGGCTATCCATTCCTGAGTTTCAGTATAACTACATGTAAGGTACATGTACATACAGGGGGCCATATTTACCCAAAAGTAACACATGTGCAGCATGCCACCATGCTGCGCTGCATGAAAGGGAAAGGGAAGGAATGCTCTGTATTTAATATTGTATGTATAATTATATTTTGTAAGTTTGTGCCGCTTTTAACTTTTCATAAATCAGGCCCTAGGTTTTATGCTGTTTTGAAACAGCGTAAAAACTCCCTATGCATTTTCGTTCGCTGGTCCACACTTTATTAAATACAAAGATCAAGAAAGAAAAAATAATGGAATATTTTCTGTGTTGTATTCTGCTTTCACATTGCTGCAATATTTACAGATCATTTTTCCATCCTTTTTAGGATAAAAATCCCTTTAAAAGAGAATTCCAAATGTTGGTAATACTCAGCTACAGTTGGTTCTTGCTTTATCCGCCAAAGGCACCAGACATACCATCGGTACAGCCTGATGGCCACAAGTTCCGCACTTGAAAATCCAAACTCCATCTTTCATCTGCCAAAGGTATTTAATACGTTCGTCAAGGCAGTCTCTTTTCTGTGTTGTTTCTCTCCAATCCCTCTTTAATATCCTTAGTAGTAATATGCTGTCCATCAGGCGACAATTCTAGATGCAAAGAAGCTCCTTTTAAAAATATTCAAAATTGAATAAGGCATTTAACAACCAACACCTCTAACACCTCACTCAACTATACATATATAGAAAAATAGACAACATTCTTTACGTGTGCTACAGCATGTACATTCATGTACCGGAGCTGTGGAATTTAAAAAGGTGGTGGTTAAAGACTTCACAAAGGAGGGAAATTCCACGGCCATAGACACCACATGGCCGGTATTTGCAGATCGTGTTGTAGTTAATGTGACTGTGCTTGATCTCAGAGTCATCCTATCCGGTCATACCAACATGGATATATATTTACGTGTTCCAAGTGTTAACTGTGAGATTTCTCTTCCAGGGTCGGACTGGGACAACAAATAGGCCCGGAACCTATATTAAATGCGACCCTCATTTGTGAATCGTATAGTTGAAAAAGTGGCCCAGATTTCCAAATCATGGCAGTATTAATTTGTGACAGCACATTGCATAGGTGTTTTCCTAGGTATGGAAGACTACATTTGCTGCAGGCATTGTTTGTGTGGTAGGATCAGCAGTAAAAAAAGCGGCCCAGCAGACCATAAAACAAGCCCATAAACAGCAAGAAAATCAGTCCATGCACTGACTTGCCAGACCAGCCCTTTGGGCACTGCTAGATTGCCCAATAGGTCAGTCCTACCCTGTTCTTTTCTAAGCCCCAATTCAGTTTGTCAATAAGCAATATCGTTATGCGCTCAATAGCCTAATACATCTACTGCGGGTATCAGTGGTTGATCTTATGGTCAAAACTTCAAACCGTGGTGGGCCCACTCACTATTTCTTCCTTCTGAGGTCAATAAAATTAGTATGAATGAGTTGGGTAACAATAAACAGTTGTTAGCCGTCAATAGCACCAAGACCAGAGATCATTTAGCCATTTGTCTCATTAGGCATTTTCCTGGGGACCTGGAGCAGCAGATAGCTGCTGGGACCTCTTTTACCTTTTACAGCTCCTAAAGTTTAATTGTAGTAGGCAGGGTCAGGGCTTTAGGAGGTAGACATCAGAGAGAGATCTGAGAAGGGGGCTGACTGACAATGGATGGACAGACAGAGAGATAGCGAGAGAGGAGGAAGGGAGCAGAGCTGATTTGAACACTTATGCCCGGGCAGTTTTTGGTCTCTAGACCAAGTGACTACTCAAGGATGATGGCACACTTTATGGTATGCCTATTATGCTATTTAGAGGCCAGCACAAACATTTAGAAAGCCTCCAATTATCATTAACTATTTTTGCACAGCATGCCCTATTTTAGTAAATAATGTTCATGGAGTCGCATACAATAAGAAACAAAGCATAAGAGAACAAACATTTAATAATCCTATTTTCACAACGATATTGTTAATGATATTTGGCACTTATACAGCGCACAGCCAGCTGTCATGGCAGCGAAGTTAGCAGCTGAGGGTGACTTTCCAAGCAGTTCCAAAGCTGTGTAATTTCAGTTGAAATTAAAGCTTCATATTTTTCATTTAATTTAACTTTGAATTGTTACCTAAGCCCACCAAGTCTACATTAGTGCAAGTTGTTAACCGTTGGTTTGTATTAGAAACATGCATTTTTACTAATTCCACTGTTTTGGTATTAGCTGCTTGTGATGATCCCTAGGTTGTGCCACGCAGTTACATCTATTTAAGGCTCCAATCTTTAATATGGCTGATGCTGTGTACAGAATTTTGGGAATGTAACACTCAAATTGAAAGGTGCAAGCCTCTTCAGTAAGGTACATAACCTAGCATTTTTCAAAGAAAAATATACACGATCAAGGTCAATAATGCTAAGTGAGTAGAAATTCTTATTTGTCTGTACATTTAGGCAACTTTGGACACCAAGGACCATTTCATGTTAATCAGCCAATTGAAGGTGGCAGCACCCACCCATCTTGCTCTGTCGCTGAGGCACTTCTGGCACCTGACTGGCAGCAAGAGGGTCCAAGATGGAGGCATGCATTTGGTGGCCCCATTGAACTACCTTGGCTAGTGCTGAGCTGGTCATTACAGGGATATAATTTTGTGCGCATCCTGGCAAGACTTTTACCTCTGTGTTGGAGCAGAGAGGTCAGATGGACATGAGATGGGCTGCAACGTGCCTTGGGAGAGCTGGTTGATGTTGTTTGCCAGCACTGACTCGGGAGTGCAGATTTAAATATCTTCCCAGACCGAGTATTTGGCTGAATCATCCCTGTGGTGGTGAGCATGCTGTCAAGGCAAGTTCTTCCTCACCATATGGAAGAAGCTGTAACCGGGCACAGGAATCAGGCTACATCAGGGTCATTTTGAGTAAAGTCATGATGATGACATTGGCCATACAGTATGCCAAAGCTCTTCAACCAGCGGCGATATGAACAGCAGCTTTGGCATCGACCTTGCAAACCAGACCGGTTGTGTCCACAAGAATGAAACCCCTTTAAGTGTGGTGAGTCTGGTGAATTATGGGGGTAAATGTAAGTGTAGTGTGGCACAAACCTTCTGAATTTTAAAAACATATCTGTTACATATGCACCCATGGTGGGGTAGAGCCTATGCAATCGAACTGTCTCATTGCACTGGCCTGTATTTTCAAAATTAATACCTTTGACCGCTATATGTGCTAGGAGAGGGGGAGGCAGGAATGCTTATACAATGTCATACACCTAGAATGAGATGACAAAAAGGCCCAGAAGATATCCTATTCATTACCTACTGAATTGAGCTCAGTTCTATAGCAGGTACATCAAAATTCAAAGTTTGATAACCGAATGTGAAAAGCGCAACCCCAAGGCGAGCATTAGGCACTCCTCCAGGCAGAGCTATATCCTATGGCTGTCGTGGAAGCAGCTCATGTAGTTTTAAGTGTAGTTTGTGACATCCTAGGTGAGGTTTAGCATAGCCCTCTATCCACAGGCACCACCAGCTTCATGTGCAGCTTCTGGAGATGATCTGTAGGACTTCAGCACTCATGAAAGAAATGGATGTACTTCACAAACAACAGCTCCTGCGCTTGATACGGGGCCTAGGAGGAGGGGAACTTTTACTCAATAAATGGAAGAAGGAAACATACACGCCAGGTCACCAGACATCAGTACTGTTCTTCATATTTAAACTTAGGGCAATGAAATCTTGTAAGAAGAAGCACAAATACAGAACAGCAACTTTGTCAGATCAATACCACCGTTCAATAACTGTCAGCATGAATTTCACAGGTCGAACAACGGGTCTCTGACCTGGAAGATATTAGACCTCAGCAAGAGTCACTCTCCTGCACATTGCAGGCAGCACTGGTAGACTTGCAGAACACAATCAGGGACAACACTTATAAAAGTTTGGAAAATTGGTCATCCAGGATCTTTTCTGATATGTCAGTAGCATCTGCTCGGCATCATACAGAATTTAAAAACATGATTAATGTCTTTCAGAACCTGGGAGTCCCCGCAAGTATTGTCCAGCAGTGGAAATTGAAGTTCTTCACAAAGGTCGATCACACACTATTGAGTCTGTAGAGAAAGCTGCAGACTGGGATAGGGGGTTGAGAGAGAGGGAACTGTGTCTTTTTACCATAGAATGTGCATGGTAAGTCTTAATATGTTCTTTGCCTACTTTCTCTTTTTCTCTTCACTGTACTCTCGAACTCAATCATTGATCAAGTTACAAGGTTTTCAGTGTTCTGTCAGATGCTCTAAGTTGCCTCCAGGTGCTATGCCAATGCACCATTTTATAGGTAGGGTAACTAGGTGTGGGGGGATAGGGGAGGGAAGTATACTTAACTAACGGGCTTCAAAGCTAGATTTATCTCTTGTAATGCCAATTGCCTGTCCAATAATAGGATGTTTGGGTGTTTGATTAGATGGATGACAATTTTTTTGCAGAAGTTCTATTTCTCCAGGAGAACCATCTTAAAACTAACTTCCCGAAACATTTTGTTCCAAAGTGGATGAAAGTTAGTCTAAACAGCATTTTTTTCAATGTAGTGAATTATTATGCTCCGGTTTCAGATGATCCAGATTCGCTAAAGTAGATTTATACTGTCACCATGGGGGCAGTGGGTCCCATAATTTTGGGAGGTGACTTCAATTTTATTCAGGACCTGATTTGGGATACATCTAATAAGATAAAAAACAGTTGAAGCCTAAAACTGAAATAGTAGTTGGCGCAACGAAGCACGACTTTCATCTAAGTATGCAGTTCTGCAGGCCAGCATATTGCAATATTTTCAGTCTATACGGCTGCATCGGGTGGTTGATTTGCAGGTAGAAAGACTGGCCTCTACCATTTCGCCCAAGAGATTCAGCAAGCTCTCACCATGATGCCCAGTGGAAAGGCTTGTGGTAGCAATGTCTTTTAGGTTGAGTTTTTTAAAGTTTTCACAAAGGAACTGTTAGAAATGGGGTATTTGATTGGCAGTCAGGTTACCCCTTGTCCAAGCAAGGACCCTCACTCTAGTCAGGGCAAAAGAGAATCGCCCTCAGCTAACCCCTGCTTACCCCCTTGGTAGCTTGGCATGAGCAGCAGGCTTTACTTCAGAGTGCTAGTTGTAAAGTATTTGTACCAACACACACAGTAACTCAATGAAAACACTACAAAATGACACAACACAGGTTTAGAAAAACAGAGAATATTCATCTAAACAAAACAAGACCAAAACAACAAAAATCCACATTACACAAGTCAAGTTATCAATTAAAAAGCAAAGAGAGTCTTCCAGTAGTTTTAAACACACACTACACTGTTAGCGTGAAAATGTACTTTGGGTAAGTCAAACATAACCCTGCATGGGCGAGTGTGAATCAAAAAGGGCTTGCAATGTGTCGATTTCACTCACGAGCGAGACCTTGCATCGTTTCTCCTTTCGTCGGGTCGGGGCACATCATTTCTTCTCTCCGCAGGAGAGCGATGCATCGATCCGGTCAGCACTCTTTGGTCTGAGCAGGCATTGCGTTGTTTTTACATGCCCAGCAGTGTTTGTGTCGTAAATCCAGCCGCACGATGATTAAAAAACCACACAGCGTGGGTTGCGATCTCCCAGCCTCTGTCAGCAATGATGCGCATCGTTTCTCCAGCTCCGTGCGTCGATTCTTCGGTCGCGTTGTAGGTGAGCGTCGATTTTCAGCCGCGAAGCTGGCAGCGTGTCGATTTTCCAGCTGCAGTTCAGAGTCACCTCGATCTTTTCCCCGCACGGCGTTCTGTGCGTGGATTTCTTCCTCTTAGGTTGCCAGCTTCTCCTCTCAGGGTCCCAGGAATTGAATGGGCACTACAGGGCAGAGTAGGAGTGTCTCCAGAGACTCTAGGTGCTGGCAGAGAGAAGTCTTTGCTGTCCCTGAAACTTCAAACAACAGGAGGCAAGCTCTAAATCAAGCACTTGGAGTTCTTCACAAGATGGAAAGCACACAAAGTCCAGTATTTGCCCTCTTACTCTGGCAGAAGCAGCAACTGCATGATAGCTCCTCAAAGCACAGTCACAGGCAGGGCAGCTCTTCTTCCTCAGCTCTTCTCCAGGCAGAGGTTCCTGTTGGTTTCCAGAAGTGTTCTAAAGTCTGTGGTTTTGGGTGCCCTTCTTATACCCATTTTCTCCTTTGAAGTAGGCCTACTTCAAAGTAAAGTCTCTTTTGAATGTGAAATCCTGCCTTGCTAGGCCAGGCCCCAGACACTCACCAGGGGGTTGAAGAATGCATTGTGTGAGGACAGGCACAGCCCTTTCAGGTGTAAGTGACCACTCCTCCCATCCCTCCTAGCACAAATGGCTCATCAGGAAATACAACTACACCCGAGCTCCCTTTGTGACACTGTCTGGTGTGAGGTGCAACCAGCCCAACTGTCAAACTGACCCAGAGAGGGAATCCACAAACAGGTAGAGTCACAGAAATGGTATAATCAAGAAAATGCTCGCTTTCTAAAAGTAGCATTTTCAAACACACAATCTTAAAGTCAACTTTACTAAAAGATGTATTTTTCTAATTGTGAGCTCAGAGACCCCAAACTCCATATGTCCATCCGCTCCCAAGGGGAATCTATACTTTAATCAGATTTAAAGGTAGCCCCCATGTTAACCTATGAGAGGGACAGGCCTTGCAACAGTGAAAAACGAATTTAGCAATATTTCACTGTCAGGACATATAAAACACATTTCTATATCTCCTACTTTAACCATACACTTCACCCTGCCCTTGGGACTACCTAGCGCCTACCTTAGGGATGTCTTACATGTAAGAAAAGGGTAGGTTTAGGCCTGGCAAGTGGGGACACTTGCCAAGTCGAATTTACAGTTAAAAACTGCACACACAGACACTGCAGTGGCAGGTCTGAGACATGATTACAGAGCTACTTATGTGGGTGGCACAACCAGTGCTGCAGGCCCACTAGTAGCATTTGATTTACAGGCCCTGGCACCTCTAGTGCACTTTGCTAGGTACTTACTAGTAAACCAAATATGTCAATCATGGATAAACCAATTACAGACACATTTTGTGAAGGAGCACTTGCACTTTAGCACTGGTTAGCAGTGGTAACGTGCTCAGAGTAACAAAAACAGCGAAAACAGAGTCCAGCACACATCAACAACCTGGGAAACAGAGACAAAAAGTTAAGGGAGACCACGCCAAGGATGAAAAGTCTAACAGAAACTCATACCATTTCTCTTTTTGATTGAGCTGTTTGTTTTTGTCTAGGAAGGGGGGGGTCCTTCATCTTTAAAAGAATAAGCTTTCTGACTATGGGTAAAAACCCTAGGAATGTCAACTCTTATCAGCCAGTCAGCTCATTGAACATGGAGTACAACCTTTTAATGAAAGTATGGGCCATTCTCAGCACACTGGCGGCTCAGGTGGTAATGCATAATAATCAGTCAGTGGTTTGTGGCGGGCTGGGTGATGTCTGCAAATGCAGGTTTTTTAATGCATGCACTGGATTATTTTGCGACCAACCAAACCACTGTAGTGGTAATAATGTTGATGCAGATATAGCATTCAACCTGGTAAATTGGGATACTCTGTTTTATGGCTTGGTAAGGTTGGGATTTTCCACCCACTTTATTGCAATGCTGCAGATTCTTTTTATGAAGGGGTGCAAGCTAATGTGGTTGCCAATTCGTATCTTGCAGGGGCTGTTGAGATAAATAGGGGGACGTATCAGAGGTGCCCTTTACCTCCAATCCCAGTCACCCTCTTTATAGAGCCCCAGGTGCGGATTTGGGACAACAGAGGAATTGAGGCCCCCAGGAATTAAAGATGTTCGCCGATGATCTATTTCTTTATCTTAGTCCAGAGAACCACATCATCCTACAGGTGCTGGATGAGTCTGAGTGGTTCAGAATGATAGGCAGGCACAAAATGAATCAATAAACATAATGAAAAATAAAATAAATTCCGAAATGTTAATTCAAAATGCCGTAACAAAATCAGCTATCTTAAACCAGAAATTTACCTCAAGCATTCTCTCCCATAGCCCGATCCACTATCTGGGGATTTTTGTTTTCAATAGCAATGCCCAGCTTTATCAACTGAATTATGTGGTCATGATGAGAAAAATAATGGCGCTACTCAACAGATGGACGCTCCTCCGCCTTACTTTAGTGGGTAGGTTAGATCTCATCGATATGGCCATTCTACCTTTGTTATTAATTCTTTTTTCAAACATCCCTTAAAAGTTCACAATGGATGAGTGAAGGTGAAAAGTGCAACCCCTGGGCGAGCATATTATGTAAAATAAAAAGGCCAATGTGGTCAAACTCTCAGTTCTCCAATTAGACATCGATGAGGGTAGGTTGACATTACCTCAGGTCCATGAATACTACAAAGCATCTTTCATAGATGTTTTAGCAAGCTCAATTGATGGAAAGGGGTATCTTGATCTCTTTTTGTAGACAAAATGATCCAGGAGCAGGATCCCAACTCTGGTTTTTAATAGGATGGCTAAACTCCCCCAAAAACATGATACAAGATTGTAAAGGACATTAGTACTCATTTTCAAGCACTTTATAACCCCATTCCACTAGGGTACGAGTATCTCACCTTGCACGAGTGCAAATACCTTGTTATGATAATTTCACATTGTCAGTTGAGATTTTTAAATGCTTATGGTTTTAACGAGCCCTGACACTTCGTGTTGCGAGGGAAGTGTATGTGTGGTGATTGTTGTAAGTTGTTCTTTATGGGGTTTCTTCAGATTACTTCTTTTTTTAAAGAATCCTTGTCTGTAATCCATCTTCAACCCCAACTCCATCTCACATGCACTTTTTAGGTTGCAACTCAGGCGGATTGGGATCTGGCATGGATATTACAGGATCAGGTGGGTACTTATCAGGTTAAGCTTTTTTTATACAAATTTAGTTTGTCTACACAATGCACGTTTTCGGAGGGAGAGTGGCAGTCAATCTCACTATTGGGTGATAAGGCTTTAAGGGCAGCAAATTTTAAGAGGATTCCCTTCCTTTGCCACTGGATGGCACACTATACACCGGCGGCTCTCCACAGAATGCGTTTTGTGGTGGAGGATTGTTGTTTCCATAGTCAGAAGCAGGGTATGAGGGACTGGCTGCATATTTTTTTAACTTGCCAAATGGTTGGAAATTGTCTTTTTTGTGCTTAGTTCGCTTAGTTCTGGCCTTCGGATTAAGAGGCCTTGGTTGCCCTTTTTGGGTTTATTAGTAAGAATCATTGATCAGGGATTGACAAGTGGGGTCAGCTGTCTATAGCAATTGCTTCTACAGTTGCTCGTTCACTAATATTACAGAGTTGGAGAACATCTAGGATTCCAAAATATCTAGAGTGGTTTAATAGAATGAACAGGATACAAAAGTTTGAACAGGCCTACACAAGACGGGTAAGTGGTTTAAAGAGAATTAATGCTACATGACAGTTTATGGATGTAATAGAGATGGCATCCCCAACAGCAGCAGTAGCACAATTGTAATACCACTCGCCTCCTCGTAGTTATGGCAGGATACAGGCTTTTTGTGGAGTGGGAGAGTGACATGCCTGCCATATTTCAGATGCGAAAAAAAAACGGATGATCTACAGAATGTGGAACAAATCAATCATTCACCTCAGTCACAGATCTAAGTTGAATCAATCTGTTTTTTTACTTGCCATGCCATTCCAGTTTGGACCCAACCGTATGCAAATCAGCCTTAACCCTGTTCCCCATGGAAACAGTCCAGCCCAAATTACCGGGTCAGGTCATCCCTGGACCAGAAACAAGCATCCTGGGACCTGTTTAGAGGTATCACCCTTCTGCAGCCAGGCTAGCTTGAATCTGGTGGCATAACAAGCATAGGACCCATGTCTGACCATACCCTTCCCACTTAGGGTGACAAATGCTACAAATACAGATTATGGATGGAATGTGGAACAAATCAAACATTCACCCCCTGCCAGTGGGTTTAACCCATCAGTTTCTTTGTTTGCCATGCCATTCCAGTTTGGAACCAGCTGTATGCAAGTCAGTCTTGGTCCTGTTCCACATGGGAATACTCCAGTCTATACTGCCAGGCGAGGTCCTCCCTGAGCCAGAAACAAGCATCCTGGGATCAGTTTTGGGGTATCACCCCTCCTCAGCCAGGCTAGCTTGAATCTGGTGGCATAGCAAGCATGGTATATGTATGTATATATATATATATATATATATATATATATATATATATATATATATATATATTTATATACATATGTGTGAATACATAAAAAGTTAATTATTAATTGCAGTGGATGGTAGTCCACCACAAGTATTATAGTCGCCAACCGGTTAGATCCAAGCAAATATTTACAACCAGAGCTCAGCTCCTGGTAGCTGTGGTACAGAGTTTAACAGACTTAATATAGAGAAACTATAGGAAGCATTTAGAAGTTTAGAAGTACCAACACAGTAAAAAAGTAAAAAAAGACAACAACATCAAAATGAAAAAAAATAAAAAGAGGAAATAGAGATATGGACTTCTAAAGATTGTAGAGAAATATCACCATGGAAAAATAAAGCACCACGTAGAAAATTCTGTTTATATGTATCCAGGAGCTAGGCAAATTCCATGCTGAACATGATAGGATGCAGGTCAGATACACCAAGTGCATTCATCCCAATCAAAACCTTTGCCTTCTTCCTCAATCTCTAAAATGGAATTGGAAGTCAAAATCCTCCAGGGGGGCAAGACATCAGGCTGAATCTGGAATAATTCCTTTAAAGTCAGATCATTGTTTTTGACAGTTAAAGTCAATTTTCATGACCAGAGAAGTCCTCTCATTGGCCAGATACTTTTGGTAACTTTACCAAGTCTGGATTTCTACCTTAGGACTTAATCTATGTTTTTTAGCTAAGAATCCTCTGGATGGGTTATACTATTTGTTGGAAAATGGGTTATTGGTAGGGCAGGTAGGTACCTACACCTAGCAACAAGCCACCAACCTCCACATAGGTACAGTTGGGTCTCAGTAAATTAATCCCAGCTCAACCCTTGGTAGCTTGGCATCGAGCGTCAAGGCTTAACTTAGGAGACAAAGTGTAAAGCATTCAAATATCACAAAACAGTAATTAAATAAAACACAGGAAACAGTTTAAAAATCCAAAACCAATTTATAAACATAGTTTATATTTTTATCTTTAAAATGACACAAAAACGATTAAAATCGGTTCAGGGGAACCGGAGATATGAATTTTTAAAGAATTATTACTTTTCTAGCGCTTAGAAACAAAAAGCGCCAATCGGGTCATCTGGTTGCACCTCGACCGGGGCAAAGTCAAACTTTCAGGCCGACCGCGATGGAGCCGTGCTCGGCTACAGGTCGCGGGAGGCCTCGGTTAAAAAGTTACCTTCTGACTTAGTCTTTATTTTGAAGTTTTTCTTCACCGGGACGAACCTGCCAGTTGAATCCGACCTCCTGGAGCCCTTGTCCGGATACGCGATGTGGGTTTCCTCGGTGGAGACTTTTACCTTCGGACTTAGTCGTTTTTTCGAGATGAAAATCCTTCGACCGGGGTAAACCTGGATCTTGATCCGACGTCCATGGAGCCCTTCTCGGATACGATGGCTGGGAGGTCCCGGTCAACTTTTTACGTTCGGACTTAGTCTCTTTTTTGGATGTTTTTCTTTACCGGGACGAACCACGAAGTCAGGCCGGGTCGCGGTTGAGGCAAGCCGGCTAGAATTTCCGCGGCGGGTCGGTCCCTCTCTGGAGCTTTTTTCCAAAAATTCTCAAATCTTTTCCAAACTTCTGGGGCTTCACCCAGATGTTCTTTTAAGGTTCTTTTGGGGTCCACAGCTCACCCCAAGGGTCCAGAAGTTCTGTGATGGTCCTTGGGGGGTGCGGACTTCAACTCCCAGAATGCACCTGGCGCAAACTCCTTTTTGGCCACTGGACAGTGGTCAGCTGGTCGCTTTCTTCAGGAGTTGGTGCAGGGGACTCTGGTTAGCAATTTTTCACCTGTAGCAAACAGGGAGTCCCTCCTTGAACCAGTTGAAGCCAGGCAAAGTCCTTCTTGTGGTGAAGCCCAAGTGTGCAGCTGGTGCAGTCCTTCTGAGTGCAGGGTCCAGGTGCAGGCCAGGGGTCCAGCAGGGCAGTCCTTCTTCTTCTTTAGTTCCTTTCTTGTTGAATTCTGGAGGGGATCTGAGGCGTGGGTGCAGGTCTGCCAGTTTTATCCTTGCTCCTGGGTGAAAAGCAGGGGGGCCCTGGTCCTCCAATCAGGGACAGGGTCGTCCCCCTGTGATGACCACTTCCTGGGAAGTGTGGCAAAAATCCATCCCAGAAGGCAACAGTCTCTAAAAATCCAAAATGGATGAATCTGATTTTTGGAGGAGAGATCTGGCTGAGCCCACCCACTGGTGTGGCTAAAAATCATAAACACACCCCTCTCCTGCCCTCTCCTAATCTAATCAAGGGGGCCCCTAGCTGTCTGGGGTTGCAGGATGTGGGGGTGTTGCTGGGTGCTCCAGATGTCCTTCTCTGCCTTTGAAGACCAGTTTGGCAGCCCTCCCCCTTCCTGCCTCACCATCTGCTGAGGGGAGATTCTCTCCCCCAAGCACATTCCTTTGTGTGAAGTCAGGCCACTTCACACCTCATTAAAGTAGCCTGGCAGAAGCTGCTGCAGGCTGGCCAATCAGAGCACAGCAGCAAAAACAATGCAGAGCTGAAATTGGCAACTTTTTAGGTAAAGTCTAAACTTTTTACCTGCACTAGTTATATTAAATCCAACAACTGGAAGTTGTGGGATTTATTATAACAATCAATTTGATACCAAATTCTTGGTATGTAACATTTAAGGAGACTTTAAAATTTAAAATAAAGTCTGCCCATTCTAGCCTATGAAGGCCATTTACTTCAATGAGGGAAAAACGAATTTGGCTGTTTTTACCTCACCAGGGCTTATAAATCTATTTTTATAAAGTCCCTGCTTATAGTTACATGGCACCCAGCCCTAGGGGCACATAGGGCACACCTTAGGGGTGACTTATATGTACAAATAAGGTAGTTTAAGACTTTGGAAGTACCTTTAATTCCAAAGTCGAATTTGCATATAACTTTAATTTAAAAGCAGCCAGCAAGGCAGGCTTGCTTTTAAAATGACACTGGGCACCTCAGCAATGCACCTAGGTGTGCACCACCTATGCTGTGGTCCCTAAACCTACATGCCCTACCATATACTAGGGACTTATAGGTAGGTTAACTTAGCCAATTATAATTAGCCTAATTTGCATATACATTTTACACAGAGCACCGGCCCTGGGACTGGTTAGCAGTACCCAGGGCACCATCAGAGTCAGGAAAACACCAGCATAAAGTGGAAAATGGGGGCAAAAAGTTAGGGGGCCTCTGCAATCAGCCCCAGTTTCTCACACAACCCCCCCCCAGCCCACACGCCCAGGAGACTCAGCCCAACCCTGGGAGAGTCTTCCTGGCTTGTTAGGCGAGGAAGACAGTGAAGAAAACTGGCTGTCCCTTTGCAGGGCCTACTCTGCCTTATATCCTCCTGTCAGGGTCACTCCCTCTGGGTAGTGAAGCCATCCCAACAGTAAAAGGACCCAACCCAAACTGAAACTTCCCTCTAGGGGGGTCTTCCTCCTCTCTCTCTGCCAACTTGGGTAGTGAGGTGCCCACCTCCCCTACTCCTAACTTTGCTAGGGCAAGACCTAGCTTACCCAAAGAGGTCACCCAACACTTGAGCAACCCCACCATGACCAACAGGGTCAGGGGGCCTACTTTGCTATTGGCCTTGGGGTCTGCCTCCCAGGCCAAGTACAGTGCTGCCAGGAAGGCTAGCACCCAGCAGAGGCTACTGACAGCTGTCAGTACCCAGTACCACACCCTAAGCTCTCCACTGACAGGTGGCTGAGCTGCTTTAGGGGCATCTTTGGGGTCCTGGCACCCCTCTTGCTGTCTAGAGTGTGGGGCTACCACCTCCTGTGGCAGACACCCTCCTTCCACTCTCCCTTCTGTCAGTGCAGGGGCAACACCTTGCATCTGGACAGCTGCCTGACTACTCAGGACTTCCTTGGGGTCAGGTGAGGCCTCACCAGTGCCAACTCTGGGCTCCCCCCCTACTGGGGCAGAGGGCCCTTGGCTCCCTGTAACTCTCTTTAAGAGTGGCCTACCCTTCCTTTTCTTCTTTCCTTTTCTTGGGGACCCCTGTCTCCTAACTGTAGGGACTGACTCCCCAGGACGTTGGGTTGGGGGGGCGCCCTGGGCGACCACCCCATCTGTGACCAGACTCACCTCTGGGAGGTCATTGCCCAGGATACAATCTAGGGGAAGGTCAGCACTGACTACCACCTTAATCCAGTCAAGGATACCCTCCCTCTCTAGGGGCACTATGGCTACAGGTTTGGAGGTGACCTCCCCTGTGGCTATCCTGACTTTCTTTGTCTTTCCTGGGACATACATGTCTGGGGTCACTAACCGGTCACTCACTACAGTGTGACTGGCACAGGTGTCTCTCAGGCCAGTGGTAGGGATCCCATTCACTTGAATGTGGTGGAAGTGCCTACTCCCACCCTCAGGGATCACCAGCTTACCATCTGGTCCTGTCTCCCAGCACAATGCTAGGAGGACTTCATCATCTGAGGAATCCTCCTCTATGGCTACACTGGACAGCCCAGTGCTAACCACCTTCTTTGGACAGGCTGCATCTCCTCTGAAGTGACCTGTCTGCTGACAGTCAAAGCAAGCCCTACTGTCCAAGAGCTTTTTTAACCCTGGGTCTCCCTGTCTCTGCTTGTCAGAGTGGGAGTGGGATTTACTCTCCTCCTTCTTAGGGTTCTGGGGTATAGAGGGAGTCTCTGTGGTGGGCTTACCACCTCCCTCCTTAGGTTTTTGGGGACCTGTCCCCCCCTTCTTGGAGTCTCCCCCCTGGGACTTGACAACCACCCTGGTTCTCACCCACTCATCAGCTGCCTCCCCTAGCTCTCTAGGGTTGGTCAGCTTAGAGTCCACTAGATGCTGGCGTAACCTTTCTTGGATACAATTGGTCAAGATGTGCTCTCTCATGATCAGATTGTATAACCCCTCATAAGTATTTACTTTGTTGCCAATAATCCAGCCCTCTAGTGCCTTTAGTGAGGTGTCCACAAAGTCAACCCAAGACTGGGTACTGACCTTCTGGGCGTCCCTGAACTTCATTCTATATTGCTCTGGGGTCAGACCAAACTTCTTGGCTAAGCACCTTTTCATACTAGGGTATGAATCTGCCTCCTCCCCCCTTAAGGTCAGAAGCCTATCCCTCCCTGAGTTGGGGACCAACTCCCACAAAAGGGAACCCCAGTATTGAGGCCTAACCTTTCTCATTTGGAGTGCCCTCTCAAAGGCCCCTAGCCACTTATCTATGTCATCCCCCTCTACATAAGCAGGAACCACCCCCTTGGGTAATCTGGGGCAAACTCCCCCACCCATGGACACCTCAGCTTCTTTATCGCTGCTTCCATCTCTTTTTTCTTTGTATGCCCACTTTTTCTTTTCTAGGGCCAGCTTCTCTGCTTCCAAAGCTATGTAGGCTAGCTGGGCTTCCAGCTCTCTCTCCCTGATGGATGGGTTCTCTCCTCCTGAAAGGACCCTCTTCCTACCACTAGCTTTGGGTCTGCCCCTAGTGACTGTATCCATTGAGGACCGTTCCTCCTCTTCCTCACTTGGGGTCTGATGCCTTCCCTCCCCTGAGTGGTTAGAGTTAGCATCTTCCTCTTTTTCTTCCTCCTCTGGAGCTTCCTCTGTCTCTACCTCTTGGACCTCAGCCCATGCTGTCAGGGATTTAATCAGGATTTGCTTCCTGAGATCAGGGGTTGCAGGCAACCCCCTCTCAATACACAACCCCCTAAGCTGGACTACTGTCAGTGTGGGTAGGCTAGCCAGATCAAGCTCCATGGTTCCCTAGTTTTGTGTCAACAAAAACTTTTTGCAAAAATTGGTAACAAGAATTTAGAAAAATTACAAAAATTCAATAATTGAAATTAATCCAAATTAATTTTAAAAAAAATTAAAATTAAAAATTAAAAACAATTTTTGCACTAGGACAATTTAAAGGATTTTTAATTTGTTTTATCTAAAACTGTAACGTGATATTGAACACAAGTACAGGATCCCGTCGCTGCTTCCAATTATGTTGGAAAATGGGTTATTGGTAGGGCAGGTAGGTACCTACACCTAGCAACAAGCCACCAACCTCCACATAGGTACAGTTGGGTCTCAGTAAATTAATCCCAGCTCAACCCTTGGTAGCTTGGCATCGAGCGTCAAGGCTTAACTTAGGAGACAAAGTGTAAAGCATTCAAATATCACAAAACAGTAATTAAATAAAACACAGGAAACAGTTTAAAAATCCAAAACCAATTTATAAACATAGTTTATATTTTTATCTTTAAAATGACACAAAAACGATTAAAATCGGTTCAGGGGAACCGGAGATATGAATTTTTAAAGAATTATTACTTTTCTAGCGCTTAGAAACAAAAAGCGCCAATCGGGTCATCTGGTTGCACCTCGACCGGGGCAAAGTCAAACTTTCAGGCCGACCGCGATGGAGCCGTGCTCGGCTACAGGTCGCGGGAGGCCTCGGTTAAAAAGTTACCTTCTGACTTAGTCTTTATTTTGAAGTTTTTCTTCACCGGGACGAACCTGCCAGTTGAATCCGACCTCCTGGAGCCCTTGTCCGGATACGCGATGTGGGTTTCCTCGGTGGAGACTTTTACCTTCGGACTTAGTCGTTTTTTCGAGATGAAAATCCTTCGACCGGGGTAAACCTGGATCTTGATCCGACGTCCATGGAGCCCTTCTCGGATACGATGGCTGGGAGGTCCCGGTCAACTTTTTACGTTCGGACTTAGTCTCTTTTTTGGATGTTTTTCTTTACCGGGACGAACCACGAAGTCAGGCCGGGTCGCGGTTGAGGCAAGCCGGCTAGAATTTCCGCGGCGGGTCGGTCCCTCTCTGGAGCTTTTTTCCAAAAATTCTCAAATCTTTTCCAAACTTCTGGGGCTTCACCCAGATGTTCTTTTAAGGTTCTTTTGGGGTCCACAGCTCACCCCAAGGGTCCAGAAGTTCTGTGATGGTCCTTGGGGGGTGCGGACTTCAACTCCCAGAATGCACCTGGCGCAAACTCCTTTTTGGCCACTGGACAGTGGTCAGCTGGTCGCTTTCTTCAGGAGTTGGTGCAGGGGACTCTGGTTAGCAATTTTTCACCTGTAGCAAACAGGGAGTCCCTCCTTGAACCAGTTGAAGCCAGGCAAAGTCCTTCTTGTGGTGAAGCCCAAGTGTGCAGCTGGTGCAGTCCTTCTGAGTGCAGGGTCCAGGTGCAGGCCAGGGGTCCAGCAGGGCAGTCCTTCTTCTTCTTTAGTTCCTTTCTTGTTGAATTCTGGAGGGGATCTGAGGCGTGGGTGCAGGTCTGCCAGTTTTATCCTTGCTCCTGGGTGAAAAGCAGGGGGGCCCTGGTCCTCCAATCAGGGACAGGGTCGTCCCCCTGTGATGACCACTTCCTGGGAAGTGTGGCAAAAATCCATCCCAGAAGGCAACAGTCTCTAAAAATCCAAAATGGATGAATCTGATTTTTGGAGGAGAGATCTGGCTGAGCCCACCCACTGGTGTGGCTAAAAATCATAAACACACCCCTCTCCTGCCCTCTCCTAATCTAATCAAGGGGGCCCCTAGCTGTCTGGGGTTGCAGGATGTGGGGGTGTTGCTGGGTGCTCCAGATGTCCTTCTCTGCCTTTGAAGACCAGTTTGGCAGCCCTCCCCCTTCCTGCCTCACCATCTGCTGAGGGGAGATTCTCTCCCCCAAGCACATTCCTTTGTGTGAAGTCAGGCCACTTCACACCTCATTAAAGTAGCCTGGCAGAAGCTGCTGCAGGCTGGCCAATCAGAGCACAGCAGCAAAAACAATGCAGAGCTGAAATTGGCAACTTTTTAGGTAAAGTCTAAACTTTTTACCTGCACTAGTTATATTAAATCCAACAACTGGAAGTTGTGGGATTTATTATAACAATCAATTTGATACCAAATTCTTGGTATGTAACATTTAAGGAGACTTTAAAATTTAAAATAAAGTCTGCCCATTCTAGCCTATGAAGGCCATTTACTTCAATGAGGGAAAAACGAATTTGGCTGTTTTTACCTCACCAGGGCTTATAAATCTATTTTTATAAAGTCCCTGCTTATAGTTACATGGCACCCAGCCCTAGGGGCACATAGGGCACACCTTAGGGGTGACTTATATGTACAAATAAGGTAGTTTAAGACTTTGGAAGTACCTTTAATTCCAAAGTCGAATTTGCATATAACTTTAATTTAAAAGCAGCCAGCAAGGCAGGCTTGCTTTTAAAATGACACTGGGCACCTCAGCAATGCACCTAGGTGTGCACCACCTATGCTGTGGTCCCTAAACCTACATGCCCTACCATATACTAGGGACTTATAGGTAGGTTAACTTAGCCAATTATAATTAGCCTAATTTGCATATACATTTTACACAGAGCACCGGCCCTGGGACTGGTTAGCAGTACCCAGGGCACCATCAGAGTCAGGAAAACACCAGCATAAAGTGGAAAATGGGGGCAAAAAGTTAGGGGGCCTCTGCAATCAGCCCCAGTTTCTCACACTATTCCAGATACCTTCCTTCATGCTGGAGGCTCATTAACATGGATTTTCTCCTATGGAAAAGCTAAAAGCAAGACCAACCTGATTTTCCTGCCCAGCAAGGCCACGCTTGGACAGATTGACTTGGTGGTTGGTCCAGGTCCTCCACAGATTTAGAAGTGCAAGATTATTATGGGTTCACCTTGTAAGAAAATAAAATATACCTGTAAGAAATTGGATTATTAGGTGAGGTGGGTGAGAACCCATCTCAAATATTCACAGTGCTTTTCAGAGTGAGCCATAAAGTCAATAAAAGTAACCTGCGCCTAATCCTGTGGTAGCCTGTCACAAAAACAGCCAGGCTTACCTTAGAGGCAATGTAGAAAGTATTTATGATACACTCAAATAGTAATGAAATGAAAACATAACATAAAATTCCAAACAAATCTAGAAAAAAGAAAGAATATTGTGCTGAATAAACTGACACCAAGATGAAGAAAAAAAAAACAATAAGTACAACAGGAGATAGTAGTTTTTCTAGTTTTATGTCGAAAAACCCAAAATGCCAATTGTGAATATCTGGTTGCAGTGGACCAGGGTAAAGTCACCCAATCAAGATAGTGCATGGGTCAGATATAGGGACAGATATGTCCTGCCAAAGAGTTACCTTCTCAAGTACACGCAAGGAGCTGCCATTTGCTTTGGTAGGGGCCACAAGGAGGTTTTTGTAGGTATGAGGAGCAGGACATTTTAAATTGAAAAAAAACACTGAAATTGACCAGTTACAGTTAACTAACGTAACTATACATTGACCCTTGCCATGCACACTGCGTTTATCAGTGATGTAATCTCAGATGTCAAATTAATGTTATCAATGATGTCTTAGTACATTTCATGAGTGGTTTAAAATGTGTGGTAATAAAGTAGTGCATGGTGAGGGAATGTGTTATATTTACTTTAGCTACCTATAACTTGTAAAGGTCAGTGTTTTTTAGTTTAAAATATAGCATTTTAAATTACACTTTGTCACTTTAACCTTAGGCTTTTCCAATGAATTTAACAGTTTAATTTAATGTGGCATAGGATATTACAACCATACCTAAATATAACACCACTTTAACCTTTATTGTTTTTAGTGAATTTCTAGCATTTTTTAATGTAAACTAATATTTTATTGCCATACATATGTTAATTTATTGGCTTACCCCGTACCCTGCACAGCCTTCGACTCACAGGCAGGCAAAGCCCCGTTGCTGGTCACCCCAATGATCTTGCACATCCCTATGGCACAGTCCTTTTCCCCCCTTTTTTTTCATGCTGCGGTACATGGGGGCTCACACTGAGAATTGCAGTAGCACTGCAGCACATGAGCACTGGGTTTCCCGACTTATAAAATGGCATCCATAACTTTTTCTTCATATTGCGGTCATCCAATCAGATTTCATGTTTTGTGTTCATGGTTCTTCTGTACGCCGTGGTTGCAATGGGGTAATGCTGTGTCACTAGATATTTATACATATTGAACTTTATTTTCTCAAAAAGTACTGAATGGATTTAGACTATATCACAAAAAGCATGCTTTCTGTGAAAATATCCATCTTTCTGCCAAGTTTGGTGTAATTGAAATCATCAAGTTTTTGCTGTAGGGCTGCTCAAAATTCAGATGGGAAATTGAATAGGTAAAATGCAATTTGTCCCCCCCCCACTTTTTCTCAGTCCCCAATTGACAAGTCATCCTAAAGCTTTCCGGGAAGGAGATGAGGTGGATGAACCTTTTCTTTTAGAAAGTTTTGTGAAGATTCGTCAAATGCAGTAAAAGTTATTAGCAAACCAAAAAATCAATTTCCTATGGTCCTAACTATAACTGTACAGTGGCGATTGCCACTTTGTGTGTGTGGGGGGGGTGTGTGTGTGTGTGTGTGTATATATGTATATATATATATATATATTTTTTTTTAACAATATTCAATATGAACTCAGCTACTGATGAAGTGTATGTGTTAGACCTGACAGCCTGGTGCTTTTCCCCCAACTTTTTGCCTGCCTCCCCCATTCTTCTGATCCTGTTTTTGCTGGTTTTAGGACTCTTCACACTTTACCACTGTTCTCTCCCCCAATTGGTATATTTAGTTTACCTTCAAGTCCCTAGTAAAGTGCAGAAGAGTTACCCAGGGCCTATACTTTAAATGCTATTAGTGGGCCGGCATCACTGATTGTGCCACCCACATAAGTAGCCCCTTACCCATGTCTCAGGCTTGCCATTGCAAGGATGTGTGTGCAGTTTCACTGACACTTTGACTTGGCATTTAAAACTACTTGCCAAGCCGAACACTTCCCTATTTCTACTTATGTCACCCTTAAGGTAGTCCCTAGTTAACCCAAAGGGCAGGGTGCTATGTAAGTAAAATGCAGGATATGTACGTATGTGTTTTAAATGTCCTAGTAGTGAAAAATTCACAAATTCACTTCTCACTACTGTAAGGCTTCTCTCATAGGCCAGCATTAGAACTGCCCTTTTATACGTTTAAGTGGTAGATTCTGATCTGAAAGGAGTAGCCCTGTCATGTTTAGTACGGCCAAAATGGTAATGGAAAATCCTACTTACTGGTGAAGTTGGATTCAATATTACTACTTTAGAAATGCCACTTTTATAAAGTGGGTATTTCTCTGCACTTACTGCCTTCTGTGCCTCATAGTCTGTCTCCAATCCACGTGCTGGTTGACAGTTTCTCTTCTGCATTCCACACAGACAGCCATAAACACAGAGCACTCAGCCACATCTGTATTCATCTTCATACTAAATGGGTTTCCCCGGGCAGGAAAGGTGGAGGGGCTCTCACTTTCACTTCAAAGGCCAGTGGCCTGACCCCACACAAAGGACTGATAACTCCACATAGGGATCCTGGCAGACAGGTCTGGATTGAAAGGCGACCTTGTGCACTTCAAAACCCTCTTTGAAGTTTCTCCCACTTGGGTGTATATACTGGGTCCCTGACCCCACCAAATCAGATACTTCTGGATCTATAACTGGGCTCTGTCAGAGGGACTGCCACGCTACCCTAAAGGAATCACCTGGGCTGCTTTGATGGATGGACTGCTGCCCTGCTTGTTGCTCTGCTGCCTGCTGGCCCCTGACTATGCTGGAAGGACTCTACTTTCCTCCACAAGTGCTCTCCAAGGACTTGGATTGAGCCTGCCACCTGTTTGGAAGTCTCAGGATCAACAAAGACTTCCTCTCCTAGGTTGTTCACTGACTTCAGCGACTCTTGAATAGTTGCGCTGTCTGACACTGTACAGCTGCCTGCTCCGGCTCAATGGTCCTCGCTGAATGCAGTGAACGCGGCCTGCAGCATATGCCTGATGTCGCTGTGACACCGCTGAAGTCCCGTAATGTGATTGCAACGCTGCAAAGTCGATACATTGAGTCTTGACCTACTACTTCATTAAAGGTGGGTGCTCTGGTGCCCACCCAGGGCACTCAACATACATTTGTTGGGGGCCAGCCAGCTCTGCACATGTAGCAGTAGCAATATTTTAATCTGTTTCCCTGCCCGCATCAGTGCAGACAGGGAAAAGATCAGAAATGTTCTCTCTTTGTGTTTCCTTCCACTTCGCGGGAGATTGAAAAATGTTCCCTCCAAGAGAAAACAAACACAGGTTTCCCTTCCCGCACTTGAGTGGACAGGGAAACTGCTATGTCTCAGAGGTGGGCTCCCTGGGATATAGCTAGTGAGTCATCCCTGGGGGAAAGGGTCCAAAGAGCAAATAAGGGCTTGGGGAGGGGGGCCATGCAGCACCCTCCCTTTACTTTAGTTTAACAATCTTTGGGATAGAGCCGCAAGACCATTGGAGGCTTCTGAAGAGGGATGGCTGGTGGTGCCCCCCTCCTCTTTTTGACACATTTCAGCCCCAGAGGTGGGCTCCCTGGGGCCTGTGATGGATTGGGAAGTGGGGCTATGCCACCGGCTCCCCTTTATGAGATATTTCAGGCTTTCAGGTGGGCTCACTGGGGCCTTTGATGGTTCAGGGAGCAGGGCTATTCGGTCTCCTCCCCATATGTCAGTCCGATGGAAAGAGGTCATGCTGGCTCTTGTGGGACAGCCGCAACTGCAAAAAAAATGTTTTGCCGGTCCCTCTGAACACCTCCCAAAAAGGGTTATTGAGTTAGAATATCCCCACCCTGCTCCCTTCTATGTTATTTGAGTGTATTTTTCAGGACTTAGGGACTGAGTTTATGAGTCCTGTAATGGGCGCTGCAACATTTCTCTTCATGTTGTGGCCATCCATTCAGAGCTCCGGTTCCACTGGACCACTTTTAGTCTCATGGGCCAGCCAATCAGAATGCTTTTTTGTTATTTTTACCACAGGAATCCCACAGCACTAGTTACGCCTATTTGTAAACCTTAATTTCTCTAAAAAGGCAGAAATGATGTACACGAAATCACAGAAATCACACTTTGTGATTAAAAATTCAGGTGTGTGCCAAATTTAGCTTATTTTTTAATATTCTCTTTCTTTGTCTATCATCTAAATTTCCCTATAAAAAACTGCATGGGGAAAAAGTGTTTTGGACCCCCTGCCTCTTTTTTTTGGCCCCCAGTTTGACATATCACTGCAAAATGTTCCAGGAAGGAGCTGAAGTGAATGAACTTTTTTGAGAAAGTATTGTGAAGAATTTTCAAAAGCACCAAAGTAATTAGCAAATTGAAAACGCTTTTCATGTGGAAATTCTGACTTACCTACCTACACAGTTCCACTTTCAACTGTGACACCACTTAGAGTTGCAAAAGCACTCCAAAGAACAGTTATGTCCATATTCAAGTAGATTCTTAGAATACTCTTCAGCATCTGCCACTGTGTTACAGACAAGGTTATGCTCATGAAAAAAATAGTATTGTTAAGAAGTGACTTAAATGAATGCACATTACTGATCCAAGGAGGATATGGAATACATTGTTTCCTAATTATTGCTTACAAAAGTAATGCCTCATTATAGGTAATACGAGAAATGTGTGCCCAATTGAACTAAATTTATGTAAATAATATATAGGACACAATATTTCTGTTAAATGACATTTTGCTAACACTTTTCTAACATTAAAGCCTCTGCTATATATTTGATATGTTTGGTGCTTTTACTGCACAACAAATGCAGAGCTTAAAAACACATCATAGAAAATAGTGGAATATTGAAACTATTTCATAGTTCCCTGTAAAATATGTGTTTCATCATTTATTCACAGCCCTCACATTACTCTGCTGAGCTTTAACAATATCATTGCTACTAGTTTTATGTGGCATTCAGGATCAAATTATGCTTCAAGTTTATTTAAATTATGCCTCAAAAATGTGAATTGTGCCGCACATTATCTGTATTATGTTGATGTTTCATTATTTGCGTTGTCTGAGAATGAAAGGCCCTGACTAATATGAAGTAGAACTTTCTAGGTGTAATGGTCAGCCTGCTTTCATATAACAAGGATTTTGTAGCCATAAAGAAAAATATGGTCTCCTTTCAATACAATCATGTAAAGCAGCATATTTTCTCTACACAGATATTAGCTTTAGATCTTACATTGGATCATTCCTATGCATGAACCAATAAACAGATGAAACCAATCATTTTGTTGCTGATGCCAAACATTTATTTTTGAAATGTACAATGTACACACGGCTCTAACTTGAATTGCTTTACATGAAAGGACATATATCATACTTCTGTTGTTCATATTTAAAACGTCACTTGTCTGAAGCAGTCAGGAGATATATTACATTTCTTAATGGAGATTAAAGACCTCTAAAAATTGTATGTGAATATAAGGTACATGGCTGGCCTTTTAAGTTCGATATGCTTGGCTGTTTTAATGGCTAGGTTTGAAAGATTGTATACCGATTGTAGATGGTGATCTACAGGAAAATTCACTTGTCCATGGCATGAATGTAATGGTAAATATATTTTTTGAAACTGAATTTGCATTTCACACACATTTACATAATCTATCTTCCATTTCACCATAAATGGGTGGGCCACCAATCCTTATAGACAAATCAAAACCTTTAATAATCTTTACTGGATGTTCTATTGACTACAACATGTATAACTTGTAAAATAAAATTTGTGGTTATTCTAGTTGAAGTAAAATATTTGCCAAAAATTGTCTCAAGAGTGGTAAAACGATGAGCCTTTCTTTCTGTTTCTTTCAGATCTTACAGGTGAATAAGGGGATGTCCATCTTGCTCTATGTGATGTTTCTTCCTTATCTTTGTGGCATTGACGCTACCAACATGGATAAACGGAATTTGCCAGAAGACTCGATGAATTCAATTATCATTAAACTCATTCAGGCTGACATTTTGAAAAATAAGCTCTCCAAACAGACAACAGACAGTAAGGAAAGCTACCAAAGCACTATACCCAAAGCAGAGCTGGAGGTGGATTTGGACGAGGATGTGGATGTTGAGGGTAATGTGAAATCGGACTTCCAGCCAGTCATCTCCATGGAAACAGAACTGTTCAACCAGCAGAAGCAGAGACGCTACAGTTCACCAAGAGTTCTTTTGAGTAACAGTCCCCCATTGGAACCTCCTCCTTTGTACTTAATGGATGACTTTGTCCCAAATACTGCAGTCGTAAATAGAACCTCAAGGAAAAAAAGGTCTGCAGAACACAAAGGCCATCGAGGTGAATATTCAGTTTGTGACAGTGAAAGTTTATGGGTGACGGACAAATCTAATGCGATTGACATTAGGGGGCACCAAGTGACAGTTCTAGGGGAAATAAAAACTGGCAACTCTCCGGTTAAGCAATATTTTTATGAGACACGGTGTAAAGAAGCAAGGCCGGTGAAAAACGGATGTCGGGGTATAGACGATAAACACTGGAATTCCCAATGCAAAACATCCCAAACTTACGTCAGGGCATTGACTTCTGAAAATAGTAAACTTGTTGGTTGGCGATGGATACGGATAGACACCTCCTGTGTATGTGCATTATCGAGAAAAATAGGAAGAACTTAAGTCTGCATATTTTCAACATATAACTTATTACTTTAAATTATATGATATGCATGTAGCATATAAATGTTTATATTGTTTTATATATTATATAATTTGTTCTTATTTATTAAATGCCAGCATCCTTATATCAGCTAGCTCTCTCTCAAGAACTGTGAGAAAAGAGTCCCTGCCTATATTTTGGGCAATTCAAAACTCTGTTAGAATATATTTGTGATTCAGCTGCAAGCATTTTTTTAATGCAAAGGTCTGTGTGTCAGTATTTTTCATTCAGTATTGTTAAGCCATTGTGGTCTGTATGTTTACTTGTTAAAACAACTCACTTCAGAGACGTCTAACTTACATTTGTCTTAACCCCCCTTTCCATCTTATGTCCTCTCCCAAGCTTTAACTAAGACCAAAGTCTTTGAGGCGCCAGGTTAGCTCTTCAGCTTCGAGTAATACTAATTTCTTCTATTGTGCATTGAAACATGATTTATCGGAAGTGTAGCACATCATTTTAATTTATCAAAGTAAACTGTTTTCGATATTTTTAAACAAGTTCTCTTAGACCAATTCAGAAATATAAGATGTTTTACTGAGCACCACCAGACATGATTCAGACGTGATCTGGAAGAATATGAGATCTTGCTTAGTATGATGATTATTTGCTGCATGGATGAGGACCTCCTCAGATTAATCAGCAGGTGGAACCTAGTTTATGGACACTACAGAATTCCTTCAGTCACATTTTATTTGTGCCAATGAAAAGGTTGTATGTAGCTCTATCGCTATGTAGTCATGACGTGTGAAAGAGTACTGCCTGGTCTTCAAATCTTATGCACATTTATTAACCTTATTCATTATGAGGGTGCAGTAACCAGGAGGGGGTGCAAAGTCAAGTAGTTTTTTTTTTTCTCTTATAAATCGTAATTTCAGCTATAACAAAGTGCTATATGCATGTTAATTGTGACATATAATCTGCTTTGCATTGCAAGATCCTGATACTCATCATCTGTTTGCATCCATAAATGGCTTTTTAAGTGCAGGTCCCTCACAACGGTCCACTTTCCAGGATCTACATATGCAGTGTAGTTTTACAGCGTCAGCATATACCTGAAGTAAAAGCTGGCATGAGATATTTCTACTCAAACTAGCCCTAAAAAGAGAAAAATATATGTTCACCTTAAGAGTAAGGGAATCAGAAAATGATGTAAGTTATGAGCAGCTCAGTGAAAGAAATACTTTAAATTGCACTCACATACCACAAGTTGAACTCTGGCCAAGTAGTAAAACATGCTCTACGCTAGATTACGCTGCTCTGAAATGTAGATGTTCAGATATGCAAAGTCATATTGATCAAGTGAATGTATGACCCCTATTTATTTTTTGTGATACTTCCCCCACCAGGTGTGATGTAAATGTTGGCTGCTTTGTGCAAGAATAGAACTGGTCAGAATACATTTTCAGCACACTGTATAAAGAAAAAATAATATATTGGCACAATGTATATAAAATGTGGATAGTTTATTATCTGAAGTAAGACATATGTGTTCACCATATCACAAAAGTAACATTCGGGGAAAATATAAAAAATTGTTCGAAATATCCTGCTTACACTATTCAGACTAAATTCCATCCAGGATTAGCTGCCAGTGTACATTTAGCTGCCTATAAATTGTACCTTTCTACTGCTCGCTGTTTTCTTTTTAATTTTTATGGTGTCTGGATTTCAGACGGAAAGGTACATTTCTGTTCCTTTTCAAAATGGCCTAGTCTATACTGGTCTTTTAGTGAACATGCTGTACTGTGCTCCTTAGCATGGCCTTTAGCAAGACCTGGAATTGTACTATGAAACCATGGTCGCTTTAGTTTTACAGAATAAACATTTGGAATAGAGTACAAAAAATACTCTGCCAATCGCCCATAGATCCATTGTAATATTTTTTTTTATGTCAACATCTGCAATCATAGTCATGTGTTAGATCTTATGGATGAATACGTTTGAAGAGAGTTGGTATTCCTCACAACTATCTATGCATCAATGCAAGATTCATTTTGCCAAAGAATGTTTATAAAAATATAAATATGTAAATGTCATTGCGGTGAAAACTGTGTAGCACTATGTAAAAATATTGTTACAAAGGTTTGTATACAACTAGCATTGAATTGTGTACATTCAACTTACTTGTTAGTAAAGGGACAGGATGCTCACTAACAATCACAATTTGAAATTTTACATTTGAATGAATGAATTAGTATTCATGCAAATGAGGAGACGAAACAAGGTGTGATCGAATAAAATGTTAGATTTTGGACACACACACAAACCAACATGCGCACAGACACACGCACAAATTTTCATTGACAAACTAAGGCCCATATTTATACTTTTTTAGCGCCACACTTGTGTCGTTTTTTTATGCACAATCGGTGCAAACTTGCTGAATGCAATTGTATATTGTAATTTTGCACCGATTTTGCATAAAAAAATGACGGAAATGCGGCACTAAAAACGTATACATACGGGCCTAAGGATACAGTATTGACGCAAGGAATAGTGATGGATAATCATGCATAAATACGTTTAATGCACAGAAATAAATGTTAAAAACCCCACAGCTTTTTTTCTTACCAGATTGTGCATAACGTGGTGTACAATATGGAAGAGAACCCTGAAAGTGAAGGATTTGCAAGGGATTATTACACCTGATGGGGGTGCAGTATGCACAAATAAGGGAACCTAACTGAGGAGGTTCAATTACACATCGTGAGAACTTAGGCCCATAATTATAATTTTTTAGCACCTCATTTGCGTCATTTTTTTATGCAAAAGCGGCGCAAACTTACAAAATGCAATTGTATTTTGTAAGTTTGTGCCACTTTTGCATCAAAAAGCGGGGCAAATGCGACACAAAAAAGTATAAATACGGGCCTTATTGTGTAATGGCACACGCGTGCTATATAAAATCATGACAAAACACGAGTTACCGAAGTCTAAGATGAATCCCTTTAGAATATTTTATTCATAACCAAGAATGTGACATGTAATTTCACTGTTGATCACATTACCAATGCTCACAGCTATTTATTAGGTAACAAGTGCGCTGACTCTATTTAGGTGATTTAACTGTCTTTTTACGACTTAGATTTGACTTTGTTTTCAAATACTTGTTTCCAAAATACACCGACTGTCTTAGTAGTGTGTGATCATTCAAAATCAGTGATATATTAATAACAGAAATGTATGTCACACATTTTCACATTAATGGGTGCAAAAAGCGTTTATTTTCCGAGTTCAATATATTATTACTTTTATGGCACTTATTAGGCACTTATCCTAAAATGTCAACTCAGTTCTACTATCTGTTCATATGCCACTCAGTCTTGTGGTTTGGTCCACTATTTCATGGTTCAAATTTCAAGCTTTCACAGGTTCACTAGTTGTTTGCCTCCAAATCAAAAGTACTGCCATTGCATTTTATCAGTGAACGTACACATCAAGTGCTCTTGTTGAAGGTCACTAATATAGCCACTTTCTTTTACTATAGTATAGATCATATATATATATATATATATATAGATCATAGCAATATACCACGATATCGCTTGTCTTGTGCTGCTTTTTTAAACCAGTTGCTTTCTGATTTTAAGTATCTAAAAAAAGCAGGAACATCTGTGCCTCTCTTAATCACTAGCTTGAATCTGACTGAAGGCAAGTGGTATCAATATAAGGCTGTAATAGCCATCTTCTGAGATATTTTCAACTTGAATGACATAATATTAAAACAATAACTTGACAAAAACTATGTACCTTGATTTTGCTGCCTCCATGAACTGTAAATAAAAGTAACCCTGATTTCAATACAGGAGCTTCTGGAGGATGAAGGGTGAGTTGGGAGATAGAGTTTGTGACCTGCACAGTGAGCCACCTGCCAGCCTCTATAATCGTATCTTAAAAAGCATTGCAAGAGTGTTTACCTGTCGATATAAACAACATCTTAGATACATTGATAGACCTGTTTCCCTTTACCCTTATTTGTACATGCATTTAGCTTATCTCTACCCGACATTAATATACAATTACTAGCAGACTTCACACATTAAGGTCTTGACTTGTCTCGTGCAGAACCTGAATTCACACATTTATCATTGTTTTTTCCCCAAATACTATATTTGATACGTTTTAGAATTTGGTCAGATCACTTCGAAGTTTACTTAGATATTCTGACCCACCTAACTGTATCTCCAACAACCCAGGTTTACATAAAACTAAATGTGCCTGCAAATTATAATACAAACAACAGATAATAACTCTTAGCTTCTTTGTCAATCAACAACAAACTCGGACAAATTTGTTTAACTTTCATTCACTTGAAATACACCATTCAACATCATGTTATAAAAGCAGACAAGATGAATGTGACAAAATCAATAGTTTCGGTGGAGTAGTAAAACTACTATTTATCGCTTTAAAACTTCCCTCATACAAATCCATTCACAGAAGTAAGCGTATAATTAAAAAATAAAAATAAATCACCAACATTCATGATGGCACCCTAAAATACATGATTGTCTGGTCTTTATAAACACCCTCTTGATCAGGAAATCAACATCATTACTGCTCAGTAGCCTCAATACAGAGACACCATATTTAAAATTCATGAAAACTGAAACCCAGAAGATCAGCACAATGATTCTTAAAAAACCATAATAATGAAAGAAAAGCCATTAGAACTGAAAATTGAGTTTGGTATCTAAATCCCTTGCTGGAGAATCTTATTTGAGTAAGTGCACATAGATCTACATGTTCAGATTTACTGCAATCTGGTTCTCTGGAAATCCTGCAATTTGCTGTCACCCTGGCACAGAAAAGACTGAATGTAGGTACCATCAAGGGTTTTCAAATAGTTGTATTAGATTTTACTTTTTCCTTTGCCAGGGGTTATTTTTTTCTTGTTTGTGGTTCACAAGGGATTATGTAGAGGGCTTCAGAAAAACTTTCCACAAACCCTGTTCAGTTTGCCATAGTGGGACCTGAATCTGCTTCTGACATTTCTTCTTTCCTGAAATTTATGATATGGAAGGTAGCCTTTCTGGTGTCAATTACTTCCTCAAAATGTCGGGGAGTTTCAGGCTTTCTCAGCATCCCCTCCTTTTACTGCGTTTGCAAAAGATAAAGGGGCAGATTTACAAACATTTTGGGGTTAGTATCACAAAACTGACGCTAACCAGTACAAAATGTATTTTTCCTAATTTACTTTCCAGTGCAAAACTTGCTTTGTACTGGAAAGTACCCTAAAAGTAACACAGAGCAGCACAAAGCACTGCTTTGATTTACTTAGTGACAAGAGGGCATTACATGGGTGGTACATGGGTGTTCCCATGCAACCATCGATGCATGGGATTTGTGCCTAAAGTAAACGCCATTTGAAAGGAGCATTAAAAGGAGAAATTATTTAATTCTCCTTTCTTTTCCGACTTTGCATGTGTGCTGCACTGTGCAGCACACATACAGAGTAGGAAAAGTTTTAAAGTTTGTGTAAGTATAATATTTTGTGCTGAAAGTCTACACTTGCTGTACAAAACCTATGCTAAAATAACGCACACACCCTTGCACTATGGTGCAAAGGTTTGTGCATGGTGCACTGCAGCAAATTTTGCACTGGCGCTAGGGAGTGGGGAGGATAGTGCAATTTTTCAGTAAATATGGTGCTACCTCCTCTCTCCTTCTCACTCAGCACAACATTTTTGGATGCTGCACTGCGCTGTATGATAATTTATTACATCTGGACTATAGTGACCTTGAGTGCCACTCTTGCTGCCTAACATAATCTTAAATTATATCTTTGCCAGATGTTCAGAATTCCTCTCCCTTTTAAGGAGGAAGAGAATGTTCAGAGGCCTGATCCTAACAACTAAAAATAAAAAAATGGCGATATATTGAGTAGATTAATCTTTTAATCGCTTTTGAAGGCCCAATTTGCAGGAATGGCTTTAGGGAACTTCTCAATTTCTGGAAGGATTTTACTGTGTTAAACGTTGCTTTGAACTTCTTGGAAAAAACTCCTCATGGTTTCCAAGCTTGTTCTTTCAAAGGAATGGCTGCAACTTCCTGCTTTTTGGTGGTGTGCTAGTTTAGTCTGGCAGCACGTGTACATCTTTACATTCTTTGTTCGTCGTTGTTGCCTCATTGAGAAGTACAGGTAGCAATCTGAGGGTCTCTTTAACAACAAACTTACGCATCAACCACAATGCTCTAGTTTGCTTGCATTGCCCTGTGCCCCCCTAACGACAATATGGCAGTGCTGTATTTACAATACAGTGCACTAGCACAGCTGTGTCAGAATGTCTGATGCAGTCGTGGTGCTTTGCTGCACTATCATAAAAAAAGTTTGAGGCTATTCCAGCAAAGCTCAGGGAGGCTCGTTGAAAATAGCCTTGCATCACTTTAACACCTGCCCTGAGCAGGTGTTAAAAAATGACACTAGAATGACACAGTGAAATCTTGTAACTTTCACTGCGCCATTCTTTTGGGCCTTTTTGCTGGGGAAAGCATCCCTTGCAGACATTATATCTGCCCCAGGTATAATGTGGCGCAAGGGTATACAAACTGGTGCAATGGTATCATTGCGCCACTTTGTAAATATGTCATGGGGTGGGGTGTTCAGCACTGCCGTAGTGTAAAAGTGACACTACTGCAGTGCACAGGGCTTGTAAATGAGCCCCTCAGTTTGTTATGGCTGTCCTTTGAAGTTTCCTGGTGTAATCCAGTGGTATCCTTACACCTAATGTTTCATAATTTCTCTGAGCTGCACAAAGGAATCCTGCAAGAGTGAATAATCATTAGAAGAACAGTTGATTGAATGCAGCCTAGGAGTGGACAGACTGTCTGCCTCGAGACAGAAAAGTGCATGGTTGAAAACTATTTTCTGAAACATTACACTACTAAACAATGTATGAATAAAGGCAGCATTAAATTAAGATTCATGGGATGGTGTGCAGCGTAACATTTAAGTGCACACAAGGGCCTGGGTGCTCATCACAAGTACCTCATATACCATATTAAATAATTCTGTTTCTTTCTACAGTTTTGTATCCTTCGAATCCATGTTATCTCAAAAAGTATCCTCAACATTTTTAAAATCCAGCATGAAAACTGACTGTTACTGAAAACTTAATTGTTGACTTTTATGTCTTCCCCTTTCCTCCCATCTTTTTCATGCATCCTCTCTGTAAGCACATCATTCTGTTCTCTGGGGTGCATGTATATTGGCATTAATCTTTATGTATTTTTGTAAGTCCCTCACAACTCATTTCAATCAGCACTACCTCTTATTGCTTGAAAGACATGCCCCTCCAATCTAACAAAACCGATTGTCCTCTAGCACATCTATCAACCCCACTAACCATCTGCCAAAGCTCAGATACCCCCAACACCACTAATAATCACATCTAAATCCTATTAATTTAATCTACCAGAAAGGAACTATAGTGAATGCATGGGATGGTTTTCATGATCACAGAAGACTAATACCAATAAGCAACAATAACCAATGACACTGGATAAACCACTACCCTTGGGTCCCAGAGCATTGGGCTGCATGGCATAAAGCGATTTAAACACCCCGGAAGAGTTAATAAGCAACATATAAATGACATTACATCACAATACAATACTTGCAAACTCACTGTGGCCATAATTTCGAATTTGGCTTATGAGAGCTATCCAGAAGTTGTGTTGTCCAACCCATTTAGATTGTATACATATTTACGAGTACACACATAATAGAGCAAACAGACATCTGCCAATTTTGGTGGCTGTCCTGACCTGGTGCACTTTATATCAGGGCCTGTGTTTTCAGAGTTTGCTAGCACGGCAAAAAGCAATGTCACCCTCTTCTATGGATGTCATGCTAATAATGGCTCTGTGATGTACATGTTGAGTTTTGCAAATAGGGCTTGTGGTGGTTTTCTAACTTACATCCTTTTCAGCTTCCATTTGGACAGCCATAACATGCTCCATGTTAAATGGTTTGATCATGTACAACCAGCTCTGATATCCCTCCACTAACTGTAAGTTTCAGCAATGGTTTAAATTGAGATCCTTAGGTCTGATCAACATACATTCCATCTTCAGATTCTGCTTTCACACAGAAGAACATTCCTTATGCTTAGCGAACATGTGGCAAATAATCATGCCTACTCTTAAAATATCTTTGTTTGAGGACATGCATTCTCTGTGTATCCACCAAGATTGTTGAATACGCTCCAACTTCATTTCATAGAAGGACATTCTTAATTTTTTATTTAAACACTGCCGATATGCACAACCATACCAACAGAGCTAATTGTTCATTGTAGCGATACCATCATTATTCCTGCCCTCTTCCATTACCAAGAGGCCTACCTTTTGACAAACATCATAAAATGATTTAGCATAAAAAAATGTAGTATATAATTAAGGGAATACAAAATTAAAAATATTTCTGCTCTAGGGGATTTTATCAATGTTGATATTTAAAAAGGCCTACACAGACATGTTCTGGAATACTACTTAATGCTTTTCCAAAAAATCTGAAAAGTAACTTATGGATTCAACAATGCTACAAAAGTGGACCTTTATATAGGTACAAATCATAGGTACAATATAGGTACAAAGTGGGTGGAATCCATAGATTGTCACTCCGTGGTATTCTGCAGAGATACATACAAACTCTGCGATATTCTGTGAAGCTCCGCCAATGGGCAGAAAACAGTCATGTGATGCTGCAATTTAGCGCAGGCAGTGCTAAAAAATCAGCACAAATGGCACCATGTGGTATGTAAGAGAGCGTAACCATTTGAGTCGATTTTGCTGCCACTCGAGTAGAAAATCTACTTGAGTAGCACTTGAGGGGCAGCAAATCTATTCGAGAATCAAACCTTTGACTGCAACCACCCATATCAAAAAACGGTACTAGGGAGCGTCAAATCTTGCTCATTATTTCCGTAGCCTCACAAGGAAAAATCCCACCATGCAGCGATTGGTGGAATTTGGCCAGGACTCGGTGTTACAAGAGTAACTCTGAGTCACTAAATTCTGCCAATTGACATGTACCTGCAATACTAATAGCATATTTAACAAACATGCTCTGTAAAAACGATACTGTATGGATTACAGCAAAATGTCTCCTGACTATAACTTTTTATGATGACGTTTCAGCTGCTCTGACATTCTAACCTCATATACATTTATAAATGTTATTTTTGTTTTATTTCTGGCACAAAATGTACAGTATAAAAGGTAATATGTTGTATTAACGTTCTAGATCTGCATTAGGGAAAAGGTGAAGACAAACAATACATGCTATTTTACTGAGTATGTGGTATGTCCAGTACACAGAAAATATTACAACAGCAAATTCAGAAAAACAGATTGTATATACTAAAGTTACACTAAATGTATATTTAGTGCTGTAAATAACTTCTACAGAACAATATTTAATGTTCTCAGTGTCTGAGATGTTATGAAATCTATATTTTAATACAGCTTCTTTTTGGTTTACACACGGTTTTGTATAGTAAGTATATAATGTTCAGCTTGTAGATGATTGCAGTGTGCATAATCTATATTAAATGTATCTCTAATGCAGTTCTGACTAGACAAGCAGTGTACCAGATAAAACATTCAACATGTGACATAGTGACCGAATCTGGCTTCCAGGTTCAACTATTAAATATTGTTTAAAATCTTGAAAAACAACTTTTGTTACATTCTTATTACCAGCATTTTGAAATTTGTATTTTGTACAAGAAAGCCATCTCTAAGGTTGACTGCATTGAATGTAACTTCCTGATGTGTGCTTCGGTCACTCAACAAGTCCAGAAAGAGTTCTCCAAGAATGAAACTTTACCAGGCATGACATACTTTGATATATTCTAAGAAAGAAAAAGAATATGTGTTTCTCCAGAATTACCATTTGATAATGAATGTTTGCCAGAAATTCAAAATACTTTGACAGTCACACTTACAAACTTCATGTTAATAGGATTTACTGTCTATTTTCGATATATTAATATATTGGAAATTATTTTCAATACTTAGAAAACAAAATGCTTCCAGCCGAGACTGAAACTGGATATGTGCATTCCAAATGAGTAGCTGTGGGTCTTCTCTCTAGGCAGGGCATAGATGGAGTTGGTGTTTTAGTAGGGATCATAGCTTATCTCAGCTCTCACAACGCACGAGAAAATGACATTGAGCAGCATTGAGCAGCTCCTATCTTGACAGTATTGAGAGGTCTAAACTTCCCCTAGAAAGCAAAATGTTCAAATTAGCTTTCTTTTTTGGAATGACAATGTGCAGAGACCCCAAAGGATAACTGCCCAAAAGAGGGGACCATCTTTACATCTGAATTAAATCCTAACTGCCAATGACATATTTTGTATGAATGTCTTCTGTACAAGGGGGTGGGCTTGGAAGCATCTGCAACGAAAATAGCTGGTCTTTGCAACTTGCCTAAATAAAGAAAAATAAAAAAATATGAATAAATCAATATATAGAAGTCTACAATAATCCCTATTTTTTTTAGCTACTGCTATTTACTGACAAGTGATCGCTGTGCAGCACATTTCTTATTTATTTTTGATAGAAGTGCATATTATCATTGTAAGTAAGTGGAATATTATTTAGGGTGAAGGACTGCTCACCTCAAGGAATAATCATACTTCTCGTCAGGGTGAACCGTCAAAGTCATGCAATAATGTAAATTCAACCCTCTGAAAGCTATGGCACAGAGCAGACTGGCTTAACTTAGAGCAATGTAATAAAGTATTCATGCAGTGCCAAAACAATTTAAAAAAGGCAATACGCCAAGCAATACAAATCGCAAGATGAACTAGAAAAATAAAATAAAGTGCAAATGATGCCTGAAAGAAAAAAAAACACTACGGGCCAAATTTATGAGTTTTGAAAGTTTTAGGTGAAAATAACGCCAAAAACTACAAAGTGACAACAGTGGTCAAAGTTCGTGGAAGGCTGGGGCTTAGACACAATGGGAGGCAGATAGTGATGGAGCACGGGTCAGATACACCAAGTGGATCGGTCCTGGTGGAAATCTGGAAGTCAACGTTTGAAAAAGTTTTTAAGTCCCAATTCAGAAAGGGACTTAGGGACTCATTACAAGACTGGCTGGCCAACTGACGGCATGCTAGCCCCATGGAGAGTAGACCGTCTCAGAGCTTGAGGTCCCCACCACAGGCCATTACGAAGTTTCGGCTGGGCTGACCGGCAGAAACCTCTGTGGAAACCGTGTGGCAGCACTGGCTTCGACTCCTCATGGAGCCGAGGCCAGTGTCATCAGAGAGTGCCTCCAGTACTCTTGGAATGCACAGTCTGCCATAGCAAACAATGTGCATTCCAAGGGTGCTGGGCAGGGTGCGCATGGCACTGCCCACACCATGGTCATGGGCAGTGCAGGGGTCCTCTGTCCCCTTGCACTGTGTTTCCACCAGCCTTTTCATGTCGGGTTCTCCACAATGAAAAGGCTGGCATAAACTGAACTTGCGATTAGCGCGGTGGTGATAAACTCAGCGCTGCCGTAGCTGACCATGACTCCAACCGCCATTAGCTAGTCTGGAACCATGTTCCTGGTGGGGCCAGCGGTCCCCTGGCGGTCTGACCGCCAGGGTCATAATGTGGCGGTCGGACCGCCATCACTGCATTGGTGGTGCTCGGACCACCAATGTAGTAACTAGGCCCTTAGTCATGTCCTTAAAGAAGAACATTGAAATTTCTTCTAGCACCCAATGCAGGATGGGACTTTGTCACCTTTTGAGAAGAAAGATCCTCCCTACTTGTGACACAGCTGAAACTGTAACTGTTGCTGTGGAACCTGAGACCTGATACTTGAACCTGGTTGGTACACTGGCACTCTGGAGCTTTGCAGATATCTCACTAAAAACCTTCTAACTCCCAAAGAGGAATGGGACTTTGTCTTTTTTTGTGAGTGGTGCAAAGATCTCCGTGAAGGATGCAGCTGAAATCTGACTGTGGAACTGAGGGTTGGATACTTTTTCTGGTTGGACCCACTCAAGCTCTGGAGGAAACGTTCTCAAAAGTTTCCAAACTTTTTCTGCTATGCAAACAACCGCCGGTGTACACCTCTAGGTCCCCCACAGCCTCAGGGGAAGGCACATAAAAACTCTCATGATGTGGGGTAGAGGCCAATAGCAAAATATAGTCCAAGTCCAGTTGCCATTGGTCAGCTGGACACTTTAGGGAGAGGCTTCTTTCAACTTGTTGTGTACCTATAGGCACATAGGAGGTCAGCCAACTGACCCTTGAAGTCCACATTGTTGTCCTGAGTAGAAGAGGGAGCAGGTTCAGTCCTTAAGGACTTATCTCAGGTCACAGACAGCATGCTCAGTCCTCGTTTGATCTTCAACAGGGTCAGAAAGTGTCCTGAGTCAGGTGCCTTGGAGTGACACATTTATGTGTGACTCTAGCTGGGGGTGGGGGTAACTCCTGGGCACTCTCTAAGCAATAGGCCCTGTTAGAAATGGGGTCTTAGGTTGGCAGTCAGGTTACCCCCTGTCCAAGCAAGGACCCTCACTCTAGTCAGGGTAAGTCACACACAATCCAAATTATCGTGTGCCCACCCTCTGGTTGCTTGGCACTGAGCAGTCAGGCTTAACTTAGAAGGCAATGTGTAAAGTATGTTTGCAATAAATCATGCAATACCACCATATAGCAAAACTAAAATACACCACACAGTGTTTAGAAAAATATATAATATTTATCTGATAAGATGCAGGTCAAAATGATTAAAATGCAGTAAGTATATTTTGAGATATCACTGTAAAAGTGATATAAAGGGCCATATTTATACTTTTTTTGCGCCACATTTGTGCCGCTTTTTGGTGCAAAAGTGGCGCAAACTTACAAAGAACAGTTGTATTTTGTAACTTTGCGCTGCTTTTGCGTCAAAACATGCGTCATTTTTAGCAGGCTGTGTGTCGAATTTTCACTAGGGAACAGGAGGCAAGCTCTATCCAAGCCCTTGGAGAGCACTTCTCAGCACAGCCAGAGAGCAGCAAGGCAGCAGGGCAACAGTAAGGCAGCAGTCCTTCTCAGAAAAGCAGTCCCAGTGAGTCCTTTGGGCAGCCAGGCAGTTCCTCTTGGCAGGTCTGGTTCAGGTATTCTTCATCTATAAGACAGTCAAGAGACGGCTATAGGCGGGAACTTTCTAAGTCACGTAGAAGTTGGGAGGAGAAACAATGGGCTGCTCTCTTGGAATGCGCAAGAGCTAATGATGCCTCTAAGTTTTGGAAGCTGATTTCAAATGACAGTGGTGATTCCCGGCCCCTGCCTGGTACTTCGATTCTCCCTGCAGTATGGGTAAATAATTTTGAGTCACTTTATTCAGGGGTAGATGAACATAATTTCAGGGAATTGGTTGACAATAGGGAATTTGGAGCACCTCCAATCAAGTTCTCTTTAGCAGAAACTAAGGCAGCAATAGCTTCCCTTAAGTGGGGAAAGGCCCCGGGTCTCGATAAAATACCTGGCGATCTCTATAAATAAAATCATGACATTTGGGCCCCTTACTTGAACAAGGTCTGTAATGCAGTTTCCGCAGGAGCACCCATTCCTTGTACATGGAGGGGAGCCGAGATAGTTCCTCTTTTTAAGAAAGACAATCCTTGTGACCCTTTTAATTATCATCCAATATGTCTACACAACAACTTTAAAAAATATTTTGCGAAGCATATTTTGTTTCAATTAGAAGAGTGGATTACAGAGAGTGGGGCCATCTCTGACTTACAGGCAGGGTTTAGACCTGCGGTTAGTACAATAGATCAAGTCCTGAGGTTTTTGGAAACCAAATGGAGGACTGTGGACATCGGAGGTGGGAACCTATACGTGGCCTTCATTGATCTTCGAGCGGCCTTCGACCTGGTACCCAGGAATAAATTCTGGCTGACAAAAAACAACATGGGGGCTCCTAAAGGTCTTCTGCACCTTAATGTCTGACTTCATGAAGGCACTTTTGTCCAAATTAGGAGTGGCAAGGATGGTGAACTAACAGTCCCAGTTATTATTGAGAGAGGGGTAAGGTAAAGCTGTGTCATAGCCCCTACCCTCCTTCTTTTATATATAAACAACTGTATGAAGTATTTAACTGATTGCAATACTGATTCACCTAAGTTGGCAGGTAAGACAATCCCAGGACTGCTTTATGTGGATGATACTATTATATTGGCTAAATCACCCCTGGGATTGCAAAATATGTTTGACCAATTCTGTTTATTCTGTAGAGATTTTGGCCTGGAAGTCAGTGTTAGGAAAACTAAGTTCATGATTTGCAGTTCACGAAGAAGAAAGTAAAAGCTAGTATACTAATGAATTCTACTCCATTAGAAAGGGTCAATGAGTATGATTATTTGGGGATAAGGCTGATGGACTCAGGTAGATGGGATGCACATATCAGAAAAGGAACACATATTATATGTCAAAGAGGAGGGGCCTTGGGACGCAAAGCCAGAGCTGTAGTTAGCCCCCCAATAAACCCCATTGCTGAAATTTACAAAGTTCAAATCCGAGGTGCTGCACTTTATGGTGCAGAGTTATCGGGCTCTCAAAGACAGCTGGACGCCCTACAAATGAAAGAAAACAATTTTATTAGATACATAGCTAGGATGGGGAAGGGCACCCTAATGAACCTTAGACTTGATCCTGGAATGAATAGCATCAAAGATGTAGCGGGTCTGAGACTTCCTTATGTTGGATCCACCTTAGGAGAACAGAAGAACTAGAACTTTTTCGCGAGGCAATCAAAGACCTTATAAAGAACCAATGTAGCTGGAAAAGGTTAGTTGGCTGAGAGAGATGAAATCAGTCCGGGATGGTTTGGGTTTTCCCCAATTTTGGGAGAGGCCCGAGTTGATCCTTGCTAATGCTATTTCACTGGTCAAACAGAGTTATTGGGAGAAGGCCAACGAGCAGATCCTCCACAATAACGGGGTGAGCCGCTTAACATCAGAGTTTCTGCTTGTTAAACAGGAACCATGGCCTGAGCAATTTCTGGACCTCCCAATACCTTCACATGCTCGTGTTCTACTCCGTCAGTTCAGATACAGTACTTTACCAGTTAACAGTTTTACTGCCCGATGGTCGAAGAATAGCTCTGTGGCCAATAAGTGTATAAACTGCAATCCATGTGTGGCGTCAACTGAACATGTGCTGTTCTTCTGTCCCCTATATAAGAGTCCAAGGGAAAAATTGATTATTCCGTTGTGCAAGGCTTTGTTTTTATATGACTGTGTTAATGCCTATAGAATTTGCAAATATGATTCATCCACATTGGTAGTAAGTGCGGTCACTAAATATTTGACAGCAGCCTGCTCCATTCTCCATAGGGCTATTACAGCATCAGGAGTTAGTGTCTAGCCCGTGTAATGGGCAAAGAATTATTTGGACATGGTGTTGGAACAGGTTCTTTTTAGATAACATGTGGGTACTTACCTGTGTCTCTGTTATTTCACCATCAGTGTTAGCCGTGAAGAACTATTTTTTAAGCACTTGTTTGGTATTCGTACCATTTTAATATGAATTTGACATCTGTTTTAAGTTACAATGTAAGCTTTTAGCCACATAGTGCATGTGCTTTCAATGACTTGATAGTGTTTAAATCTGTTCATATGTCTGTGCAGATAGTAGGTTCCTTCTGTCAAAATTACCATGGAACTGCATCATCTCATAACATCAACTTAGTATTTTAAACCTCAGGTTGGACTGCTTGTTTTTATCCTGATGATGGTATTATCCTGGAAATTCGAATCTACAATTTGTTTCAGAAACTTGGGTTTTCAAATGTTGAGTTATGTATTGGAAATATTGGAGAACTATAGTAGGCTAAGACCCTTGATTTACTTTTTTTTCTACTGCTTTTACTGAATGGTTTTAGAGGAGTTATTTCTATACTTAATTTTATTTTATTCCAGTGTGTGAGAAAACAGGGCTGATTGCAGAGGCCCCCTAACTTTTTGCACCCATTTTTCACTTTTTGCTGGTGTTTTCCTGACTCTGATTGTGCCCTAGGTACTGCTAACCAGTCCCAGGGCCTGTGCTCTGTGTACAATCAATATGCAAATTAGGCTAATTATAATTGGCTAAGTTAACCTACCTATAAGTCCCTAGTATATGGTAGGGCATGTAGGTTTAGGTACCACAGCATAGGTAGTGCACCCATAGGTGCACTGCTGAGGTGCCCAGTGTCATTTTAAAGGCAGGCCTGCCTTGCTGGCTGCTTTTAAATTAAAGTTATATGTAAATTCGACTTTAGAATTAAAAGTAGTTCCAAAGTCTTAAACTACCTTATTTTTACATATAAGTCACCCCTAAGGTGTGCCCTATGTGCCCCTAGGGCTGGGTGCCATGTAACTATAAGCAGGGACCTTATAAAAATAGTTTTATAAGCCCTGGTGAGGTAAAAACAGCCAAATTCGTTTTTCCCTCATTGTAGTAAATGGCCTTCATAGGCTAGAATGGGGAGACTTTATTTTAATTTTTAAAGTCCCCTTAAATGATGGCTAACAAGAGTTTGGTATCAAATTAATTGTTATAATAAATCCCACAACATCCAGTTGTGGGATTTAAATAACTTGTTCAGGTAAAGAGTTTTAAACTTTACCTGAAAAGTTGCCAATTTCAGCCCTGCATTGTTTTTGCTGCTGTGCCCTGATTGGCCAGCCTCTAGCAGCCTGGCCAGGCTGCCTTGATGAGGTGTGAAGTGGCCTGGCTTCACACAAAGGAATGTGCCTGTGGGAGGGAATCTCCCCTCAGCAGATGGTGAGGCAGGAAGGGGGAGGTCTGCCAAACTGGTCTTCAAAGGTAGAGAAGGACATTTGGAGCAACCAGCAACACCCCCACATCCTGCAACCCCAGACAACTAGGTGCCCCCTTGATTAGATTAGGAGAGGGCAGGAGAGGGGTGTGTTTATGATTTTTTAGCCACACCAGTGGGTGGGCTCAGCCAGATGTAACTTCGAAAAATCAGATTCATCCATGATGGATTTTTGGAGAATGTTGCCTCCTGGGATTGATTTTTGCCATACTTCCCAGGAAGTGGTCATCACAGGGGGAAGGACCCTGCACCTGATTGGAGAACAAGGTCCCCCCTGCTTTTCACCCAGGAGCAAGGATAAAATTGGCAGACCTGCACCCACACCTCAGTTCCCTACCACATCCAACAAAGAAGAACTACAGAAGAAGAAGGACTGCCCTGCTGGACCCCTGGCCTGCACCTGGAACCTTCACTCAGAAGGACTGCACCAGCTGCACACCTGGGCTTCACCACAAGAAGGACTTTGCCTGGCTTCAACTGGTTCAAGGAGGGACTCCCTGTTTGCTACAGGTGAAAAATTGCTAACCAGAGTCCCCTGCACCAACTCCTGAAGAAAGCGACCAGCTGACCACTGTCCGGTGGCCAAAAAGGAGTTTGCGCCAGGTGCATTCTGGGAGTTGTAGTCCACACCCCCAAGGACCATCTCAGAACTTCTGGACCCTTGGGGTGAGCTGTGGACCTCAAAAGAACCTTAAAAGGACATCTGGGAGAAGCCCCAGAAGTTTGGAGAAGTTTGGAGAACTTTTGCAAAAATGCTCCATAGAGGGACCGACCCGCTGCGGCAACTCTAGCCGCCTTGCCTCAACCGCGACCCGGCCTGATTTGCTGGTTCGTCCCGGTAAAGAAAATCTCCGAAAAAGAGACTATGGGCCAGATGTAGGTAAGTAAAAATTGCGACTTGCAATTTGCGAGTCATAGCGACTCGCAAATTGCAACTCGCAATACGAGATGCAGAAAGGTGTCTCAGACACCTTCTGCGACTCGCTATGTGGTCGCAAAGATCCACCTCATGAATATTTATGAGGTCGGTCGCAGTTTGCGACCCCATAGCGAGTCTAGGCACTCACAAGGATGGTGGCCTGCTGGAGACAGCAGACCACCATGTCCGTGACTGCTTTTTGAATAAAGCAGTTTTTTTTTCTTATTGCAGCCCGTTTTCCTTAAAGGAAAACGAGCTGCAAAAAGAAAAAAATAAGAAACCATTTAGTTTCGTTTTTTTCAGAGCAGGCAGTGGTCCATAGGACCACTGCCTGCTCTGAAAAATTATTTTTTTGGGCATTCACAAAGAGGAACGGGTCCCATGGGGACCCCTTCCCTTTTGCGAATGAGTTACCATCCACTTCAAGTGGATGGTAACTGCGAGTTGGTTTGCGACCGCAGTCGCGGTCCTAAAGCAACTCTGCATGGCGATGCGGTTGCAAATAGGAAGGGAACACCCCTTCCTATTTGCGAGTCGCAGCCACAAATTGCGAGTCGGTACCGACTCGCAATTTGCGGTTGTGCATCACGTTTGGCCTTTTGCGCCTTGCAAACTGCGTTTTTCGCAGTTTGCGAGGCGCAAAAGGCTTGCTACATCTGGCCCTAAGTCCGAAGGTAAAAAGTTGACCGCGACCTCCCAGCCAGCGTATCCGAGGAGGGCTCCAGGGACGTCGGATCAAGATCCAGGTTTACCCCGGTCGAAGGATTTTCACCTCGAAAAAACGACTAAGTCCGAAGGTGAAAATCTTCACCGAGGATTCCCGCATCGCGTATCCGGAGAAGGGCTCCAGGAGGTAGGATTAGACTGGCAGGTTCGTCCCGCTGAAGAAAATCTTCGAAAAAGAGACTAAGGGGGTGATTCTGACCTCGGCGGTAAAATGCCCTTACCGCCGGTCATAAGACCGCCATAACACCGCCACGGCCGCGGTCAACCGCCACGGTCATTCTGACCCACAACGGCCAAACCTCCAAAAATCCGTCCTCCACTGCAGCCCGCCACATCGGCGGGCAGCGATAAACTGGAGATGACCAAACCTCCACCGTCACGCCAACAGAAATACGCCCATGCCATTACGACCTACGAATCCACACGGCGGTCATTCAAACGCGGTATTCCATTGGCGGTACACACCGCCGCGGTCAGAATACACACACATCACCAAAACACAGCCACATTGGACAATTTGAAATACACACACCTGATACACATACACACACCACTCCCACACAATCAACCAACTATAAAACACACACCCACATCACCCACAAACCCCTGCGACCATAATTACTGAGAGAAGGAGAGAGAGACACAGCAGACAATCCATAGCAAGACACACTGAGGCACACTACACCATCACACACACCACATAGTAGCACAAAGCACCATTCACCAACACACTCCTCATCACATACACCACCCCACACCTCACCCACACCACCCCATGGCACCCCAAAGGCACCCACGCTTTTCGGACCAAGAACTCCGGGTCATGGTGGAGGAAATCCTAAGAGTGGAACCCCAGCTCTTCGGCTCGCAGGTGCAGCACACCAGTATAGCCAGGAAGGCGGAGCTATGGCAGCGGATCGTGGACAGGGTCAAGGCGGTGGGACAGCATCCCAGGAATAGGGAGGACATCCGCAAAAGATGGAACGACCTACGGGGGAAGGTCCGATCGATGGTCTCCAGGCACAACATCGCGGTCCAGAAGACTGGCGGCGGACCCCCACCCACCCCTCCCGAATTTACATCGTGGGAGCAAGAGGTCTTGACCATCCTGCATCCTCAGGGCCTCGCAGGAGTAGCCGGAGGAATGGACTCTGGTAAGTCCCATCTCAACTACTATATCCCCCCCACCCCACCAGCATGCCAACCCACACCCCCACCCTCACCCCCAACCCCCCAGCACATATCCTCCCTGACAATGTCTCACCAGCACAACCCACCCATCCCAACACCAACTCCTGCATGCCAACACAAATCATGGGCACCCATCACCTATGCATGACCACTGCACTAACCCCTCCCCCCCACTAAATACCTTCACAACACCTCCCTCAAGGGAATGCCTGCACTGGGGAACAAGGGCACCCATAACACGCACGCTATTGCACACACAGAAACAATAACCAAACTCTCTTACCCCATGCAGGACCCGAACGACAACACACCAGCCAGGAGGGTCCAGAAGTGTCCATCCCACCACTGGAACAGGCCCACACTGAGGATAGCAGCTCTGTCGACAGTGAACCTGATGACCAGCACGGACCATCGGGGACCTCTGGGCAGTCGGTTCCGCTCAGGCAGCCACAGGCCACACCAGACCCGACCCCCTCTGCCGACACCAGCACAGCTCCCACCCAGCGGGCCCATGCCTCTGTCTCTAGGACAGCTCAATCAGCGGTGTGTCCGCCACTACAGGGCACCCAGGCTAACCCAACACCCCAACAACAACAGGGACCTGGGGGCAGTGGGAGCGGGCACACCGGCCAGGGGACAGAGGCCGGGGGAAACCGGGCAGCTCGGAGGGCTGCTGTGCGACAGGGGGGGGAGGAGAGGCCCAGGGAACCCACTCTCCAAGAGGCCCTCACCACCATCATGGGGGCATACCACCACTCCCAAGAAACGATGGCGACGGTACTGGCCAGGTTCACTGAGATCCAGGCACAGCAGGAAGAATGCTACATGGGGTTCAGGGAGGAGCTGAGAATCATCGGGACCGCAATGGGGACCATCGTCCTGGCCCTCCACAGGATAGAGGACGCGTTGCGGGACCATGGTGCACCACACAGGGCCCCTGTCACTAGGCCGGACCAGGAACAGCCTACCACCTCCGCCGCCGCTAGTGGACAGGAGGTCCCAACACCTCGACAGCCCCCCAGAACCCCACCTCCTGCTGAAGAACAACCACCCCGTAAGAGGAGCCTGAGACCAAAGAAAAAGACAGAGTAGGATGTCAAGACCCCCGCCAGCAGGACATACCCCCTGAACTCTTCCCACTGTCCCACATTGCCACCCTGTCCAACCATGAACTGCCTATGCTCCATCCTTCCACAGGCAAAAGAACAATGCACCTGTGAGACTGAGAACTGGACTCTGCCATGGATATTCCTCCACCCCCACCCATCACCCTTAGAATCACATGTACCGATATCTAGCACTGTAAATAAATCACATTTTGCACACTAATCTGTTTTGAGTCATGCTGTCTTATTAACAAATGTATTACATATTACTGTTCAATTTCTGTTCTGTCAATTAGTCATGACAACATACCAATGTCAATACGCTGTATTTCATGGGCGAACCAAGCAGAAGTCAGGTACTGAGTCAGACAGCACTGAGAAGGGAAGGGAAAGGCAAAAATTACTGAAAAACATCTGTGGGGAACTACAGAAAGTACAGATGCAGGAGGCTAGAAGCAATTGGGAAATGGCGTGGGTGATTCTTACCTGGGTGTCACTGGAAATACTGTTGTATCACTCTATCCCTATTGTCTGTGTCGTCCTCTGAGTCTTCCTCCTCTTCACTCTCCACAGGCTCCACGGCTTCTACAACACCACCATCTGGACCATCCTCCTGCAGGAAAGGCACCTGGCGTCGCAAAGCCAGGTTGTGAAGCATACAGCAGGCCACGATGATATGGCACACCTTCTTTGGTGAGTACATTAGGGATCCACCAGTCATATGCAGGCACCTAAACCTGGCCTTCAGGAGTCCAAAGGTTCGCTCAATCACCCTCCTAGTACGCCCATGGGCCTCATTGTAGCGTTCCTCTGCCCTTGTCCGGGGATTCCTTACTGGGGTCAGTAGCCACGGCAGGTTGGGGTAACCAGAGTCACCTATTAGCCACACACGTTGTCTCTGTAGCTGCTCCATCACATAGGGGATGCTGCTATTTCGCATCACATATGCGTCATGCACTGACCCTGGGAACTTGGCATTTACATGGGAGATGTACTGGTCAGCCAAACAGACTACCTGGACATTCATCGAATGATAATTTTTTCTGTTTCGGTACACCTTCTCATCGTCTTTTGGGGGTACCAAAGCCACATGGGTCCCATCAATGGCACCAATGATGTTGGGGATATGTCCAAGGGCATAGAAATCACCCTTCACTGTAGGCAAGTCACCCTCCTCGGGGAAAATGATGTAGCTCCGCATGAGTTTCATCAGGGCAGACAACACTCTGCTCAAAATCTTAGAAAACATAGGCTGAGACATTCCAGATGACATGGCCACTGTGGTCTGGAATGACCCACTGGCCAAAAAATGGAGGACTGACAAAACCTGCACCAGAGGGGGAATCCCTGTGGGTTGGCGGATGGGGGACATCAGGGCTGGCTCCAGCTGGGCACACAGTTCATGGATAGTGGCACGGTCAAGTCTGTATCGAAGTATTATATGGCGTTCTTCCATTGTCGACAGGTCCACCAGCGGTCGGTACACGCGAGGATTCCTCCTTCTCATCGCAAGTCCCAGCGGACGGTGCCTAGGAAGGACAACATGGAGCACAGAGTCAGCCAAACCACAGGTACGTACAGACAGCTTGCACAGTTAAAGAATGGCAATGGGTTGAAAGGCGTGTATGTGTGGCAATGCAAGGCCTAGGCCTGTGTGTCGCAGTCAAAATTAAGCCATGTGGGCCCTTGAAATGGCGGCTGCCTGACCTGTGAAGTGGGACAATGGGATGTGAGGTCAATGCGCTGGCGGGGCACACCGTGGCGGTAGGCGGTCGAAGACCGCGGCGCAAAGCCGCATTGGTTAACATTGAAGCCTATGGGTTTCAGGAGCCAATAACGAAGTGCGCCGGCGGTCGCGGTACGCACCGCCGCAGTACGCACCGCCGCGGACGTGACCGCCATTTTCTATCTGCTTAATCACTCGAGACCTGATCATCCACAGGAGAGGACCTATACTGCAAGTGCTGCTGTGACCTCAGTCTGGAAGATACAATGGCTGCTGCGACTGGGGAAAGGGCCCCTGCCTTCACGTCTGAAGAGTTGGAGAAGCTCGTGAATGGGGTCCTCCCCCAGTATGCGCTACTCTACGGTCCTCCAGACCAACAAGTGAGTACACCGGGTGCTAATGGAATGGGCTATGCCTGTGTGGATTGGGGTGGATGTAAGTTGGTGGGGTGGGGGGCGAATGAGGAGTGCAACGCCCGACAGATGAGAGCATGTGCCATATGGCAAAGTGGGTGGGGGGGGGCCAATTACATCTAACATGCAGGTCATTGATGATTTCCTCCTTTCCACCCTGTACATGTCTAATAGGTCAGCGCCCATCAGAAGATCGAGATTTGGCGTGCCATCGCCAAGGAAGTCCGGACCTTGGGGGTCCACAACAGACGGGGCACCCACTGCCGCAAGAGGTGGGAGGACATCCGCCGCGGAACAAGGAAGACCGCAGAAACACTGCTGGGGATGGCCTCCCAACCTAGGAGGGGTGCCAGTCGCACCATGACCCCCCTGATGTCCCGGATCCTGGCGGTGGCCTACCCTGAATTGGATGGGCGCTTTAAGACATCACAGCAGACACAAGGGGGTGAGTATCAGCACATTCTCCTATCTTTCTGCGCAGTGGAGGCGTCTGGGTGGGGGAGGAGGGCTGTGGGTGACATTAGGCCAGGGCGCTTTCTGTAGTGTAGTCCTCTCCCTTAGGCATGGCCCTGTGCCCCCGGCCCCCACCTCGGTAGGGTGACAAGTACAGCCATTGAAGGTCCAGCATCTCCCATGTGCGCGTTTGACGTCTCTTGGCCTGTTGTCTTAGTCAGTAGTACTGAGTAGTGTACCCCGAATGCGCGGCTTAGTGCATTAGGCACCTGTGTCTGTCCTCTCCGCCAACGGTGTTGACATTGCATGCACTCAACCTGGTCTTCTTTTTTCTCCCCCCACCCTTTCTCTTCATCTTCTTGTGCATGTGTGCATTAGCATCATCAGGCGGAGGAGATATGGCATCGGAGCACGAGGGAGCTGCAGGACACAAGGCCCCGGTGGGCCCAGGAACAGACACCGAGGGCACCAGTGATCCGGAGGGCGAGGGGAGCACCACGACGGGGACCGCTGGTGATAGCAGCGAAAGCGACACGTCCTCGGATGGGAGCTCCCTAGGGGTGGCGGCAACATCCGTGCCCCCCGCCTCTACAGGTACAGCCGCCACCCAGCGCACCAGCCCCGCCCTCCCAGCAGCCCCTCAGTCTTCGCTCCGTGCCGGTTCGCCCAGGAAGGCGCGCGTCTCCTTCGCCCCAGGCACCTCAGCCCCTGCCCCTGTTGCCCCTGCTGCCCTCAGTGCGGAGCTCATTGACCTGGTAAGGACGCTCATTGTTGGGCAGACGACCCTTTTGAATGCCATCCAGGGTGTGCAAAGGGAGGTGCAACAGAGCAATGCGTACCTGGAGGGCATTCATTCGGGTCAGGCTGCCCATCAACGAGCGTTCACTGCTCTGGCCTCAGCACTGACGGCAGCCATTGTCCCTGTTTCCAGCCTCCCTCTTCTGACTGCCTCCAGCCTGTCTCTGTCTCCTGTTCCTCAGCCTATCCCATCCACACCATCAGACCAGCCTGCACACACCTCAACACCCAAGAGCAGCTCATCCAAACACAAGCACCACAGATCCCGCAAACACTCACCCGAGCAACACCCAGATGCAGACATGCCAACAGCCACTCCCACCCCTGTGTCCCCCTCCTCCTCGTCTCACTCCTCCCTCCCTGTGACGTCTACACTCACACCTGCATGCACCCCAACCTCAGCCAGTGCTTCCATCACCACCTCACCCTCCAGTACAGTCCACACTCGTGCAGTCACCACCCCCACTGCCATGTACACGTCCCCTGTGTCCTCTCCCACTGTGTCTGTCACCCCCTCTTCCAAGACACACAAACGCAGGCAGCCACCCACCCAACAGCCATCCACCTCACGACAGCCTACAGCACCAGCACCTTCACCCAATGACAGCACACCTGACTCTCCTACAACCACCTCCTCTACCTCCACTTCCATCTCCACTTCTCCTACCCTTTACCTTGGCCCTAAAAAACTTTTCCTGGCTAACCTTAACCTCTTTCCCCCCGATGAGCTCCCCCATCCATCTTCAAAGAGTCCCAAGAGCACCGCAGCCACCACCAGCCCAGCTTCGGGTGTCACTGTTGTGCCTGGGTTCTGGAGCCTACCCTTTGCCAGCAGTGACACATCGATCAGCAGCAAGGACACGTCCAGCCCCCCCCCCGGCAAGAGGACCCGCAAAAACAAGGACCGCCGTGCGAGGACCGAAAGGGCTGCCCCCAAGGAGCAATGTGCGGCCACTTCACCACCCACACCATCTAGGGGAGGCAAGGGCCCGAGAGCCCCATCAAAGGAGCGGAAGGGCAGCAGGAGCGCGGAGAAGGTGGACCCCACATGCCACATCCCAGCTGGGAAGGAGGACACTAAGGAGGCCAGGAGTCCGTCCCCGAAGGGTCCAGAAACGTCACGGTCCGAGGGCGACTGAGCAGGGAGTCGAGGCCAGGTCTGGCTCCCTTGACCTGCTGGATGAGCACCGCTGAACAGGGCCCGCCGTGGAGAAGAGCACCGCTGAACAGCGCCCGCGGTGCAGAAGAGCACCGCTGAACAGGGCCCCGCCGTGGAGATAGGCACCGCTGAACAGGGCCCGCGGTGCAGAAGAGCACCGCTGAACAGGGCCCCGCCGTGGAGATAGGCACCGCTGAACAGGGCCCCGCCGTGGAGAAGAGCACCGCTGAACAGGGCCCGCCGTGGAGAAGAGCACCGCTGAACAAGGCCCGCGGTGCAGAAGAGCACCGCTGAACAGGGCCCCGCCGTGGAGATAGGCACCGCTGAACAGGGCCCCGCCGTGGAGAAGAGCACCGCTGAACAGGGCCCGCCGTGGAGAAGAGCACCGCTGAACAGGGCCCGCGGTGCAGAAGAGCACCGCTGAACAGGGCCCCGCCGTGGAGATAGGCACCGCTGAACAGGGCCCGCGGTGCAGAAGAGCAACGCTGAACAGGGCCCCGCCGTGGAGATAGGCACCGCTGAACAGGGCCCGCGGTGCAGAAGAGCACCGCTGAACAGGGCCCCGCCGTGGAGATAGGCACCGCTGAACAGGGCCCCGCCGTGGAGAAGAGCACCTCTGAACAGGGCCCGCCGTGGAGAAGAGCACCGCTGAACAGGGCCCGCGGTGCAGAAGAGCACCGCTGAACAGGGCCCCGCCGTGGAGATAGGCACCGCTGAACAGGGCCCGCGGTGCAGAAGAGCAACGCTGAACAGGGCCCCGCCGTGGAGATAGGCACCGCTGAACAGGGCCCGCGGTGCAGAAGAGCACCGCTGAACAGGGCCCCGCCGTCTCAAGCACCGCTCCGCTGGGCACCGCCGTCTCAAGCACCGCTCCGCTGGGCCCTTCCTCTCAAGCACCGCTCCGCTGGGCCCCGCCGTCTCAAGCACCGCTCCGCTGGGCCCTTCTTCTCAAGCACCGCTCCACTGGGCCCTTCTTCTCAAGCACCGCTCCGCTGGGCCCTTCTTCTCAAGCACCGCTCCGCTGGGCCCTTCCTCTCAAGCACCGCTCCGCTGGGCCCCGCCGTCTCAAGCACCGCTCCGCTGGGCCCCGCCGTCTCAAGCACCGCTCCGCTGGGCCCTTCTTCTCAAGCACCGCTCCGCTGGGCCCTTCTTCTCAAGCACCGCTCCGCTGGGCCCTTCCTCTCAAGCACCGTTCCGCTGGGCCCCGCCGTCTCAAGCACCGCTCCGCTGGGCCCTTCTTCTCAAGCACCACTCCGCTGGGCCCTTCTTCTCAAGCACCGCTCCGCTGGGCCCTTCTTCTCAAGCACCGCTCCGCTGGGCACAGCCGTCTCAAGCACCGCTCCGCTGGGCACCGCCGTCGCAAGCACCGCTGAACAGGGCACCGCCGTCTCAAGCACCGTTTATGGTTCACTGTGCCCACCATGCCTCCTCCTTGACCAGTGGAGACTGTCATCCACCTGATGGACTGTGGCTTTGCACTCCCCAGGATGGTCCAGTGGGCAGCCCACCCACTGTAGAGACATTGAGAGACTGTGGCTTTGCACTCCCCAGGATGGTCCAGTGGGCAATCCACCCACTGCAGAGACTTGAGAGACTGTGGCTTTGCACTCCCCAGGATGGCCCAGTGGGCAGCCCACCCACTGTAGAGACATTGAGAGACTGTGGCTTTGCACTCCCCAGGATGGTCCAGTGGGCAATCCACCCACTGTAGAGACATTGAGAGACTGTGGCTTTGCACTCCCCAGGATGGTCCAGTGGGCAATCCACCCACTGCAGAGACTTGAGAGACTGTGGCTTTGCACTCCCCAGGATGGCCCAGTGGGCAGCCCAACCACTGTAGAGACATTGAGAGACTGTGGCTTTGCACTCCCCAGGATGGTCCAGTGGGCAATCCACCCACTGTAGAGACATTGAGAGACTGTGGCTTTGCACTCCCCAGGATGGTCCCGTGGGCATGGTGGCTCCTCGTGGATCTGGCGTCGTGGACTCATGTGGCTGTGGTGCCCCCCCCTTCCCTTCCCCCTGAGGTGCCTGTAGTTTTTACATCTGATGCCCCTGCAGTGTTCTCTCCAAAGGACTCAGGTCTCCTGTGTGGGCTTTGCCCTTGTTTCTCAAGACTTTGGCCCACGGACATGCTGAAATCGTAGGATGTGCAGGACTTGGTACTTCAGTTATACACTGATGTGTGTGTCATTAGTTTTGTTGTGGATATCTTTCATGGTTGTACGCTAATTTTCTGGAGCTTTTTGGTACATAAATATTTATTCAAAATATGATTATGTCCTAGCATTTTTCAGGGGTGTTTGGGTGGTGTCACTGTGACTTGGTGCGCTGCATTGGTGAGTACATAGTTGGGGGGGGGGGTCGCATATGTGTGTGCCCGTAACCTTTCGTCCTCCCCCTCCCGTGTGTCGTAGGTGCAGTACTCACCGTTGTCGTCTGCGCCGGACTTCGTACTCGTGGTAGATGAGAAGGTAGACGAGAGCAGGTAGGATGTTTAATTCGGGTTCCATGCTGTCCTCCTTCCTCCTGGAGTGCGTAGTGGGGAGCGTTTTCCCGTCCGTAGTCTGTTTCCGCTGTGTTTTTATCGGCGGTGCTCCCGCCCCGGAAAAGGTGGCGGATTGGTGAGTTGGAATAGTGTGGGCGGTACATTGTCTGCCGCCTGTCTGTTGGCGGTGACCGCCGCGCTGTTTGTTTGTACCGCCGTGGCGGTCGGAGTGTTAAGGTGGCTGTCTGTGTTGGCGGTTCCCGCCAGGGTCAGAATCCCATATTTTTTACCGCCAGCCTGTTGGCGGGTTGGCCGCCGCTTTAACACCGACCGCCAGGGTTAGAATCACCCCCTAAGTGTGAAGGTAAACTTTTAACCGAGGCCTCCCGCGGCCTGTAGCTGAGCAGGGCTCCATCGCGGTCGACCTTAAACTTTGACTTTGCCCCGGTCGAGGTGCAACCAGATGACCCGATTGGCGCTTTTTGTTTCTAGGTGCTAAAAAACAATAATTCTTTAAAAATTCATATCTCCGGTTCCCCTTATCCGATTTTTTTTGTTTTGTTGTCATTTTAAAGATAAAAATATAATCTATTTTTATAAATTGGTTTTGGATTTTTAAACTGTTTCCTGTGTTTTATTTAATTACTGTTTTGTGATGTGTGAATGCTTTACACTCTGGGGGTCATTCTGACCTCGGCGGTAAAAGGCGCCTACGGCCGGTCAGAAATCCTCCATAATCCCGCCGCGGTCGCGGAAACCCGCCACGGTCATTCTGACCCGCAGCAGCCAAACCTCCGAAAATCCGACAGCCACAACAGACCGCCAGACCAGCGGTCGGCGGAAAAGTGGAGGTGACAAAACCTCCACCGTCACGCCAACAGAAATACGCCCATGCCATTACGACCCACGAATCCACGCGGCGGTCTTTCAAACGCGGTTTTCCATTGGCGGGACACACCGCCGCGGTCAGAATACACACAAACGAACAAAACTCAGCCACATTGGCCGATTTGAATTCCACACACCTGATACACATACACACACCACTCCCACACACACAATACAATATAAAACACACACCCACATCACCCACAAACCCCTACGACCAAAAATTCAGAAAGAAGGCCAGAGCGAGACACCACCATCCAAAAACTAGCAGCCACAGCCACTCAACACCATCACCCACACAATATCCACACACAAAACAACACACACCACCACACTCAACACACTTAACTACACATACTCCACCCCACACATCATACACACCACCCCATGGCACCCCAAAGACACCCCCGCTTCTCAGACGAAGAACTCAGGGTCATGGTGGAGGAAATCGTTCGGGTAGAGCCCCAGCTGTTCGGCACACAGATCCAATACACCAGCATTGCCCGGAGGACGGAGCTATGGCAGTGGATTGTCGACAGGGTCAACGCTGTGGGACAGCACCCCAGAAATCGGGAAGACATCAGGAAGCGATGGAACGACCTACGGGGGAAGGTGCGTTCCATGGTATCCAGGCACAACATCGCCGTGCAGAAGACTGGCGGAGGACCCCCACCTCAACCCCCACAATTTACAACAACGGAGGAGGAAGTCTTGAACATCCTGCATCCTGACGGCCTCGCAGGAGTCGGCGGAGGAATGGATACTGGTAAATTGAAGCTTCAATACTGCTTCCCCCCCACCTGCATGCCAAATCATACCCCAACCCTCACTCCCATCCTCGAACCCCACCCCCACCCCCATCCTCACCACCACCCTCACCCCCACCACCATCCTCACCCCCACCACCATCCTCACCCCCACCCCCAGCACACCTATTCCCTGCCAATGTCTCACCATCACAACCCACACATCCCAAAACCTAGGCCTGCATGCGTCCACTAAGCATGGACACCCATCACCAAAGCATGCCCAATGCATATACACATCCCCCCCACAAGCCACCCTCACCAAAGCCCCCACACACGAATGCCAGCACTTGGGGACACGGGAACCCACAGATACACCCATAGGGCACACATTGAAACTATAACCATACCTCTATACCCCTGCAGGACCCGACCGTCAACACACCGCCACGGAGGGCCCAGAATTCTCCACACCCCCCACCCAAGAGGCCGTCAGCGATGACAGCAGCTCTGTCGACCTGGACACCGATGACCAGCCCGGACCATCGGGGACCTCTGGACAGTCGGTTCCCCTCACACAGGCACAGGCCACTACAGACCCAAACCCCTCTGGGAACACCAGCACAGCTCCCACCCAGCGGGCCCATGCCTCTGTCTCCAGGGCGCGTCAATCTGCGGTGTGTCTACCACTACAGGGCACCCAGGATAACCCACCACCCCAACAACAACAGGGACCTGGGGGCAGTGGTAGTGGGCACACCGGCCAGGCGGCAGAGGCCCAGGGAAACAGGGCAACTCGGAGGGCAGCTGTGCGACAGGGGGGGGACGGGCCCAGGGAACCCACTCTCCACGAGGCCCTCACCACCATCATGGGAGCATACAACCGCTCCCAGGAGACGATGGCGACGGTACTGGCCCGGTTCCAGGAGATCCAGGTACTGCAGGAGGAACACTATCGGGGGTACAGGGAGGACATCAGAGCCCTCACCTCCACCCTGGTTACCATGGTAGGGCTGCTGCAGGACCTCATCAACACCAGGACGGACACTCAACAGCAACAAAGGGCCCCTGCCACTAGCCTGGACCAAGAACAGCCAACCACCTCCGCCGGCGCTAGTGGACAGGAGGCCCCCGCACAACAGCAGCCCACCAGACCCCCACCTCCTGCAGGAGAAGAACCACCCCGCAAGAGGGCCCTGAGATCTCGCAAGAAGACAGAGTAGGATGTCAAGACCCCCGCCAGCAAAGGATACCACCTGATGTCATCCCACTGTCCCACATTGTCACCCTGTCCATCCTTGAACTGCCCATGCTCCATCTCTCCACAGGCCTCTGGACAATGCACCTGTGTGACTGTTACTCTGGACTCTGCCATGGACATTCCTTCACCTTAGCCCCCACCCACTTGAAACCACCCATCCCATTTTGAGCACTGAAATAAACACCTATTTTGCACAAAACTATCTGGAGTCTGGCTGTGATTTCAAAATGTTGTAATTGACATGACAGTGCAAATATGTCCTTGTACATAGTGAAGTCAACAAACAGCTGCCACAAAGCTGTAGTCCATGGGGAAACGAAGCACAGGACTCGTAGTGGGGACCCCAGATCTGAAATAGGGAGGGAAAAGCCACAACTCAGTCATCATACACTGGGGCAAATAGACAGGCAGCAGAGATGCAGGAGAGTAGTTCACATTTACTAAATTATGTTTGAATTGTTACCTGTGTCCTATTGGAAGTACTGTTCAATGATTCTGTCCCTGTTGTCTGTTTCAGCCCCGTCGTCTTCCTCCTCGTCACTCTCCACAGGTTCCACCGCTGCCACAACACCAACGTCTCGACCATCCTCCTGCAGGAAAGGCACCTGGCGGCGCAAAGCCAGGTTGTGAAGCATGCAGCAGGCCACGATGATGTGACACACCTTCTTAGGTGAGTACATTAGGGATCCACCGGTCATATGCAGGCACCTAAACCTGGCCTTTAGGAGGCCAAAGGTGCGTTCGATCACCCTCCTAGTACGCCCATGGGCCTCATTGTACCGTTCCTCTGCCCTGGTCCGGGGATTCCTTACTGGGGTCAGTAGCCACGACAGGTTGGGGTACACAGAGTCCCCCAATAGCCATACACGGTGTCTCTCTAGCTGTTCCATCACGTAAGGGATGCTGCTATTCCTCAGGATGTAGGCGTCATGCACTGACCCTGGGAATTTGGCATTTACATGCGAGATGTACTGGTCAGCCAAACACACCACCTGGATGTTCATTGAATGGTAATTTTTTCTGTTCCTGTACACCTGCTCCCTGTCTCTTGGGGGAACCAAAGCCACATGGGTCCCATCAATGGCACCAATGACGTTGGGAATATGTCCAAGGGTGTAGAAATCACCCTTCACTGTAGCCAATTCGCCCACCTCAGGGAAAATGATGTAGCTCCTCACGTATTTCATCAGGGCAGACAACACTCTGGATAACACCTTCGAAAACATGGGCTGAGACATCCCAGAAGCAATTCCCACTGTTGTCTGAAATGACCCACTTGCCAAGAAATGGAGTACTGACAGGACCTGCACCAGAGGGGGAATCCCTGTGGGTTGGCGGATGGGGGACATCAGGTCGGGCTCCAGCTGGGCACACAGTTCATGGATAGTGGCACGGTCAAGACGGTATTTCAGGATAATGTGGCGTTCTTCCATTGTCGACAGGTCCACCAGCGGTCGGTACACGGGAGGATTCATCCGTCTCCTCGCCAAACCCAGCGGACGGTGCCTAGGAAGGACAACATGGAGCAACAGTCAAGCAACCCACAGGTACGTACTCACAGCTAGCACAGTAAACGATTCTCTATGCAGTGAATGGCGTGTCTGAGTGGCTATGCAAGGCCTAGGCCTGTGTGACGCAGTTGAAATTGAGCCATGTGGACCCTCGAAATGGCGGCTGCCTGACCTGTGAAGTGTGACAATGGGATGTGAGGTCAATGCGCTGGCGTGGCACACCGCGGCGGTCAGCGGTCGAAGACCGCGGCGCGAATCCGCATTGGTTAACATTGAAGCCTATGGGTTTCAGGAGCCAATGGCGAAGGGCGCCGGCGGTGGCGGTACGCACCGCCGCGGTATGCACCGCCACGGACGTGACCGGCATTTTCTATCTACTTATCCACTTGCGACTTGAACTTTCACAGGAGAGGACCTATACTGCAAGTGTTGCTGTGACCTCGGTCTGGAAGGGACAATGGCTGCTGCGACTGGGGAAAGGGCCCCTGCCTTCACTGGAGAGGAGTTGGAGAAACTTGTGGATGGGGTCCTCCCCCAGTATGCGCTACTCTACGGTCCTCCAGACCAACAAGTGAGTTTAATTCAATATGGATTTGGGGCCACTGGCTGGCTTGGGGGCCTGGCGGGGCGCCTGGCGGGGATGGGGGGGCATGTTGGGCCTGGCGGGGGGCATGGCGGGGGGCCTGGCGGGGATGGGGGGCATGTTGGGGCTGGCGGGGGGCCTGGCGGGGATGGGGGGCATGTTGGGGCTGGCGGGGGGCCTGGCGGGGGGCCTGGCAGGGATGGGGGGCATGTTGGGGCTGGCGGGGGGCATGGCGGGGGGCATGGCGGGGGGCCTGGCGGGGATGGGGGGCATGTTGGGGCTGGCGGGGGGCCTGGCGGAGGGCCTGGCGGGGATGGGGGGCATATTGGGGCTGGCGGGGGGCCTTGCGGGGATGGGGGGCATGTTGATGTCCACCATCTACGGGGCACCCACTGCCGCAAGAGGTGGGAGGACATCCGCCGCGGGACCAAGAAGACCGCTGAGTCTCTGCTGGGGATGGCCTCCCAACGTAGGCGGGGTGCCTGCCGTCAACTGACCCCCCTGATGTTCCGGATCCTGGCGGTGGCCTACCCTGATTTGGATGGGCGCGTGAGGGCAGCACAGCAGACACAAGGGGGTGAGTCCAAGCATTATCTACTCTGTTGTCGCGCAGTGGAGGTGTCTGGGTGGGGGAGGAGGGCTGTGGGTCCCCCTAGGCCAGGGCGATATCTGTAGGCTGGGCACCCCCGTAAGCCCCTGTGTCCCCAGCCACCACCCTCAGTAGTGTGTCAGTACAGCCATCCCTGGGCCGTGTCATCCATGGGTGCAGTTGTCAACTCTAGGCGTGTAGGGCATGTTCCACGGAATGCGTAGCGGACCCCAAGTGCGCAACTTAGTGCAGGGGGCATCTGTGTCTGTCATGTCCGCTAACTGTACCGGAGATCCATGTACTCAATATCCCTTTATTTCTTTCTCCCCCCCCCTTTTTGTTTGGCTTTCTGTGCTTGTGTGCATCAGCATCATCAGGCGGAGGAGAAGTGGCATCGGGGCAGGAGGGAGCTGCATCTCACATGGCCCAGGAGGGCCATGCCACAGAGTCTGACTGGACCAGTGAGACGGAGGGCGAGGGGAGCTCCACAACGGGGACGACTGGACCCTGCAGCGACACGGACACCTCCTCGGAAGGGAGCTCCCTTGCGGGGGTGGCACCATCCGTGCCCCCCGCCATTACAGGTACAGCCGCCACCCAGCGCACCATCTCCGCCCTCCCAGCAGCCCCTCAGCGTTCGCCCCGTGCCCGCTCTGCCAGGAAGCCGGGCATCTCCTTCGCCCCAGGCACCTCAGGCCCTGCCCCTGTTACCCCCGCTGCCTTCAGTGCGGAGCTCATTGACCTCGTGAGGACGCTCATTGTTAGGCAGACTACCCTTTTGAATGCCATCCAGGGGGTGGAGAGGGAGGTTCATCGCAGCAATGCGTACCTGGAGGGCATTCATTCGGGTCAGGCTGCCCATCAGCGATCGTTCCAGGCTCTGGCCTCAGCACTGACGGCAGCCATTGTCCCTGTCTCCTGCCTCCCTCTACTAACTCCCTCCTCCCAGTCTCCTGTTCCTCTGCCTGTCCCACCCACACCATCAGACCAGCCTGCACACACCTCAACACCCAAGAGAAGCTCATCCAAACATAAGCACCACAGATCACGCAGACATTCACACACGCAACATTCCGATGCAGACATGCCAACAGTCACTACCACCTCTGTGACCCCCACCTCCTCGTATCCCTCCTCCCTCCCTGTGACGTCTACACTCACACCTCCATTCACCTCACCATCAGCCAGTGTTTCCATCACCAGCACACCCTCCAGTCCAGTCCGCACACGTGCAGTCACCACCCCCACTGCCATTTACACGTCCCCTGTGTCCTCTCCCACTGTGTCTGTCACCCCCTCTTCCACACCACACAAACGCAGCCACCCACCCACCCAACAGCCATCGACCTCACGACAGCCTATCCCTCCTGCACCTGCACCCAAAGACAGCAAACGTGACTCACCTACAACCACATCCTCTCACTCCACTCCCATTCCCACTGTACCTACCACTCTCCATTGTCCCAAGAAACTCTTCCTCGCCACTGCTAACTTCTTTCCTGACCCTGAGCCCCCCCCCTCCTTCTCGTCGGGGTAAGAAGAGCACCTCAGCCACCACCAGCCCTGCAGCCCCCTTGACAAGGGTGCAGGGGTATTGGAGCCCACCAGCCCGCATGTCTGGATCTTCGCCCAGCAGCAAGGGGACAGCCAGCCCACCCCCTGGGAAGAGGAGCAGAAGGCGGAAGGGGCGCCGCAGGAGCCCGGCTTCTACATCCCCCCCGGACACCACCCAGACACAGTCACCAGCCACAGCTCCAAAGGGAGGAAAGGGCCACAGACTCCCGACTAAGGAGGGCAAGGGCAGCAAGTCGGAGAGGTCAGGCTGCAGGCCTGCTGCCCAGGAGGAGCACACCACCCCCATAGCCGCTGGCCAGGGAGGACCCAGCCCAGCTGGCCAGGAGGGCCCCACCACCCACAGCCCAGGTGGGCATTGAAGGAGCACCATCCCCGCTGCCCAGGAGGGCACCACCAGGCAATGAACAGTTGGCCATAGACCGGCCGCCGTCTCAAGAACCGCTGAACTGGGCCCCGCCGTCTCCAGCACCGCTCCGCTGGGGACCGCCGTCTCAAGAACCGCTGAACTGGGCCCGCCGTCTCAAGCACCGCTGAACTGGGCCCCGCCGTCTCAAGAACCGCTGAACTGGGCCCCGCCGTCTCAAGCACCGCTGAACTGGGCCCCGCCGTCTCAAGAACCGCTGAACTGGGCCCCGCCGTCTCAAGAACCACTGAACTGGGCCCGCCGTCTCAAGCACCGCTGAACTGGGCCCCGCCGTCTCAAGCACCGCTGAACTGGGCCCCGCCGTCTCAAGCACCGCTGAACTGGGCCCCGCCGTCTCAAGAACCGCTGAACTGGGCCCCGCCGTCTCAAGCACCGCTGAACTGGGCCCCGCCGTCTCAAGCACCGCTGAACTGGGCCCCGCCGTCTCCAGCACCGCTCCGCTGGGGACCGCCGTCTCAAGAACCGCTGAACTGGGCCCCGCCGTCTCCAGCACAGCTCCGCTGGGGACCGCCGTCTCAAGCACCGCTGAACTGGGCCCCGCCGTCTCAAGAACCGCTGAACTGGGCCCCGCCATCTCAAGAACCGCTGAACTGGGCCCGCCGTCTCAAGCACCGCTGAACTGGGCCCCGCCGTCTCAAGCACCGCTGAACTGGGCCCGCCGTCTCAAGCACCGCTGAACTGGGCCCCGCCGTCTCAAGAACCGCTGAACTGGGCCCGCCGTCTCAAGCACCGCTGAACTGGGCCCCGCCGTCTCAAGCACCGCTGAACTGGGCCCCGCCGTCTCCAGCACCGCTCCGCTGGGGACCGCCGTCTCAAGAACTGCTGAACTGGGCCCCGCCGTCTCCAGCACAGCTCCGCTGGGGACCGCCGTCTCAAGAACCGCTGAACTGGGCCCCGCCGTCTCAAGCACCGCTGAACTGGGCCCCGCCGTCTCAAGAACCGCTGAACTGGGCCCCGCCGTCTCAAGAACCGCTGAACTGGGCCCGCCGTCTCAAGCACCGCTGAACTGGGCCCCGCCGTCTCAAGCACCGCTGAACTGGGCCCCGCCGTCTCCAGCACCGCTCCGCTGGGGACCGCCGTCTCAAGAACCTCTGAACTGGGCCCTTCAAGGCAAGACCCGCTGAACTGGGCCCTTCAAGGCAAGACCCGCTGAACTGGGCCCTTCAAGGCAAGAAGCGCTGAACTGGGCCCTTCAAGGCAAGAACCGCTGGCCCTTTGGCAGACGTGGCAGGGCAGGATCTGTCTCGGGCAGGGCTGCAGGATGTCCTCTGGCCAACATGCCTCCTCCAGTGGCAGTGGAGTCTGTTATGGACTGTTTGGACTGTGGCTTTGCTCTCCCCAGGATGGCCCAGTGGGCAGGCCACCCACTGTATGGACTGTATGGACTGTGGCTTTGCTCTCCCCAGGATGGCCCAGTGGGCAGGCCACCCACTGTATGGACTGTATGGACTGTGGCTTTGCTCTCCCCAGGATGGCCCAGTGGGCAGGCCACCCACTGTATGGACTGTATGGACTGTGGCTTTGCTCTCCCCAGGATGGCCCAGTGGGCAGGCCACCCACTGTATGGAATGTATGGACTGTGGCTTTGCTCTCCCCAGGATGGCCCAGTGGTCATGGAGTCCCCTCGTGGATCTGGCGTCGTGTACTCAAGTGGCTGAGGTGCCCCCCCTTCCCTTCCCCCTGAGGTGCCTGTCCTATTTTCTTTCTGATGCCCCTGCAGTGTTCTCTCCGTGGAGTTCTTGTCGTGGGACTGGGCCTTGCCCCTTTGCACAGGACCCCTGTGGTCCACGGACAGTGGTTGGACTACATTTAGTAGCTGTATATATTTTGTACATAGTTTATTTATTTATTGGGATTACTGGTGTCCATATTTCAATATATCTGCCCGTTTATGATCTCTTCTTTTGGTCTTTGCATTATTTCGGAGGGGGGGGTTTGTGGGTTGTGACAGTGATCTGTGGGAATGCATTGATGTGTGTGTGTTGTAGTGGGTGTGGGTGGGTGTGTGCCGGTACTCTTTTCCCTCCCCTGTGTCGTAGGTGCAGTACTCACCGATGTCTTCCGCGCCGCCGGGCGTGCTCCTGGTACAGGAGCAGGTATAGGAGTGCGGGGATGACCTGCAACTCAGGTTCCATACTGCCGGAATCTCGCGTGGAGTGCGTAGAGGTGAGCGTTTTCCCGTCCGTAGTCTGTTTCCGCCGGGTTTTTATCGGCGGTGCTCCTGCCCCGGAAAAGGTGGCGGATTGGTGGGTCGTGATAGGGTGGGCGGTACATTGTCTGCCGCCTGGCTGTTGGCGGGGACCGCCGCGCTGTTTGTTTGTTCCGCCGTGGCAGGCGGAGTGTTAATGCGGCGGGCTGTGTTGGCGGTTCCCGCCAGGGTCAGAATTGCATATTTTGGACCGCCGGCCTGTTGGCGGGTTGGCCGCCGCATTATCACCGACCGCCAGGGTCAGAATGAGGGCCTCTGTCTCCTAAGTTGAGCTTTGACGCTCGTTGCCAAGCTACCAAGGGTTGAGCTGGGTTTAATTTACTGAGACCTAACTGGACCTTAGTGAAGGTTAGTGGCCTATTGCTAAGTGTAGGTACCTACCTGCCCTTACCAATAACCCATTTTCCAACACAGTGTGATAGCACAATGATAACAAATGCAAATTGTTTCCTTTTATTTATCTTATAATTTCATCATTTTAAGTGTAACTTTTATGACCTATGGTCAAAATAAAGTACGATTTGACTTGACTTGATTCTTCACCAGCAGGTTTCTTGTCCAGAAGTGTCTGTGAGGTAGTGTGTCTACACAAGAAGGGACATATTTATACGCTGCCTGTGCTGAATTTGCATACATTTTTTTTACTCACATTCGGCGCAAACCCTACACCATATTTATACTTTGACACCCGACCCCGCGAACGCCTAAATTCTGCCATGTGCGTCATTTTCTGGATGCGTGAAACCGCGTTGCGTTAATGACATGCAAGATAGGCATTCCCAACCAAAAAATTACTTAAACACCCATGCGCCATATTTATCCTACCGTGCAAAAATCCTGCACGGCTGGGAGGCGGAGTCTGAAAATGTCGCACACAGGCCGATTTGTGTAAAAAAATAATGCCTGGGTCAAGGCAGGCATTAAAATGGGGCAAACACACCAGTACTTAAGGAAATCACACAGAAGCAACAGCAGAGCTCCAAAAGGAAGACATGGAGGTGCTATTCATCCAGCATGCACGAAGATGCAGAGCACAGGAGAAACAGCAGCAGTTTCCACCACACAAGCAGGGACCCCAAAGGCAACGCAGAAGGCAGGAGCGAATATTCAGGACCAGGACAACTCTTCTGGGACTCAGGCAACAAGACATCATCCAGCAGTACAGACTCAACTGGCAAACCATTCAGCAGCTGCTGTGCCACGTTGAGCCTCAGTTGGCACCCAGCTTGCAGACACCCCACATCATTCCACCAGAGACCAAGCTGCTAGCTGTCCTCCACATGTTGTCAAGTGGCTCATTTCAAACCACTGGTGACCTGGTTGCCTGGATCGCACAGCCCTCATTCTCTGCCATCCTACCCAAGGTATTGGATGCCATCATCTCCCTCACACCCCACCACATCAGCTTCCCTAACACACAGCAGAAGCAGCAGGAGACCATACAGGGCTTCTACCAAATCAACGGCTTCCCACACGTGCTTGGTGCCATTGACTGCACACATGTACGGATTGTGCCACCTGCTGCAACCGAGCATCTATACAGCAACAGGAAGCACACACACTCCATCAATGTGCAGGCCATTGTGGATCACCGGGGTTTGATCACCAACATCATGGCAAAGTATCCTGGGAGTGTACATGATTCATTCATCTTCCGCCACTGCACCATCAATCAACACTTCCAGGATGGACGATATGGCAACGGCCTACTTGTTGGTAAGTACAGAAACCTAGTTATATACACACAGCACAGCAACCCTGTAGGACACACAACACATACACCACTACATTGACATGTGGCCAGGAAGACACTGAGGTTGTGACACTGCTAGTCATGTTTGATATCGTGACCCAATGGGATACACACCTATGGACAAATGACAGATGCAAATATCAACAGATGCCAGGCCCCAGACACAAGGGAACAATTTAAAACCACACAGTGACAATGACAAGGCCTTAACTGCCAGTACAACTTGGAAGATTAATCTTACAATATCACATCAATAACACTCAATCACACACCCTTCTGAACAATGTGTACAGTGTAAGGGGTATGCAATGTGATTCGCTGCAGGTATAACACCATGACACACATAGCATGATGATGATGACTCTAATGAATAGGACATAGAATCATTGAGGCTGTACCAACATCTCACATCACTCCTGGTCTGACATTGCCCACTACCAATAAGCAAGTGGACTGTGCTAAGAACACATATTGATGTGACAATATTGTAAAGTGCACATTCCTACACATACGGTTTGAGACAATTACACAGATACACAACAGATGTACAGGCATATGGACCTTCTGACACTTAAACTGTTAACCACCCAAGTTAGCCAGCTGAACTGGACCAGTTTCAGTAGTGTAGGTACACGTTTGAACATGAGTCAACTTGATAAAAACAGATAAATAGGTCTGCAGAGAACTTGTCACACATGGGATATTTGTGCACTGTCAATTGTCAACACGTCAGTGCTGCCAACTTATGGAGATGTGTTGTACATTGTCACCTACCCAAGTCAAAGAGCCTCACTGATGTTTAACAAATTCTATTGCATATGTTAAATTGGATGGGATGTCCAGGCCATATAGATGCAACCGTGTTACCACCACTGTGGGATTGATTCTGTGTATGGAAGTATCATGTCACCCACATTTAAGACACATGGACACCTCTTTCAAATGACATAATGCATGGGAGTACATAATGTACTGCAAGTCTACAAAATTACCACTGACATCCAGTCAATCAGCCAAACACCAGTTCAGATAATGAAACATGCCAATGGTACATCCTAGAAGCCTAGGATTTCACACAATAACACAAACACAGATGAGTCACAGACAACACAAGAGAACAGCTTCCATGCATAATCATGGTGCAAGCTCCATCAACATTTTTCACTCATTTTGTCTTTCAGCTGATCAGGGGTATGGGATCCAGCTGTGGATCATGATCCCATTTGCAAACTCAAGCACAGCATCAGAGTGTGCCTATAATGATGCACATCAGAGGACACGCACCATAGTAGAGTGGGCCTTTGACATCCTGAAGTCAAGATTTAGGTGCCTCTACATTACCGGAGGCAGCCTCCTATACTCACCTGAAATGGTCTGCAAGATCATTTTGACCTGTGCCATCACGCACAACATTTGTGTAAGGAGGAACATTCCCCTCTATGAACCAGACCCACAAATGCCTGAAGAGGAGGATGTTGTCAATCAACTTGAGGGGGCCATCCAAACACTGCAGCAGAATTGCGTCAGAGACAACACATTGTACAAAACGTCTTTTAACTCTAGTCACCATCAACACTGTCTTACCATATGTCATTAAACACCTATTCTAATGACTAAATCATGGTCTGGGTAATTATTTATGCATCACATTATCCCTAGGATTCATAATCAGAGTTTAGCCTCATGGAGCATTGCAGATATACAGATTTGGATACAGAAAAAGCCACATCACATTTGATGGGTATGAATGTACACCCAACTTCACACACAGTGTAAATGACATATATCATGTCCATTTCAAATTTGAAGATCAATATCAGAGGACCACAGCTATGGCACACATCCATGTTGGCAACCTGGTTCATTGCAGTATGTGGCACACAATTAAGACACCATCATTCATAAGGTAAAACGCTGCTTCATACATGAGGCAGTGGATGTGCTATTGCATTGGTAACAGGAATGTATGACCAGACCCTCGACAGCAGTAAGTGTGACATCAGCTATCTCTTCAAGGAGTATGTGTGACAAGAAGTCCATGTAAGCTGTAAATGGATAGCACGAGTGTCCCAGGTATGACAAGCATTGCTCACAATACATACCCTGCGCAGTCCATCCCAGGTCATAAGTCCTGCCACTGCCATGTTTTCAGTCTCTCCCCACCCTTCTCTAGGGGGCCCTGGAAATTGACTATTTGTACCCAGATAATCCTTCACCTACACACACCCAGACTCACATTCTTACTCCAGTGTGCTTCCCTCTTTCGTATGGCATGGCATAGTCACAGTTCATTTGTCTGCATGGATTTCAGGTCAGATAATGCACTGCCTGGTAGTCTGTAGGACCTGTAATCACCTGTCCATTGCTTCACACGTGAAATGTACTGTTGGCCCTTTGAACTTGATTCTCACCTACAGGACTTGTGAGAGACTGAAGCTGCACACACCTGTGAGCACTTCCATGTAGACCGGCCATATGACCCTGCACTGCCCTTGCTGCTGCCTGGAATGGCTTAGGAACTGCCATTATATGTATATCCTTGTTATGCACTGCCGTATAAATCACTTGTGTAACACAGGCTTTGGGTGATTGTGTAACGTTGCAGCCTACCGCACAAATACAGTTTTCATTTTCCACAGTGTTGTTCCAGCTTTTCCCAGTCTCAGCCTGCTCACTGTGTATTTGCCTTGTTCATGTTAGTTCCTGACAGAGCCTCCATCTTGTTAGCCTGATTGGTTCCTGTCTTTCTGTTACCATAAAGGTTCCCTGTGGCTATATTTGTCTCATAGTTCCTTTCCATGCCCTCACTTTCCTCCTGGGGTATTGTGTCTGGTAGGTCTACAATGAATCCTCAAATAGATTGTAGAGCGTAATCAGTTTAATTATCGTATCATGGTGTGGGACACGCTTCAAATAGCCTAATCACGGCCCATCCCTTGTCTGGGTTTCATGTATGGATGAGTGTCAAACAGTGACAGTGTACCATGGCTGTATGCATGGATTGGGTATGGTCCCTCCAGCACAACAAACAACGTTTGCTAATGTGCATGAAAGGACAAAACATGTTTGTGCCCTGATGGTCCACACACAGATTCACATCTGCCCCAACCTACTGAGGGGGCTTGCATGGTGAATAGCTGTGAGATTAATCAGCACAGAAGCACTGATGTTCCCGGCTGCAGTGTGAATTTTAGAGACCACTCTGTGACCAAATGTTGTGATGAAACCTGCTGGTTTAAAATTACTGATTCATCAACTTTGTGAGCACACCAAGGTTGTCCTGTTGTCAGTCTCATAAAACTTCCACAGTGCCATAGCTGGACTATCCCCATCTGTGTTTTCAAATCCTCTTTGGCTTTTGTTCAATTCTGCTTTGAAGGATACTCTGTTAATGCAGGGAATGGCTCAACAGACTCATGACTAGACCTGCACGTAACTGTCACAACATGGACCCCAATAATGACACAAGGTACACATGGCCACACACTTGAACTGGACACCTTTGTGCAATTACCCACTGGAAATATGTGAACACATGCTGCTTGGTCTGATGGTCCTCCACTGCCACAAGAGAAACATAGGTCATTTATATGACTCAAACCGTGGAGTGATATTACATTTTTGGATAGGTTTTGGGACTCTGTGTCACAAACACTGTATACATAGCATTTTCAAATGCCTGACTCATGGGTGGTATATAAACAAGTGACCAGGAAGTGGTATCCAGCATTCCAGTAAATGTGATGGCTTAGTCTTGTATCATTGCCATTATCACCTGTCCTCTATCTATCCTGTGCATAGTTTGTCATGGGAGATGCTTTTGTCCCAAAAGTCAGGGAAGTTCACACAGTATTTGTTGCTACATGTATGACAAACATATTTCCTGACTCATTTCCACACTGAATAGTATCTGATGGTTATCCACATTCACAACACATGCATACAATGACATTTATGAAAATACGTCTTGTGATGTTCACACAGAGGGCCAACTAAAATTGAAATAACCAATTCACAGTCATTGACAAACAGGCAATAAGTTAATGTATTAAGTTGCGTAGCCTTGCTATCCTCTATTGACGCACAACCTCCTCAAACTGGGTAATACCAATTTGTATTCCAAAATTTTGGGTATCTATTGCGTCAGTAAAAAGTGCTAATCCAGTACAACAACTAGAGGATCATGGTCCGCAGTGGTGTTATCTGCCAGATGTGCCCAAACACTGGAATGCACAATGTAGGTGCAAACAGCCTATCTCTGTATAGTTACAGCTGTCATGTACTATACAAATGTGAGAAATTACCCAAACCCAGTAAAAGACATATATTTTGACGCATACGCATAAAAAAAGATGCATATGCGTAAAAAATTGCCGCATATGTGTAGAAATATTGATGCTCACAGCCATGATACATCCATTGGCCCGAGCGGTAATTCCTTCACTGTACCCCATGAAATTGGTTCCCAATGCAAAATATTGGGAACTATGGATGCGGGGTAATTTTTAGGCATGTGCGTAAAAAACAATTGATGCACAGACTGTAAGTGTCATAATATTTTGACACATCATAATAAAAATGCACCGCATTTGAGGCAGGAAATGATGTAATAGGATATCCTGTTTACAGAATTGGTACAGTGGGTGTACTTTCACTTTCACTTTGCAGTCTGTGATTTTTCTAGACTGTGTGGCGGTGCTTAGAGCTTTGTGTGTCCCAATTGTGAATTTGTCTCCTGTGTGCCATCCAATTTGTCATCTCTGTTATTTGTAATTGTCTCAGTTGTTCATTGCAAGTGTTTATTTGTCAATTTTGGTGTCTAATTTTGTCTTTGTACTGTTGGGAGTCTGTTGTGGGTCTTGTTAGTTTGGGGATGGTTGGGCTGTTTTAGGGTTACTTTTATTTCATTTTCCTTCCTCCTTTCCCTTTATTATCCTCTGTACCCTTTAATTTTCATATTATTTCTATCATGTGGGTTAGGCCACGTCTGGGGAGAATGGGTGAGGAGGAGCTGGGGGGATTCATTTCGCTGGCGTGCCACTTCTTCCCCTTGATGATCGAAGCAGGTGGCAGGGTGATACAGGGGTATCACACAGAGGTGTGGAGGCTCCGGTGGTCACAAGTGTTGTACCATCTGCGTTGCATCTACAACACACCGCGCAACGACCACCAACTAAAGCACTGCTGGGCTGACCTTGTTGACAGAGAGCAAGACCTGAGGGACCACCTGGGTATTGTGATTGGTGGCCCTGTTGGTGAGTACAATTCAGAGTAATGTGCGCATTTAAATGCTCTGCAGTGACAGTAGCAGATTTGTTGATATGCTGCAGGCAATGTTTTTGGACATGTGGAATGCAAGTTATACATACAGTGGCCCTGAGTTATACAATAATTGCGACACATTACCATCATTTGTTGACTCAACAGCTGCACTGTTACAAAACACAACTGGAGCTTGTAAATTAGTGCTAATGCGGCTCTAACATATGTTTTATCCATGGTCTGTGAGTTTACCAGGAAAGAGATGTTTTTCACCAACTAATTCAAAGAATTAATGTGTTCCCCAATTATTTCGAATACATGTCTGAACTGGATTCTGGCCCATACGTACCAATTTCTTTCTAACCTCTGGTAATATCCTAGGCTGATAGTTTCACTTGATTGTGCCGCAATTAAATTAGGAATGGAGGCCAAAGTAATGCACATGGGTTCATTTCTAAATCTTTGGTGCTACTTTCCATAGCTGTTGCATATACCATGAAGCAAATTATACAAATTGAGGGATAACAACTATCCCTGGCCCTGTGTTCATTGTACCTGTGTTATTTAAATTGGTCTTGGGAACAATAGCTGGAACAGAGCTAAATCATTTCCCATCTGTGTTACTCTATAGCCATGCACTTCTCATAAGTTATTGGGTTATCATGGGATACCTGACGTTGGGGAATGCAGGGTCACAATGCATTACATGCATGATGTCGTGCAAGGGACTCCTGACCAATTCCATCATGCATATGAAGTTCACAAATACTTTGCTAGTTTACACCCCCGCTGATCTAGTGCAGCATATGTACAATAACTAACTTCCCAGTATGGAGGCTATCACAGACATGGGTGTATGCTAAGATCAGACAATCAGCCTTCCTGTGACTGCTGCCATTCCTAGGGTTCATACAATTTGAAACCTACATCATCATGATTGACACAGTAGTACATTTGCTAAACCATGTTTCAATATTGTGACAGTGTCAGTTTGCTGTATACCCGCTGATCTCCCAACTTGGCAAATGTGAGATGATGAATGTGGCTAACTGTGATTTCCAAAACCCATTATGAGTAAACAGGGCATGCATTCTGTCATGGATGACCACAATATACACTGTCAGCATATATTTTCTTGTTGTATCTAAATATTGAAAATGGCCAATCCATGTTTTGGCTCAAATTGTCACCAAGTAACGCACAGGATCCCTGCCATTATCGTGTCATAGGGGGCATATGTGGCTCAGGGTACACCGTTAATATAGCATATGTTACCTACACACAACACAGGCCCTACATGTAAGGGACCATAGAAAGCATAATAAATCATGACCTTCAATCAACCCACATGACCATCACACAGTAACTGATTGTCCCTTGATGAACAAGCCACAATACCTTAGTGACTGGTATTGCAGTGGTCCAGGAATGTAGCTTTGCATGTCTCTCATTACTACAAATGATGAAAGGAGTACACTCCATAAATGAGTCTGTAACGAATTGATGGATCATGTTTGTCACCACATGATAGTTAAGGACACTGCATGTGTGCATATGTGTGTGTATCACCCACTGGAGTGACAGTGTGTATACATGTTTGCTGTGCTATGTATGTTGGAGTATTATCATGCCTGAGAGGCTGGACTTTCAAATATAATGTCACACACAGTTATTTTATTTGAAAGTGTTGTACAGTGCACAGACATTGAGCACATTTAACCCTTACATGCTTTACAGGTGGACCTGCCCCTTACACAATTGGCGAAGTGGCTCGATTTGCGGACCCAGACATATCCAGTAAGTGTTGATATTTTGGTTCTGTGTTCTGTTTGCAGCTGTTGTGATCCTATATGTAACTTGACTGGAGTTTCATAATCATATTTTGGGATTGTAGTGCAGCCCTGTAGGCATGGCCATGTGAATAGGGTTACATTTATAGTAAAGAAAATTTAGCAGAGGCCCATATCCATGATTTAGTCAGCAAGTCAGACCCTGAATCTCAAGAATAGGGATGTCAAAGTCTTACCCACAGACTTGAGCCTCCCAGTTCACTAATACGCATGTTCGACTGTATGTCTGACTTTCTAGTAGCATCTAGCTCCACATGTTGTGCTACGTGTATGTGGCACTTGAGTACAATGTCATAGGTGTGCATGCAGCACCTGCCCAGATGTGTGGTTGCATCTTTCTTATTGTTGTAGGAGACATATGGGTGGTATCAAATGATGTTGACAATTGCTTGCAATTACAAACATAAATGTGGATGGGATTGTCCAAGGCTTGTATCTATCCTAGTTGGACACCCTCCTTACCTGTGGTGGACTGACTAAAGCGATGTACAGCTGCCCAAAGCTTCCTGGGTGTCCTTGATGTTTGGAAGTATGTGTTGCTTGTCCATCCCCCCCTGAGGCACAGGCTTAGGCTTATGAAATGTGTACCTAGGTGTGATGATCCAAGTGTAGTACACAGACATGTAAATCTGTAAATCACTTGTCCAAACCTAGGATACACACTCTTGATTTGCAACTGCGCACCATCCTGGCAATTCCATTTACAAATCACAGATCTTGTGGCCCTTGATTGTCATCCAGAAGATAGTCATTAGTTGCCCTGGCACATGTGGAGGACTTGCAGCATTTGTTATGTGACTAATGGCTGAACAATGATGCTTAGATCATTTAAGTTGGTACACATCTTTTAGAGCATTGTTCTGCTTTTAGCTAGGGTATGTGTAGGCTGCGTTGGCATGTACTTCCTCAAGGGGAATCTGTGATATGTATGGTGATATGGCCTGTTTCAGCTACATTAGATGTATTGTCTGATTCTCAGCAGTAGCTGTATCACACAATGATGTACCTAATGTTTGGCTTTATCTTTTTTAACAGCAGCCAACATGGATGCCAGCCAGATCCGTGAATTTCAGCGGCGGGTGATGCATTACCGCCACATTCTGGATGTGTAGTCTGGGTTAAGCCACATGGCATGGCGTTATCACCATGAAAGAGCCTCAGGGGTGTGGAGGGCATTTGCCCAAGGGGGCCCTTCTGTGTCCCAACAGCCACCACCCCCAGCACCACCACTACGACCCAGGTGGCACCAAGGATGTCAGCAACCACTGCAGGACCTTCAACTTCCTCAGGTCCAGGACCACTGACAGCAGCACCTGCACCTCCCCCTCCAAACATGGCACCACCAAGTGGACAACCAACAACAACTGGCACTCAGACCACCCCTGCTGCTGTCATTGACACTTAACACTGTTGATTTTCGTGCACTGCAACGTGACATGCAACGGATGTTGTGCAGACTGGACAGGCAGCAGCAGGAGGTGTCGCAAGCAAATAAGAGGGTGCGTGCCATTAAGAAGACGCTGCGGAGGGTGAACCTGTGACTATAATACTCTCACCCATGATTCCTTCCTCTTTCCTGGTTCTTTTAATTAGTGGGTTTAGGGGGCTTAGTGTTTGGTTAGAATAGGCTGTTAGTTTAGTTAGTAGTAGTGGGTTGGGGGTTTGAGGGTATGATCTTTCTACATGTTTTTTTTATGTGTGTGGGTGGGTGGGGGATGATGTTGGGGTTTTGTGTATAAAAAAATATATAAAAAAAAACCCAAAATATATATTTGTTTAGTATAAGATAATATGTGTTTAGGTTAGTATATGTTGTCCTCCATGTGGCCTGTCATATAAGGGGGTGAGGGGTTGATGTTTAGAGTGTTTAGTTAAATGTGATAAGTAAGTTTAGGTTAGGGTAGTTAGGGCCAGTTGTGGGTAATGTGTAGTTAGGATAGGTTAGGTTAGTTAAGGTGTTTCCCCTAGTTTTAGTATCTGTTTTTACGGTTAAATAAATATTTAGGTACTCCTTTACAGTATGTGTCATATGCTTGGGGATCGGGTCCTTGGCATGGGTGAGCAGTGTCAATTTAGTATTTGCATTTGTGTTCCATGCTGCATCCAAATCCCAATTGAGCTGTCACATTGGCAGCTACACCAAAGCTACTTCTCTATGCATCTGCCATCCATTGCACCCACCACTCACGGTTACTATAGATCCCAATGTGTTGTTAGGTTTGGATGTATGTTTTCAATCTGACATACTTTAAGACCAGATTTGGTACTGAGGACACTGTGTTACGTCTGCCTGCAGCCTGATGTTCATTTGAACCCTGATAAGGTGAGTAGTGGTATAATCTCATGTAGTATAGTATACATGACTAACACCTATCATTTGTTACATTGTACAGCCAGGTTACTTATTTGTATGTACTCTCATACACATCCATTCCTGCTCTATGGTGTATGTGAGGACAAATTTGAATCAAATGTCACATACGTAAAGATTGGCTGGAAGAAAAATTCGAAGACAATATTTTTCTGCTTAGACATCCCTTGAAGAAGACTTATTCTGACCAGCACAGAATTATACTGTGTATTTTCTATTTACCTCAGAATTAACCCTCAGGAAGGTCAGATGATGGTACAATCCAGACCCCAGTGCATAGTTATCAGCCCACAATCTTTCAAGGCAGTTGTATTGATATTCTATGGGCAATGACATGAGGCAAACATCACTAATCTCCCTCACGTTTGATGTGTCACATTACACAGAGACAAAGTGGTTGTGTAGGTGCTATTTATTTTAAAGTGCTGTAGTGCTATATTTACATAGTAGATGATTGTGAGTCCATTAGTGTGACACCTTCCATTGTGATCCTACACAAGTGCAAAAGGACATGTCATTGGACATGCTGGGGTGAAGTATCATACAGTGCAGAGGGACATGAATTGCCAATGAGGTAGTGAGAGACAATCACAGGGCATAGTGACAAGGTAAACAGTGGGCTGGAGAGCAGTGCTTGAGAGCAGCTGTTGCAAGACTGGCATGTTACAAAGCACAGGACCTTGGTTATAAGTAGCCAGGTGGCAGGGACTAGTGGTACCGGGTACTCTTACGGGTGAAGGTGATCTGTTCCACGTCTTCATCTTCTGATGTGTGTGTTGTCTCCTCTGCCCTTGGTGGTGGTGGGTGTGATGGGGCAACACACACCTCACTGTTTGAAGACGTGGATTCAGCAATCCCGGTAGCTTCCAACTGTGGGGCTATTAAGGGCAGTACTGCAGCAAGGAGGAGCTGCTGGTTCTTCAGGATAGCAGCCACATCACTGTGGTAGGCAGCCAGGTCGGCCCTGATGGGGTCAATATTGCATTCGTGCACGCGTTGAAAGGTGTTGTGTCAACTCTCTTACTGCTGTGCTGATTTCCTTCACACTTTTTTCAAGTTCTTGTAAGATTGATGTTCGCCCTTGCATGTCTGCTGCCTGTTCTGCAGATGACATCATGCACGAACGCACCTCCTCTAGGCTGGCTGCCATATTTTCCATCCCCACCGCACCTCCTTGGCCAGCTCCGGCTGTACTCCAACTACAGTTCTCTCAAAGCTGGTGCCAATATCGTGAGAGTCCTCAGCTGGGTTGGAGCTGGCAGGCTGTACAATTGGGGTGGTGGGTGGGTCCTCTGTGATGGCAACTGTATCTGTGCTCCTCCTTGCGACTGAAAGTTGGGTCTGGAGGGTTCCAAGGACATCTTGGAGGGTCTGCTGACTGATGTTTGTCAGCTTGTCATCCATGTCATCAGGGAAGTCCAGGACAGGCACATCCCCAGGAGAACCATTGTCCTCTGCAATGAGATATTGTACAATTAGTATGTCTGTGTTGTGGCATTTGTAATGTGAGGTGCCTGCCTTCCTATTAGTTGCACATTGTGAAATTGGTTCCTGTTCATTGTTCCTGTCTTTAATATTAGCACTCTCCCAGGCCTATGCCCCACCTGCATGTCACATGTATTGTGGGCAGTTTGTGGACTTGTCAGTGTCACATCCTCTGGGTGTAGGTTCTGCCCAAATTGTATATTGCCACTTTCTTGTCCTACTCAACCCTCCATCTACTTCCATGCTCATGGTGAGGCCTTGCACTGGCTGTGGGTGTTCTGATGGCACTTGCACCACACTTAACAATCTGGAACTGCCCCAGTCTCTGATATTTCACATCCAGCTATATGTTGCTGAGGCCTAGCATATACTATGTATAGCACTGGCATGAAACGATACAGGTGTCAGCATTGGTAGTGTGTAATGTTGATGTTGGGGAATGTGTGCTACATAGGATTGCACTGATGGTCCTAGTAGTGTTCAATTTCCTCTTCTGACTGCGGGTGTTTTTCACTAGCCAGTGACATGTGTCCTCCCCCTCACTGCTGTTGTCTGAGCAGTATAACAGTGGTATGTTGTATGGTGTCATTGCAGCTATTGTGACCCAGGCACAGAGTGGACCCTGACATATGCAGCGTGGGTATGACATTAGTGCTGTGTACCTCATAATGTTTATGACATTGGCTGATGTTTGTAGCAACTATGGACATTCACATTTGACAGGATTACCACATTTGTATTGATTACAGGGGATTGATAAAGTTGAACCCTCTAATTTGGGTGTGTTTGATTCATGGGCACGTAACTGCCATTAGATACTTGACCTGCACACACAGCAGAGGTGGTAGTGGCAACTGTTGTCAATGTGACATTCCACTTGCGGATATGGCCTGAGACTGTTAATTTAGCACTAGTTCATATGGGGAGAATACCAGCTGTCATGTGACAGCAGTGCAGTTTTATGTTGTACCCTACCCTCCTGGACTGGCTTTATCTTTCCAACATCCTTGGCATGGGAGCATACCCCCATGCAAAGGTTGTTTGTGTAGTGTAGTACTGTGCCCCAGATTTCCTCTGAACAGGCCATGCCCCCGTGCCATGCCCCTTTACCCATTCCACTCCCTGAATATCATGGCTTACATGCATTGTGTAGTAGGTATGTCCACCCCCCCTGCTTACAGTTAACATTTGTGCTTTTTAGTTCCCCATACAACTTACCCTGCATCTGTGTTGTCTCCTGGTAGTCTGCGCTGTCCTGTCATAGAATCCCTGTGACGATCTCCTCAGGGATGATGGCTGCCACCATCTCCTCCATATGGTCCAGGGCGTCCTCCCACCTCCAGTCTGCAGTGCTGCCTTCCTGTTCCTGGCCATCTTTTCCTTTGTCATGCGCTTGCAGTCATGCCAGCGTTTCTTGTACTCGATGACTGTTCTCCGTACTTCTGCCACACTGTTTATCTTGTCAACAATTTGTTGCCATATTGCCTCTCTCCTACTAATTGGCAATTCAGAGGTGACAAAAAGTTGGTGCTGGTGTTCAGTCATTTCTTTCACCAGTATTTCCTGCTCCTCTGCACTGAACCGACACTTCCTTTTCTTCTTCTCCCTCTCCTGGGTCTTGTGTGGGTCCTCCTGGCTGGTTCCTGGTCTGTTGTCATCTTCCGGGGGTCTCTCCAAGCTTCTGGGATCCATTTTGGCTCTCCTTTGCACATTTTGCTGTGTTTGCACTGCGTTTTGAAGCAATTGCGTCAAAAAAGGTGCATGTCCGGTTTGCAACATCGTAAACCGGATCAAAGTCATTTTCGCTGCGTTAACGTAATTTTTCTTTATGACGTGATGCATTGGTTTGAGTAAAAAAAAATAACTCACACCAGTGGTTTGTGCCGCTGTGCGTCAAATTATAAATTTGACGCCTGAGCGGCGCAAAGAAATGGCGGTAGCCGGCGTTAAAATTTTTGACCCAAAACTGCGTCTGCGCAGTTTTGCGTCAAAAAGTATAAATATGGGCCGAAGTGTCTAAAGTCTGTGGTTCTGGGTCCTCTTCTTATACCCATTTTGGCCTTTGAAGTAGGTTTACTTCAAAAGGATGTTGCACTTGTTTGTGAATCCCTGCCTTGCCCAGGCAAGGTCTCAGACACACACCAGGGGGTTGGAGACTGCATTGTGTGAGGGCAGGCACAGCCCTTTTAGGTGCGAGTGACTACTCCTCCCCTCCCTCCTAGCACAGATGGCTCATCAGAATATGCAGGCTAGACCCCAGCCCTCTTTGTGTCACTGTCTGGAGAGAGGTGCAAACAGCCCAACTGTCAAACTAACCCAGATAGGGAATCCACAAACAAGCAGAGACACGAAAATGGTTCAAGCAAGAAAATGCCCACTTTCTAAAAGTGGCATTTTCAAACACACAATCTCAAAACTGATTTGCATATGGCTGGGTCCAAACTGGGGTGGCATGGTGAGCAAAAGAATTGATGGATTAAACCCAGATCTGTGACGGGGATGAATGTTTGATTGGTTCCGCATTCCGTCCATCATTTGTGTTTCTTTGCTAAAGAATACATGGTACAAGAGATGTAGTGCTGTGCAAAGGCATGTGCTAGGGAAGCATGTGCTTGGTGTATGTGTGCTTGCGTGAAGTACAATGCATGAAGGGTGATGTGTTTTTCAGAATACACATTGTAAGTATGTGTGCTGGAAATGTGTGTGTTTGTAAATAACAAACCCTGGTTAAATATAGAAATGCTTCAGTGCTGAACAGAGCAGACAGACTGAGGCCCTCATGAGTTTGATGGTCTATTGGCAAGACCGTCGCGGGTGCGGGTGCCAAAAGACCACCAGTGTTTGTGGTATCCTGCCCCCCCTGAAGATCGCCAAAATACAGCCACAAAACCTACACCACCAGGACATCATAGGGTGGGATAGAGGTGTTCCCACCAACAGCACCACCAGGCCGAACACAATACACCCTCCAGATTACTACCCACTAATCAGCACAGTGGTCATGACAAGGAGAAACACAATTGGCGATGGGAATCGCTGTGGTAAAAAACAAACCTCCACCAGAACACAGCACAACATTGGACGAATCGAATACCCCACACCTGATACACATACACACATCAGTCACACCAACACACACCACTATAAAACACACCCCCACACAACCCACAACCCTTTGCAACCAAAACGACATACACTGACAGTGAGGAGCACACAAGTAAAGACACTGCACTCATACACGATACGCACTATCAGACACAACACTCAGCACACACCACACAACTCCATCATTGACACAATACACACATTGTTACAGCACACTAACACCACAAACAACCAGCACACACAACCAAGTACTCCCCACCCCACCTAGCACCCTACACTATACACCCACCTACTCACAACACAACCACCATGTCCCGTCAAAAACACCCAGGCTTCACAGACAATTAGTTGAGTGTCATGGTTGATGAAATTATCAGGGTAGAGCCACAACTGCTTGGCGCACAGGTCCATCAAACATCCATAGCCAGGAAAATGGAGTTATGGCAGAGAATTGTTGACAGTGTAAACTCAGTGGGCAACTATCCATGCACAATGGAGGACATCCGTAAAAGGTGGAACAACCTATTGGGGGAAGGTGTTCCATGGCATTCAGGCACCTAATTGCTGTAATGAAGACTGGCTGTGGGCCACCACCTCCTCCCCCAGAGTTCGCATTGTGGGAGGAGAAGGTTTTGGACATCCTGCATCCTGAGGGCCTGACTGGAATACCCAGAGGACTGTACTCTGGTAAGTAACTAACACTCCCCTAGCACTCATTTGTCTGGTCCAGCATGCTACCACACCACCCTATTATTCCTGAAGTAACCCTATCTTCCACTTCACCTCCCACACAATCACCTAAAGCCTCTCCCCTGCATGCTACACCACCACCCAGCCACAATGCCCAGACAGTCCCTGCCCAGAGCATGGATAGCACTGTCAATAACCATCACTACAACTCCCATAATGCGTCACAGTGGAACACCTGCATGTATAACTTTCGCACCTGCAACACCAACAGGATGCTACGACCGAGGACCTATATTTCAATAATAGGAATGCAATTTGCATTCATCAACTCTCAATGGAACATGTTACCCATTTCACTGTCCATTACCCACAAACAATGTCTGCAGTGCTGCATCAGTCATTGAAATAGCTGGGAATCAAGTCAAGCCACTGTATGCATCAGACAAAGAAACCAACCTTCACCATGTGATACTTTCTCACTTTATTCACAGGTACCCCTACCACTGATACTATGGAGAGGATGCCAGAGAGAGACAGCCCTACCCAGGATGAAGGTCCCAATGAGGACAACTCCTCTGGATGTCTGGATATTGACGACTTACCTGGCCCATCTGGGACACCTGTCAGTCCACCACCCCCAGCCACACCCTGCCCACATCCAACACCCCCCACCTGTGGCATCAACATCACCGCCAAACCCTCATCCCCAACTCTGTGTCCCAAGGACTGGTCCATCAGTAGTGTGCCCCACAGTACAGGGACTTGAGTCGACCCCTCACACCCAAGACAATGAAGGTCCTGGGGTAACTGGGAGTGGGCACACGTGCCAGGGACACAGGGGGTCAGGGGCTGAGGAAGGGCACCTGTAGGCCCTGGGATGGGGCAAGGGACTCGACTGGCCAGGAAACCATCTCCCACGTCCTGGGAGCATACCAGCAATCCCAGGGCAAGATGGTCAACTACTCACCATTCTGGAAGAAAATCAAAGGCTGCAGAGGGAATACCACAAGGATGCCTTGCAACAGTGGCAGGCACACAGTGCTGCTGTGGCCTACATTGGAGGGGTAATCAAGGAGCATACCACCATCCTGTGTGCTTCCTCCACCCACCAGCAGGCCCCTTCCACTAGCCAGATGCCAGCTGAGCCATCAACATCAGCCTCAGCTATTCAAATGGAGGCCCTGCCAGAGGAACCACAGGCCACAGGCACCCCACCCTCTGTAGCTGAGAGACCCCCCCTAAACATGGTCATCCATCCAGACATCCTGAAGGAGCAGATGCCAAGACTAAACCCACTGCCAGGAAGTAACCCTCTCCTCAACATTCTCTTTTGTGTGCCACTGAGACACCCTGTTGGTAGTTTAATTACATGTCTCCATTTTCCAATGCCCTTGGATACTGGACCTGTACTACCTACAGCTAGGCCATCTAATCTGATGATTACTCCAACCATGACCCCACAAAACAACTGTTCAACACATTGTGCACTATAAACAGCATAGAACACTGGAACTGCCTTCTTGTCTTTATTGGAAAATGTACGAATACAAATCCTACCAAAAAGGAATGTGTGTTTTCCCCTTCACCAAAAGTCTGTTACATGGACAACAGAGGAAGGCTTTCCCTACAGATGACACAGTACATCAGGCATGTTCCAGAATCCAGTTGAAAGAGAGTCACTAGTCCAGCCACACACCAGAGTAGATCCACAAATCCAACCTGCAAATAGACCAAGACAGGAACCCACATCTGGATAGAAGGAATGGTGGAAGTAACAGCACATATGCAGTACATTGTTGTAGTGCCCAGTGTGGATTGACAACAACACAGGGGAAAACAGAAGACAATGTCACATCCACAGACCCAGGAATCACATTACTACTACACAGTAGCTCACAGTTGACATGGGGTAAAAACTACACTTACGAATGTTAAGAAAGGCCAGTTCCCTGAATGCTACTGCCAACAGTTAGGATAAGGAGTGATACACATTACACAATCTATAGTTGGAAAAACATCTGCACAGGACCTTGAAGGACAAATAACACACCACATGCCTGAACATAGGACATTTCAACCTAGCAACTTGTATTGCCCACACATGTTAGAGAGATAGCATTAATAACACAGCTCCTGACGGGCAATCTGTCTCCCACCACAAGTCACACTGAGAGATAGGTACACTGAACATCTCCACTAATGTACCTGACCAGGAGGAGCACTGTCAGAAGGCAAATAGTGAAATAAGACGCTGGATAATACACACATTATACCTGTATGTCACTGGAAGTAATGATTGGTCAGCTTAGTCCTAGAATCTGCTGCACCTTCCTCATCAGCCTCCTCATCACTTTTCATGTCACCATCATCAACCACTGGTCTAGCTGCCTCCTCCTCCTCATCAGCCAGTAATGGAATCTGAGGTCTCAGGGCCAGATTGTGTAGCATGCAGCAGGCACCATCAACTGGCATACCTTTAGTGGAGTGCAGAGGGGGGTACCTCCAGAGACGTGGATGCACCTGGATCTGACCTTCAGGAGGCCAAAGGTTCTTTCAATATCATGTCTTGTCATGCTATTGGCCTAATTGAAATGGTGTTCCCTATCCGTGGTAGGGTACCTCACTGGTGCCAACAGCCAGGGAAGGTTAGGATAGACAGATTCACCTGTGTGCACAAAGGTAGGAGTTGTCACAATACCGTAGAAGCATAGGGCAGAATGGGATGACAGTTGACATTACAGACACACATCCTATGGCATATATACCAATGATCCAAGCTCTCACTCTTTGTAGTTGTACCATCATGTGTGGGACATTGCCGTTTCTCAGAATCAAGTATCCTGGATACTTGGCCACCACTTGGGAAATGTACTGGTTAACGAGACTCACCACAAGTACATTGATAGAGTAGAAGTTTTTCCTGTTCCTAAAGACTTGTTCATTGGCCCCTGGAATGACCAAAGCAATGTGAGTGACATGTATCACATGAGGGATGCGTTGAATATGATATAAGTCAGCCTTCACTGTAGGCAAATCCACACGCTGGGGGAACCTGATGTAGATGTGCAGGTGTTTCAGTAAAGCAAACAGTACATCTGTCAACACAACACTGAACATGGGCTGTGACATCCCTGCTGCCAAGCCCACTGTAATCTGGAATGAACCAGAGGCAAGGAAGTGTAGCACAGGCAACTGGGTACATAGATTCATTGTGGTCTGACGATTCAGGAGATAGGTCTGGATGATGTGTCACTCCTCTTGGTAGCAAGGTCTGCTAGGAGGCAGTACACTGGTCCATGTCTCATTATACCCAATACAGGGTATCTAGGATAGAGAGGAGAGAATGTACAACTTGATGAGCACTCTACACATGCTAGCTGACAAGATCCTTGTTCCACACAACAAACACTGTAGACATGCATTAACAGTTGCCACATACCATATTGGCCATGTAGACGGATCATGTAAACCATCCTAGCTGCCCATGGCAGGCCCTGACCAACAGCATGTCACACAAATAACATGTGTAATGTTCCATGTAAAAGCTGCATATTGCCCCAGCATGGACCACAAATGTACTAATACCAGTGCCTCATATGGTTACACCCCCCATGAGGCAGCAAGCCTCTTGACATGCCCTGTAATTGACATCTGCCCTTTGTACACCACTGTGGCATGAATATCACATGCATGGGCCCAGGCATGATGGCAGAACATGGGCCTACACAGCATTCTGAACATATGTCTTGCATGATGCACTTATTTTTCCTTTAAAAACCATTAAGTGTGCCTAAAATGGCAGCTGTCTGTCCTGCTTGCACTGGATAGATGGAAGTGACCTAATTCTTCCAGCGTATGTCGTCCTGGTGGTAGGCGGTTGTAACCACTGTGCAACTTCTCATTGGATAACATTGCTGCCTATGGGAGACTGGGGCCAATGATGACAACTGTCGGTGGTGATAGTCATGTATGTGGCAGCAGTAACCACCATTTTCTGGTGCCTAGCTCACTTGACTCCTGACGCTCCTGCAAGCAAGACCTCCATGACATGAGCTGCTGTGTACTGTCTCTGGAAGACATGTTTTGCAGGAGATAGGGCCCCAGCTTTCACCCAGGAGGAGATGGAGAAGCTTGTGTATGGGGTCCTACCCCTGTATGAACAGCTATATGGGGCACCAGAGGAGCAGGTAAGCCTAATCCATCATCCTGTGTGATAAGGGTGTGTGTGAGTGTGGCAGGCATTGCCGCACTGGATAGGGAGTGGATGCATGTAGGGTGCATGGGGTTGATGCGTCCGTACCGTCATAAAAGGTTTGTGTGGGCATGTGGTGTTTTTAATGTGTACAGTCCACAGCTGTTGCTGTGGTGCCATTCTACATGAGCTTCTCCTTCTGTCTGTGTCACCCATGCAGCTCATCGCCCATCAGAAGAAGGGGATTTGACGTGCCATTGCCAAGCAAGTGCTGACCCTGGTGGTCAATGCCCGGCAGAGCACCCACTGCAGAAAGCAGTGGGAGGACCTGAGATGCTGGGCCAGGAAGACCACAGAGGCACAGCTGGGGACATCCTCTCAATGAGGGAGGGGTGCCCATCAGACCTTAACCCCCCCTTAAGGTCAGCATTTTGGTGGTGGCCTACCCTGAGGTGGACGAGCGCTTGAGGGCAGCACAGAAGCCACAAGGGAGTAAATATTGACTGTTAAATCGCACATGACAGGCCTTGTTTGGGATTGGGAGCTTACTGGTGGCAAGATGTGCATGTGATCAAATTGACAATGGGAATCAGTCACCCTGACAGGCTTGCTATTGTTGATATGTGACAATACTATGCTGTCTGTGGATCTACTATTCAGATTTCCCATGGTTGGGTGGGTCTGGACACTCTAAGCATTGTGTTTGACCAGCTCCATCCATCTGCATCGGTATATCAGAGGTGTTAGCACAATCCCATCGGTAGTTGTCTCCTGAAATAACTGAGACAATCTGGATATTGTGCTGTAGCTTCTATTGATTGATTGTGGGCTGGCTTCACAGTTCCACCACATGAAGGGCTTTAATGGGACAGGAGTATTGCTATGATAGCTGACTATGCAGTCATATGTTAAATTCAGAGTATAGGAAATGTGCTGGGAAACAGCAATGGGTTACTGCTGTATGTGATTCAATGAGGGCAGATTGCCCAGCAAAATCTGTTTTAGAACCAACCATTGTCTGACTTTCCACTTCAACAATGAGATGGCATTGGATGCGGTAATTCCCATTGGAGGTCCCTGATGTTTCACGATTCTGTTTACATGTCATGTATGACATGGCCCTGGCAATTAAAATGCTGCTATGCAGAGTCACAACCTTCATCATGTAACTAGGTCAACTTGTGTGCACAACTGTTGTTCAGTTACTATTACAGCTTGCCTTGGCCAATAGGTTGTGGCAGACTTGGTCTGTAAAAGTAATGCCATGCCCTGCCATATGTTATGTCAGAGATCTACATGTTGATGTGTGTCTCTGGGGGGGGGTATTTATTGACCATTATGCACCCTATCTTTCTCTCTCTCCATCCCTCTCTTTCTCTCTCTTTGTGTACATCAGTATCATCAGGTGGAAGAGAAGGGGCACAGGCGAGGGGAAAGCAGCAGCCCAAGGGACCCAGGAGGCTGATACCAGGGAGGCCGAGGGACCAAGTTCGATGAAGGATGAGGGGAGTGCCATGGGGGAGACCGGATTGACCACATCATCTTCAGATTCCTCCTCGATGGACACTCCCTGGCTGTGTTGGACCGATCTGGGACCACCCCAGCAACATCATTGTGCACCCCCCATTATTATCATTGTTCTCCCTGTAGCTTCCCACCCAGTTGCCCGTGCCCCCTCACCCCAGAGGGTGGGCATCTCCTTCACCGCAGGCAACTAGGCCTCTGTCCCAGTAAGCCCTGCTGCCCTCAGTGAGGAGGCCATTGACCTCCTGAGGTCCATCTCTGTGGGTCAGTCCACCTTCCCGAGGTTCATCTCTGTGGGTCAGTCCACCACTGCAACTGCCTTCCAGGGAATGACAACTCACGTCCAACTGATAAATGTGTTCCTGGTAGCCATTCATAGTACCCTGGCTGGCCTGCAGAGATCGTTCAGACTCTGGCCACCTCACTGACGGCAGCCAGTGTCCCTTTGTCTCCCATCCCCCCTCCACCTACCTCTTCCTAATCCCAAACCACTTTCCTGACAACCATACAGAGCACACATTCACACAGGCATTCATCCACCTCAACGGACAAGGTTTGCAGTGACAAACCCAGCCACCACAAGACTTACCACCGGCATGCACAAAAACAATACCCACCTGCACACACAAGAGCATCCACTCCCTGCACTGACTCCCCCACAACTCCTTCCTTCGCAGACACTACTCCACTCACACCTGCTGGCTTGACACTAATATTCCCTGTTCCAGCCACTTGTACCATCATACCCACAGTAAGCACAATAACAGACTTGCATACATCCAACCCATTCACCACATGCACACTCACCACAACCACCCACATGCAGCACATCATCCATACCTGCAAACACCATCCCAACAGCCACCCATCCAGCATGCCATCTCCCAGCAATTCCTCCCCCTCCTCCCAAGACACCTAAACGCTCACTCACACACTCAACAGACACCCAGCATACACATTCAATCCACACACACACCTGCAACCAAGACACCAACAAGAACACATCTTACAACCACTCCCACTCCCAAACGCTTTTCCCATGACCACCCTTGTGTCCCTAAGAAACATTTGCTTTATAAGTGTTCCCTGCTCCCTACCCCTCCCCCACCCCATGGTTCCCCGAAGTGCCCTGTGCTCCTCCCCAAGTCCAGCCCTTCCTCCTCCCAGTCCTCCCCTGTTGCCCCTGGTGTTGCCCATGCCCCTCCTCCCTGCTAAGAATCCACCCCCCACCCAAGGTACCACCTCCCAAGGCAAAGGCTAAGTTGGCTCCACTCATCCCAAACCCAAGGCCCCATGCCAAAACCCAAACCCAAGGACCCCCATCCCAAGCCCAAACTCACCCCACCACCATCCCCAAACATCCTTGAGATGCTTGCCTGCCCAAGTGATGCCCCTACAATGTGAAGGTCACTTTGCAGTCAGGAGTCAAGTTGTGGCACTGTGTTGTGCCATATGTGCCATGGGCACAATTGATGATGGACTGGCCAATGGCCTTATTTTGTATCTAGTTTTGTGCCAAAATTGTGTTAATTGATTACATCTGAACCAACTTGCAGTTGGTATCAATGGTGACATACTTGTCCTGCCTTTGCTTTGACATGGATGTGTTGTGTTTGTGGGATTTGGTTTGTGTGTGTGTGAGTTATGTATGTTGGTTGTGCTAGTTGTTGTGCCTGGGCTGCATGTGTGGGTATGAGTCTGCCATAGGTCCCGATGCTATTGGTGTGTTTTGTGTCTGTGATATGATTGTGTAGCCCCATGCATGTGTGTTGCTGAGTTGGGTATTGTATGTAGTGTGATGTGTTGTGGTAGTGTTGTGTGCCATTGTGGGGTTGTCGTGTGTGCGAGTGTGTGTACAGTGATGGCTATGTCAGTTCCGTCCAAACTGGCGGTACTGGCAGTTGATTGCCTGTGTTCGGTTCAGAAGACCTCCATGGTCATAATATGGTGGTCTTCTCCACCGGCCCGGTGGCAGTGCAACTGCCATCGCCACTGTGGCAGTCCACACACCACAAAACTTGTAATGAGAGCCTGAGTGTATGTGCTGAATACATACATACATGTATTGGTACAAAACATAGATGTACTAGTGCTGGACAATGAGAGCTGATTACGAGTTTGGTGGTCTGATTGCAAGACCGCCATGGTGGTGGCCACCAAAAGACCACCATGTTAGCGGTCATATAGACAAGCGTATTATGATTACCCAGCCAAGCCTGCCAAAAGACAGCTAAAATCTCAACACTGCCAGGACCCTGGAAGGCGGGACCTGGACCGCCAACCCGACAATTAACCATCTAACCTATTACAACTCGAAAATCACCATGGTGGTCTTGCCATGGCTGTCTTTCAATGGTAGAGAGAACCGCAGTGGTCAGCAGTCCCCACAGTAATACACCACAGCACAATTGGATAGATTGGGAGACAACATAGCTGACAAACATGCACACACTCAACACAGCCACCAACCACACTACAAAACACACCCATTCACACACCACAATCCTTTGCCTCCATAGGGCAGAATACAACAACAGTAGTGCAAACAATAGGATATTCACCACTCCACCTCACATAAGCCATACATCCCACATCCACACTGCCCCCCAAACACATATTTGCACACTATTACACACTTCACTGCACGCCACCCACTCATCACACAGCACCTTTCCCTCACTTTATTTACAGCACCATTTCACCACCATGTCACCACAAAAACACCCATGATTCACAAATGAGGAGTTAAGGGTCATGATGGATAAAATCATTAGAGTAGAGCCACATATATTTGGAGCCAGGTCCACCAGACTACTATCTCTTGGAAAATGGGAATATGGCCATGAATAGTCGACAGAGTAAATTCTGTAGGCAGCTTCTCATGCACAAGGGACGACATCAGGAAGAGGTGAAAAAACCTCAAGGGAAGGTGTGTTACATGGCCGCCAGGCACCAGCTCTAAGTACACAACACTGGTAGTTGTCCTTCACCTCCTCCCCCACAGCTCACATCATGGGAGAAGTTCTTGGCCATCCTGCATCCTGAGGGCTTGATAGGAATACCTGGGGGAGTGGAGTTGGGTAAATCACATACCAGAAAACTGGGTGTACCGCAGGTATTGACAACACTACAACTCCCAGCAGGCACCATGCTACTATCGCCAATACTAGTACCCTTCAAACAAGTTCCCATCCTTAACAACTCCACTTTGGAGTGTGCCAACCTGAGGGGCATTTAAATGGATACTGAGTGGGTAGGATAGGCCATGACAGCAATGCTAAGGCCAGAAGGCACTGAGGATGTCACTCCACACACCCATAAATGTATATACACCTACCATGACCCTTCTCCCTCTTTTCAGCTACTGAATTGTACTCATCTGATGGGATCCCATCTGTTTACTGTGTGGGGAGTACACACAAAAGCTGGAATCCTAAAGCCAGAAGGCATTCGGAATGTCACTCTACTCAGCCACAACCATGTACTCACCTACTATGAACCTTCTCCCTCTACTCAGCTACAGAACTGTATTCACCTGAGGGGATCCGATCTGTACGCTGTGTGTGGAGAACAGGCCATGACAGCAGTGCTAAGGCCAGGAGGCACTGGGAATGTCACTCCACTCAGCCTTAACTGTGTACACACCTATTATGACCGTTCTCCTTCTACTTAGGTACTGAACTGTACTTACCTGAGGGGATCCCATCTGTATAGTGTGTGGGAAGGACAGGCAAAGACAGCAATGATAAGGCCAGCAGGCACTGTCTACCCAAAGCAAAATACCTGCCCAATGTGCATCTTTACTAACATCCTCCCACATCTACTCACAATAAATATGTGCAAGCGTGAGAGGATGACTTATGTATGCTGTTTGTAATAGTTAGTGTAATGTTACTTGAAATCCCAGGAGGGCCAGTTGCTGGAATTCTAATCACCAGGCCAGAGTCCACAATGACATTATGGCCCTCATTATGATCTTGGTGGTAAAAACCGCTGAGATCAGCGCTGGCAGTCAATAGAAGACCGCCAGCGCGACTACCGCCCCGCCGGCCGTGTAATGTTTTCCCCGCTGGCCTAGCGGGGAAAAGGCCCGTAACATTGACAGAGTCTCCAAATGGAGCCACCGCCAATGTTGGTGTGCGACGGGTGCAGCAGCACCCGTCGCGCAGATCACTGCCCATAAATCGGGCAGTAAACCTGCACGATGGGGCACTGCAAGGGGACCCCTGCACTGCCGAAGCCAAGTGCATGGGCAGTACAGGGGCCCCCTAGAAGGGCCTCAAATCGCCCCAAGATACCCATTCCACCAGCCTTTCCCTGACAGTGTGAACTGCTGGGAAAAGGCTGGCAGAATGGTGATCATTATCTGGAGGCCAGCGCTGCTTGCAGTGCTGCCCTGTCAGATAGGAATACCTCGCCAGCAATACCACTGGCGGTGGCGGTGTCTTCTGCCGTGGGGTTTTGGGCGGTTCATTATATGGCGGTCTGGGATGCCATGCCAGATGCCGGTATTTACTGCCATGCCGGATGGCGGTATTTACCGCCATGCCGGATGGTGATTTTTCCACCACCGCCGGCATGGCCGCCCAGACCGCCATATACATAATGAGCACCTATGTTGCTGTCTATCAATTCACAAATGAAGTTTTCTACTTAGGAAGGACCAACTTACAGATCATGGTACACTCTGTGATGTGCCTAATCAACTAGATCCACCTTGAATAGATGAGCCAGGATGAAAATAGTGTGTACAATAAGGACAGCCCAAGCTGCAGGTAAAATCAATGACAGACAAACAAAGGTACCAAGATGCCTCATCTAAATGCATGTAGCAGTATACAAATACACAATGTACTGACAACTTGTTGACAAGTAACATGTTCAACTACATGGTCCTGGGTCTGCAAGGTCCTAAAATGACCTAAGCCACATCATGCCTGGCCACTGAATTTATTGCACTACTTTAATCATAGGAGTCCTTAAACAGTCAACCATGTACCAAGATACTCACACAATCCGTAGCAAGGTGACTTGAAATAGAATTTATCATCATCTCAAAGAGCAAGCCCATAGAGTTGATTGCAGATGTGCCTCTCACGTAAAGGGAGAGATGCAAAGCCAATGTGTATTTGCCATGAAACAAATGTCACTGTAAACTGGAAGTACATGTCACAATACAACTTGTAACATCATATCCATCACTTCAACAGGTCTATCTGCGATTGGAAACATGGAGATCCCTCCAGAAACTGCCCCCCCCCCCCAGATGAAGCCCTCAGTGAGGATACAACTCCTTGACATGTGGACGTTGAGGACGGCGCTGGCCCATCTGGGGAAGCTGGTCCGATGACACCGGTCAGCCACACCCTGATCACTTCGACTCCGTCCATCCCTGTTGCATCAACATCTCGGGCAACCATTTTCCCCCAAGCCTGTGTCCCGAGGACAGATTTCACCATTGTTTGCTCCCCAGTCTAGGTACCTGAGTCTCATCTGGACAACTCGGACAATGATGGACCTGGTCTGAGTGGTAGGGGGTAAACTGTGCCAAGGTCTCAGGCACATGTGGGTAGGGTGCGTGGGAGGGATGGTGTAGGCCAGAGAAATGAGGCTGCTACAGATGAGTCTGGCCAGGACACCATCACCCAAGTCTTGGGAGCAAACAGTTCAAGGCATGATGGGCCAGGTACTTGTTGAACTCGGAGCTCAAGCAGCTGCAGAGGGATTACCAACATGAAATCTTACAATAGTGGGAGGCACTCAATGCCACCTTGGCCTCCCTAACAGAAGTGCTAAGGTACATCAATACCACTCTGAGCAGGGATAAGGGACAACAGCACACCACTTCCACTGGCCCCCTAACATCAGCTCCTTCAACATCTGGGGCAGCAAGTGGAATGGAGGCCCTGCCAGAGGACGAACCTACCTCAGACACCCCTGCCTCTGTAGTTGAAGAGCCCGCCGCAAGTGGAGACGTCCACCCAAGCATCCATGAAGTGCAGATGTCAAGACCTCAACCACTGTCAGGAAGTAACCTCTTTTAGATGGAACTCCTTTGTGTGCCACGGATTAAGTCTGTTGACTGTTCAACAAACAGTTTCCATTTTCCAGGATAGTAGGACACTGGAATTGGGACTTCCAATGTTGTTGCAGCTACTCTAATGATTACATTCACCATGACTGATCCCGTCACTGTTTGAGTTCGTTTTTTCTCATTACTTTGCACCTTTAACTTAAGAACACCTGTAAATAACAGAATTAGCACTTTATTTGTGTCCACTAATGTGTTGGGGAATGTTTTGAGATCTACAATGTGAAAAGCAAGTGATGTTAATGAGGTACATGTGAGAATGTCAACATAAGGAGGGACAGATCACAGGCTGGGTCAGTGAGTATCACTATCAACACAAAAACACAAATGGTCTGTCACCAAACAATTATTTATTTACACGCTACAGCCTATAGGCTGCAAATATGTCTGGACTGTAATAGTCAAGAATTACTAAACGTTGGTTCACTTATATAGATATCCCAAAGAACTGTCCACCTGACCATAGAAAAAGGGATATGTCAGACTCTGTACCATGGGATAGGCAAACAGATAAGTAGATAATATCCCCAGCTTGACCCTTATCCCATACCAAAACCATGTCTATCCAACTTGACAAGCCCCATGACACAGAAGAGGACAGTACAATGGTTCCTAGTGGCCCATCCAATAAAATGGCTAGGCATCCACTGCCATGCCACACACCTATGTCATTGTAATGACACAGCCACTGTGGCCTGCAATGAGGAAACATCCACATATACATACAGGGCATATACTAACATTGTCAGAACAATTTGAAGGGAGAATCCAAAGATTGGCCACAATGACATGTCACAAGGGAACATGACCACACACACGAGACCATGGGATTAACATACCAGGGCAAACAGGTCCATTCTCAAGCTCAGGTAACTCACCTCCCAATGTCCAGGCAGCCTAGGGATGGTACCCGCACAAACCAAATTTATAATAAACAGTACCTGGATCCATTTCAGAGCCCATGCACATGTCAGAGTAGTCTCTTTCACCTGCCAATGACACAACTCTGAAATGTCTACTTGACGACGGCATGGGGATGAGACCTTGAAGGAAAAAGTCACATAAAGGAGTTTAGACAGGCAAAGGCATTCATGAAACACAAAAGTCAGTCAAATCTTCTGTAGTTTCACTGACAGTGCAATATGATAGTACAAATCCAAGGAGATACTCAAGAGACGGACATCTTCACATCTGATGTAGCCAGCAAACATTGGCTCTATGATGCATTGTATAAAATGTCCCATCTCACGGTAAGAGACATACCCATCACAACTTATCATGACCCGTACCCCATGCAGTCTGATTAATCACATAACATCAGGTACTTACACTCAGGTGAAGTACTGATTGATAAGATCTTTTCTAATTTCTGGCAGCATCTGCACGGGCAGGTGAAGAAGACAGGAACACACCAAGTGGGGAAGCATCTGACCATGGGAACTCAGGTCACAAGACCACTCACAGCGAGGGACCCAATGGCCTGGAGTGTAAGGAGAGTGCGACGGGGAGACTGGATCAACATTTTCATCCACTGATTCTTCCTCCAGTGGCCACTCCCTAGTGGCTGCGGACCCATCGGGGACCACCTCTGTACCATCTTTGTCTGCCACCCCCCTTTCTATCACTGCCCTCCTTGTTGCTCCCACCCAGGTGGCCATGCCAGCTCACCCAAGAGAGTGGGTGTTTCCTTTGCCACAGGACACCTCTGCCCCAGCCCCTGTTAGCCCTGTGCCCTCAGTGGGAGGCTACTGACCTCCTGAGGTCAATCTCTGCGGGTCAGACAGCCATTGTGAGTGCCATCCTGGGACTAGCAAGCCAGATCCAACAGGCATTCCCGGTGAACTCTCTGGTCTTCAGAGATCATTTCAGGCTCTGGCCTCCACACTGATGGCAGCCAGTCACCCCTTGTCTTCCATCCCCCCCTTCCTTCTTCTTTCCAGTCCAAATCCCCCTTCCCCAACCCACCTAAAGCACACAGACAGATTAGCATGCATCCACTTCAACAGACACTAGTAGCGCACACAAACACAAGCACCACAAGATACAGTACCGGCATGCACACAAATAACATCCACCTGCAGACACAGCAACAGGCACAATTTCCCCTGACCCCCCCAGCATCGCACAAATGACATCTGGCACACATGCAGACACTGTACCAGCAGTCACAGATCCAGCCACCACACCTGTCATACCCACAGACAACCCGACCACAGAGACGCCTACATGCAGTCACTCTCCCAACAGACACCCCCCGCCCACCACAGCATCCCTCAGCACCTCCATCCCCCTCAACCCCAAACACATAAATACCCTTACTTACCCACCCAACAGATGGCCCCTCTGCACAAGCACAGCTCCCACAAACATGCACCCAAGATATCAACCCCGACACAACATACAACCACTCCCTCAACCTCCAAATCCTGTCCCCCTTCTGATGACTGTCCCTGTGTGTCTACAAAAATTGCTTCTCTGTGATCTTGGCCTTACCCCTGCTCTTCCCATACCACCCCCAAACATACAGTTACCCTCGGCAAGGCCATCCCTTCCACCTCCGTGTCCTTCTCTGCACCCCCTGCAGGCACACGTGCCCCTCCTCCTGTCAAGATGTCTACACCCCCAAAGAAGGTCCCCCTCCTCCCAAGGCCAAACCAAACCACCCCCCCAAAACCCTAACCCAAGGCCAGCCCCCTAAAACCCATACCCCACGATGATCTCTGAGGTTCCTGTCTGCCCCTTTGATGCCTCTACCTGTGGAGGTTATTTGGCAGTCAGGAGTTGCATCTTGGGGCCTGGATGGTGCCTCTTGGCCCTTCAATGATTGGACTGGCCTATGGCCTTGGACCTGTTTAGTTATTATGTATTTGTTCTACATAATAAACCCAACCTGTTGTTGGAGTTTGCGTTGCATTTTTGTCCTGCTTTTCCTTTTTGAAAGTTCCTGGGTGACGTTTGTGTGTGTGCAGTTGTGTGTGTTTGTGCAGCTTGCCTCTCCATGTCATTTTTTGTTGCAAATGTGAGTTTGTGTGTAGTGCTGTTGTCCCCCAAGGGTAGGGTGTGTGTTGTGTGATGGGTATGTGTATGTAGATTGAACTTTGGTGTAATAGCATTGTATTGTGTTTGTACTGGGATGTGTTTATTTTTGGGTTGTGTTATATGGGCATGTATGGTGTATGATTTGCCCCCTGATATGGATATTGTGTACATGTGATGTGTGTGTTCTTGATTTTTTTCAGTGCAAGCCTGGAGTGTGTGGAGTTGTGGTAATTTGCTCTGTATTTGAGTGTGTATGTGTCCATTTAGGTGTGTGTTCCTGGCAGCTGGTTGTTGTAGTGGGATGTCTCATGGAATGTGAGTTGTGGGTGCTTTGTTGTCTTGCTCTTGCCCCATCGTTGGACTGTGAAAATTCTGGTTTTTCTGTGAAAATTCTGGTTTAATGTAGACTATACTGTAGAATTTGATGGGGATGGTTGTTTATTGGTAAGTGTTATTAGTATTTGTTGTCCCTGAGATCCGATTGTGGCCATTTCTTGTGTGCATGTTATTTGGAGCCTTGAACTACACGATATGTGTCCTATATGTGTCCCAATGCATGTATGGTTCAGCTGGTCCCAATGCAGCTGTGCAGCTGTTGGTTCGCTTGGTGTCTTCTGTGTGTTTGCTTCCGAGTGTATTGTGCATGGCACTGTTGATTCAGGGTGCTTTGTGTGTGTGTGTGTGTGATGTGTGTGTCAATTGCAGTGTTGTTTAATGTTGGTGTTCTGTGTGGTGCCATGGCAGATAGATGTATATGTGTGTTGTATGCGTGGCCAGTCCCTGGACAGTGTTGTGTGTGAGTGTGTGGAATGTATTTGTCTATGTGCATTAGTTGTGTTGTTGTTTTTGCTGTGTGTGTGTGTGTGTGTATGTTGTGAGGCCTTTGGTGTCTCTGATCAAGAGTTAGGTAGCTGTGCATATATGTGTGTCATTGCTGTGCAGTGTGTGTGTGTGCTGTGTGAAGAGTGCGTGCCGTGAATGTGTGGGTGCCCATGTTGCAGTATGTGAGTGTGTGTGCATGAATGATAGGTGTTGGTGCTAGCCTTGGCGTCCACCCCAAGGATGTGTTCGCTAGTGGTACAAATGAAATAAAATACAGTGTGTACTTACGGTGACTGTCATCCACGTCAGTGTGGATTTCATTGTCTTTCGGTGAGCTACAGCAGCACTATGACGTTGAGGTATGGCTCCATGGCGGCTCCAGACATGTATTGCAGTAGGCAGGTGAGTGCTCATTTCCGCCTAGTGGTCCGTGGTAGTTGGACCGCAGCCGTCACATTGGCTGTGTGCAACCTTATAATGGGTCCATCGGAAACATGGTCTCCGCCGGTCTGTTTGTTGCTTCAGAATACCTCTGCGGTCTAGGCTGCCTGAAGGTGGCAGCAGACCACTGGTGGTGTCCTATTTCCTATGCCGCCAATCTAATGAGACTGTTGGCCAACATTGGCGGTCCAAACTTGTAATCATGCCCTAAATCTGCTTTGGATATTCAGGCCCATATTTATACTCCGTTTGCGCCGAATTAGCGTCGTTTTTTTCGACGCAAATTCGGCGCAAAACTAACGCCATATTTATACTTTGCCGTTAGACGCGTCTAGCGCCAAAGTATGGGCAAATAGCGTCATTTTTTTGCGTGAACGCCTTCCTTGCGTTAATGAGATGCAAGGAAGGCGTTCCCTTCTAAAAAAATGACGGCGACGCAAATGCGTCGTATTTATACTCCCGGGCAAAAATCACGCCCGGGAGTGGTCGGGTCAAAAAACCCCACATTTGCGCCACTTTTTAACGCCTGGGTCAGGGTAGGCGTTAAGGGGCCTGTGGGCTCAAAATGAGCCCACAGGTGCCCTCCCCTGCCCCCAGGGACCCCCCCTGCCACCCCTGCCCACCCCAGGAGGACACCCAAGGATGGAGGGACCCACCCCAGGGACATTCAGGTAAGTTCAGGTAAGTATAATTTTTTATATTTTTTAAATTTTTTTGGTGGCATAGGGGGGCCTTATTTGTGCCCCCCTACATGCCACTATGCCCAATGACCATGCCCAGGGGACATAAGTCCCCTGGGCATGGCCATTGGGCAAGGGGGCATGACTCCTGTCTTTACTAAGACAGGAGTCATTTAAATGGCGTCTGGGCGTCGAAAAAAATGGCGCAAATCGTGTTGAGGCGATTTTTTTGCCTCAACCTGACTTGCCCCATTTTAAGACACCCTAACGCCATTTTCCCCCTACGCCGGCGCTGCCTGGTCTACGTGTTTTTTTTCCACGCACACCAGGCAGCGCCGGTCTGCTAGCGCCGGCTAACGCCATTCCATAAATACGGCGCCCGCATGGCGCTTCAGAATGGCGTTAGACGGCGCTAAATTTTTTGACGCTAAGCTGCGTTAGCGCAGTTTAGCGTCAAAAAGTATAAATATGGGCCTCAATGAGTAAATGTGCCTCCAATGGCAGATTACATGGAGGAACCTGGCTTCGATTTGGAAAGCCGAGGCCTGCCGGGTGAAGACACGAGGAAGAGAGAAATGCCCCCCCAGCCAAAAATGACATTTTGGTGTCTCATTTTGGTGTGGACCGCCACACTCGTAATGAGGCCCTAAGTATTGGTGAAGCATAGTTGATGTTTTAGTTTCATCCAGCCTGAATGAACAATCTTTAAGATTTCTGACAGAGTTAATTAGCTTAAACTCTAGAAATAATCACTTCAATTTATGATTTTCCTAAACTCTGTAAATTAAGGAGCAGTAATTTGCACAATAAACTGATACTCAGTTTATTGACCTAGGAATGTTGGAAGGCTCACCTGGACTTGCTAGAATTTTAACTTTTGGACTGAAGATCTTACCAATAGATGTCCGTAACCACTGTTTAACTCATATGAGAAGGAGTGAAACAGTGAAGTGTCTCATCTACAAAAGGGCCTCAGTAATTTAAAAAAAACATTGTGCAATACAACAGAAAAGAAGAAAGATTCAAATGTCTTCCAATGTGATCTTCTAAACAGTGGCTAGCTAGGCTGATGTTGAACACAAATTGACACTTAAACACCTTACATTTAATTAAACTGACTGAAACAATTATTTAAATATGTATGAAGAATGCTAACTACTGCTCCTTTGTATGGAAAACAATGGGGAAAACAAAGGGCCTGATCATGAGTCTGGTGGTCCTAGGACAGCAGTCCGACCACCAGATTCCTCCTTAAGGGAGTCGAGTCATATACCACAGCACTTTTCCACTGGACTGACTACCGGGAACACTCTAATACAATGTTCCCACTGGTTAGTCTGGCACGAACATTGTAATATGGCAGGGGGCACCACTGATATGACAGTGGCATAGTCCCTACAGCTTTGGAGGTCCAGTGGTATGACCGCCAAAGTCATAATGAGACCCTAAGTTAGTTAAAAGAATAAATGATCGTGTCACAGAAGAACTGAAACTGAAAATGTTTGACCATGGAATGCACACATTTTCCTATGATTATTTCATCAAGGGTCCTGAGGATGAAGCTGATGACACTTTCTTTCAGTGCATTCAGATAAAGTAAAATTAATCCTTGAAAAATCCATAAAGGCATTCAACTCAATCAAATCATGAGAAAAGCATAAACCAATAGATGTCTTAAGTGTTTCAAAGAAAATTCTAAGAAAATAAAAATGAGCTATAAACCTAACGTTAAAGGCCTATGAATTAGTAAACCAGCATGTGTTATGATTTTGATTTGTCTGTTTCCAAAATTATTTTTTAAGACAACTAGAATATGTAACAATTTCCTACTCATTACAATTGTGGCAATTTATAAATCTGTGGTGAATCTTTCTCTTTATTTTAGGGCCGTTTTAAGCAAAATATTTTTCACATAAAGTATTGTTCAGCAATATGTTTCTCACACTTAAGGCTTGATTATGAGTTTGGTGCTCTGCAGCGGTTGTCCCATGTACACTGTGGACTTGGTGTCTTTCAGTCATCATATTTAGATGTTGTTTGACTAAATAAGTGTCAAATGTACACATATTCATGACATGTGAAGAAGTATACCTTGTACGAGTACTTTTCCATTGCTGGTGTCCAGACCATATGTGCCCCATCCAATCAATGGGAGAAAAGTGCAAAACTTACTTACCTGTATTTCGGCCCCAACAAGGGTAGTTTTCTTTGGGGTCAAGTTGCTGCTGTGATGGGGGGCCCAGGGCGAAGGGGTCCATGTCAGAGGCCTGGGAATCCGATGTCGTTTTGAAGGCAGTACCCTTTCCACCAAGCTTGTAATGTATAGAATTTTACAAAGTGATAGTTGAATGTGATGTTGACCACTTAACTGTGCAGAAGTGTTATAATCCTCGAGCAATGTAACTGCCATCTTTAAAGTCATTTTTTTAATTTTAATTTGGCCTTCATTTATCACATGAAAAGGAGGAGGTATAGGCATTCTCTGCTTCCACCAGGACACTCCAATGCCGCTCCATACTAGGCAATTGGAACATTGCGCATATAGTAGGACAACTTACATTAACACAAAATGTTCTAAGAACTTTCATGATGTAGTAATCATTGGACCAAGTTCTGATTACACCAGGCATCAAAGCGGTCCCATCATCCTTCACTTGAAAAAGGCTTATATTTTTTGACTAACTGAGCCACATATGATACTCTTGTAAGTCACTCTGCTTAGGAGAGTGTGTCGGCATGATCAACATCTTATATATCAATGTTTTGGCCAAAAGTAACAAATAAATCAACAACCCCCAACTCCAATCTAGTTAATTTCATGCCATTGGCAGCTTCCTTTATCCCAAAATAATGGGATAATGATAAGAAGACTGAGCTTACCCTGATCTCTTATTCAAAAATCTCAGTAATCATCTTACCCACATCCTTCTAGTGAAAATTTAGGACTGGAAAGTTTCCAGATGCAAGATAGTTGTGGACTTTGGCTATCCTCTCAGTCCAGTATGGCAGCACACCAAAGGGGTATCTCTTTCTTCCTTAGTACTTTGTCCTGCAAAGACACTTCTATACCTACATTTTCCTGGGCCAACATTTGTTTTGTACACCATGATTTCATTGTAAATAGCCGAAAAGGTGGGAGAGAGCTGTCAGGCTGTTGAGATACAATTTCCCCGCTTATGATCTTCCCTTCATCAACTGGTTGACTCCACCTCCCTATGCCACCTCTTCCAGGGTCCCAGGGACCCAGGGTAAAGCTTTCTTGCAACACCTCAGGAGAACCAGGCGAGTCCAAGGTGGGTGCCTAACTGCTATAGTAAAGAATGCCCAGTAATCACCTGATCTCAAAACACACACCCGTGGCTGATCTTTGGGTCTCCAATCTGACTTTCTTATAAGATTTTGGCACTCCAAGCATTTATTGAAAACTGTCTTACACCACCAAGCCATCAGTTCTCATCTTTTTAGAACCATTTTAAGCAAAAATATTTGTTTAATGAAATTTTGATCACATAAAGTGATGTTCAGCAATTCTGTTTCTCATACTTATTGTATAGAAATTTAAAGTGATCATATAATATGATGTTGACCACCTAACTATGCTGAAGTGTTGTATTCATTTATGAAGCAATGAACCCCCCATCTTTGACGTCTTTTTAAATTTGTTTTTATCACAAATGTAAGGACAGCTTGATCCCTTCATAGCTGTCGGTAAGAGATGACAGCAAATATCACTGAATTTCTTTCAATACAAGGAACAAGAAAATGATTTTGCGAGAGGGAGAGAGAGATGACTGTAAAGCTAGCCCCATCTTCATTGTCTGGGATTTATTAATGTAAGATTGCATTGACTCTGGTAGTGGGCTGGTGCCTAACTGCCACAAAGTAGTATTGTAAACTGGAGCCAAATGCCAATTTATTGATGTAGAACATTGTTACCAGACTTTCCTGGACTGGCCTGGAAACCCAAACAACTGTCTAAAATATTTGATCTGCAAAGATGAAAATTATACTTTTATATCTGGTAAACCGAGGCCACCCTTACACTTCTTTTTCCTGAGCGTCTTCTAGGATGTCGGTGGATTTCTTTCCTAACCTTAGCCAGGTACGTTTTGAAGATATCTGTCATTTCTTTAGCAATGGCTATCCCCATCTATCTGGGTTCTTGCTTCAGCCTGGTATCTTCACACTCTACTTTCCCATTCATCATTTCTATTTCCCTCATTCATGAAATAACCACAAATAATGCCAAATTGTTAAATTTTCAGTCTAGTGACCCCCAAAGCTTTTCTTGAGTCTGCTGTATATATCAACAGATAATCGCATACCCGGCTACCTGAGTAATCAGATGGTCATACTTAAACTTGAAAAGTCTCTGTTGAAGCCAGATATCTAGTTACTTTAGCTTTATTAACTACATGGAACCTTCTTCTCACTTTTGCTGCAGTAAAATGTTGAAATGACATTAGACCTCAGCTGCTTTGTTTATGCTCTCTTATCCTGCAATTTCCTTTCCTTTATCCCCAGGAATTTCATTTGATTTTTGGCTCTCTTTAAGGGACGTCTAATTTAAGGAATCTCACAATCAGGATTCCAAAGAAACCCTTACTGTCCCCTTGGAGAAAACAACTTTTGAAGTAGATTTATCTGCATTAGTCGCTCGCTCAGACAACTCAGGCACCTTTGAACCATGATGCAAGAGTCCCTGCATTGGACCAAAGCAGCCAAAAGTGTGCCAATTCTAGAAAAGTATAGGAATGCACTGTATAATGTTAAATACAGCACATTCCTGCCCTTACCCATTTAAGCCGTGCAGAGCAGTGCACCAAAGTGGCTTACTGTGTTGCGGTGCATGAAAAAATTATCAATATGGGCCAAAATGTGTGCATGAGCAAGCTGCAAAAGTGTGCCAGGCATAGATGTAGGCACTAGTTTTGTTCACAAAGGGATTCACTATACCTGTCTTCCCTTCCATTGTGTCAATCAAAAACTGGCCAAGCACTGGTGATATAGATGCTACAATACGCACGGGGGACAAATATGCCCCTTGCTTGCATTTACCAAAGTTAATGCCAACTATCACCATTTGTGAACATTATTTCATTGCTACATCTTATGAAATTGTAACATTTGTCGGGATCTCCTTAAGACCTTTTTGACTCTTGATCATTTGTTAATTGCCTTAGCAGCAGTAGTCGTGAAAGAGAATGCTTTGTGGCAGTGTCTATGGGCCAGATGTACAAAATTCCGGCATTGTGACTCGCAAATTGCGAGTCTGAGCGACTCGCAATTTGTGAGTCGCAATGCTGGATGCAGGATGGTGTCCCTGACACCATCTGTGAGTCGCAAGGGGGTCGCAAAGGCCCACCTCATTAATATTAAAGAGGTAGGTCGCAAATTGCGACCCCCTTGCGAGTCGCAGCACTCACAGGGATGGTGGCCTGCTGGAGACAGCAGACCACCATGTCTGTGACTGCTTTTTAATTATTATTTTTTTATAATGCAGACAAAATGAAAAATGAAACATTTCTGTTTAATTTTTTCAGAGCAGGCAGTGGTCCATTGGACCACTGCCTGCTCTGAAAAAATGTTTTCAAGGCCATTCACAAAGGGGAAGGGGTCCCCTGGGGACCCCTTTCCTTTTGCGAATGGGTTACCACCAGTGTGACACTGGTGGTAACTGCGAATTGCTTTGCGACCGCGGTCACAAATCAATCCTTCATCGCAATGCGACTCGCCTTGCCATTTGCGACTCGCAGTCCCATTTTGCAAGTCAGTGACCAGGTTACCGGCTCGCAAAATGGGAATGGGCATCGCAATGTGGCTTTTGCGCCTTGCAAACAGCGATTTTCACTGTTTGCGAGGCGCAAAAGCCTTGCTACATCTGGCCCTATATCCCTTCCTGCAACATGCTTCACACACCTGTATTGATCACTGCTGCTCTAATGCTTGTGCATTTGTATCAATGGCTACAACAACTGGTATAGGCTGCTTAGTTATGTTGCAGATCAATAGAAAAATGGGAGGACTTTAATAGTAGTCCAGCTCTCTACTGCATTTTTGGTCCCACACATAAGAAAACATGCAAAGCCAGAAGGAGACTGCCTGGGCTGTCTGGCAGAAACCAAATGTAAAGCACACATAAGGTGATGGGAGGAATGCTTGAAAGAAGTCTAACCCATGCCAGTTGCTCAGGATTGCATTCCAACCCATCGCTCTTGGACCCGGCCATCTGCAAATCAGTTGTGTGCCTACTCAAATAGGAACAGTTGAGTCCAAACTGCCATGTCAGGTCCTCCCTGAACCGTAACACAAGCAGCCCAAGACCTGTTTCACCCTGATTTATATTGCTGCATAGTAGCTCTACTTCTTAATTCACAATTAATAAGACCAGGTGTGTAGCATATTAAAATCCCACTCTCCAGCTGCTGCTCATAGATAGCTATTCCATTTGCACTGAAAATAGGAAGTAGGAATTGAATGTGGTGTTACAATTATCTAGAACTCTGTACTCCATTTGTCAAGTGTCACCATGTACAAAGAGTCAACATTTGAGTTTTTATGCCTACAATTAAAAGCTAGTTTTGTTTTCATAACCTTTTCAGACCTCGTTTAGTCTTTATATTAATTCAACAAATCACAGTTAATGGTATTTCAATTTAAAAATAGAGTAGTATTATTGATGGAGCTCCACTTTCTTCACTTTACATTTGTTTGTGGGTCCATGTAGAAATATTACCAGGAACAAAGCTGCCCCACCACACCTCCAGCTACTGGTTGTCCGATACTGCAGCAAAATACTCTTTTCTCCAATGAAAGCCTCCCACTTATCGCTTCTGTCGCCTCTCGTCGTCTGACTGACCTTGATACCAAAATCTCACAGTTCATCATTCGGTTCCCTCTTTCTCCCAGTGTGATTTAGTTTGTGGTGAGTAAGCTAGTGTGGTGAATCCTAGTTTGTTTTTATAGGGCTACAGGAGTTAGCTTAGCCGTTGGCTTGCAGACTCATGCCCCCGTCACCCAGTGACTTTTACCCTACTTAGCCTGCTCTGTTTTAGCGCATTTATTTAATAAATTAGTTTAGGATGGCTGCCTTGTTTTGGCTTAGGCCTATGTTTTGACTTTCCTTATCAGTGCCACCGCGCTAATTCGTCAAGATCAGGTGACAAATACAAACAAACTGAAGGTGTCCGCATTAGGTACTTTTCCTCTTCACACTTTTGAGGGAATTATTTATACTAATTACCATCCCAAGCATGCCTTGTTATCTATTGTTTGGGAATTAACCCACGTCAGGGGTCGAGGCAGATCTGTATATATACTCCTCACTTTATCAGATAGGCAGAGGGATTCCGACCAGATACCATCGCTGCTATCGCTGCAGCACATCACCTTGACACTGACCCAGTCTTCGTGTTCCTGCGGAGTCTGAGCTAGAGATCTCATCCCCAGGTAACAAGGGTTGGGGGCTCTTCTCATGGACATGGCATTGGCAGATTGAGGTTTAACATACCTAGCTCTCTTCTGGGTTAGAGGTTAGGCCTACAGACTAGGGTATTAGGACATATCGCACACTTCATGATATCAAGTGATATTGCAAGATGGTGGGGGTATTTGTGTTAATGACTCTTGTCTTTACAATTCTGTTTCTTGCACTGTTCATTATCCTAATCATTGCAACCCATGCAACTTATCACAAATTGTAGTTTTGATGAAATTAATATTATTAAAACTTTACTGCATCTTCTTCATTGCCTGTGTGAGATTGAGACATGTTGTTAATGTGAGAAAGGGGTATTCTCCGTTTAACCACAATGTTCCTTGAGATGTCATGTTTTTGAGTCCATGCGTAAAGGCTGCCACAAATCACCTTTGACTGTTTGGAATTTTGGTGAGGTGCTGCTTGAGAGCCGGAAGGGTTGGGACGACAGTTGCATTTTGTTGTAGGATTGGCATAGTCGCCTACAAACATAAGTACTGTCATCCTCGAACCAGTAGTCTTGCCTAGAGCAAGAGTCCAACTACGACACTAGTTTTTGCATTCATTTCACTTTGACTTTTAGCCATTTCTGACATCCCCAGAGAACTTCAATCTGTGCATGTTTTTTTATCAATAGATTGTTTCCTAGGTTTGTTAGATTCCTGAGAGTAATGATTATCTGAATGAGCACATAATTGGACTGTAAGCAGATTCCCTTAAACTTTGCTTGCAAATAGATTCCTTTTATGTAAAATATGAGTAGCTGTATTTGTAGTTATTGGGAATTCATCACACTGGTGTTGCATTCCTGTTGGCTTTAGGGTGCCACAAGGGAAAAAAAAACAAAATTTCTATCATTACAAGTCAACTACTACTCTCTATGAAAATAAGTCTAGAGTATTAAGCTACATTTTGAATGTTGTATTGCATTCTATCTGCATTGGGCAGGACAATTGTAAGTTATTTGTTGAGGGGGTGACATCCTTCTCAAGCACAAACCACAGTCCTTTTCAGGAGCTATAAAAAAGGTCACTAAATTACCCTGTACTCAAACCTCTGGTAGCTTGGCACAAAAGCAGCCAGGTGTAAATTAAAGGTGCTGTGTAAAGTATTTATGCAGCACACAAACAGTAATAAAGTAAACAGAAAACACAAGAAAAATACCAAACTAATTTAGAAAAATTGAGACATTTTTAATTAAACAAAATGAGATGAAAATGACAAACATACAAATGGTAGAACTGGAGATATGCAATGTCAAAGTTGTAGGCAAGTATAAGACGTAAAAGAGCAAAGCACTACTCCCAATCATATAATCATGCTAGACCAGGGGAAAGCACACATTCAGGCCAAGCACGATGGAGCTTGAGCCAAATACAAGGGCCAGGCTAGTCTAACTGAAAAAAACACATTCTAAAGGTCTGGTGCGATGAAGCCAGAACTTCAGATTTCTTCTTTTCTTATAGAGGCGTTCTGGGAAATGACTCTCTGTACAGGGTCACCCCCAAACTCTATGCCTTGCACCCCCTACTTTTAGCTGGATTTTTGCTTCGTTGGCCTTAGGACTCTATGCACTTTACAGCTGATAATCAGTGCTAAAGTGCTTGTGCTTACTCCCTAAAACATGGTTTGATTGCCATATACCTGATTAGCATATTTAATGTACATGTAAGACCCTTGTAGAGTGGTACACCATATACCCAGGACCTTTAAATTAAATGCTACCAGTGGGCCTGCAGTGCGTATTGTGCCACCCACTTAAGTAGCACCTTAAAACACCTAACATTGCATCCTGAAGGCAGTGTCCACCTGCCATGTTGACTTAGCATTTAAAACCCGTTTGCCAAGCATTAAACCTTTTAGTACATATGTCACCCCTAAGGTAGGCCCTAGGTAGTCCACGGGCAGGGTACTGTGTAATTAAAAGGTAGGACATGGACTTTTTTAGTTTTACATGTCCTAGTAGGGAAAAACTCCCACATTTGTGTGTTAATACTGTGAGGCCTACCCCTCCCATAGGAAAAAATTGGGGATTCCTTATTATATTAAAATAAGCTGCAATTCCTAAACCAGAGGTGGTAGATATTTCATGTTTAGTAAATATGAACTTCTAATGATAAACCCTCTTTAATGGTAAAGTTGAATTTGCCATTACTTGTTTGGAAATGCCACTTTAGAAAGTTGGCTTTTTCCTGCCCTCAGCTCTCTGGACCTGCAGTCTGTCTTAGGTCACATGACACTGTGTAACTGACAGTTGAGACTTTGTGAATTCACCCCAGACAGTCACACAACAATGGGATTAGCAGAGCCTCAATGGGCCATTAACTGACTTGATGGGGGGTTAGAGCTAAGCACACCCTCACTTGCACCAGAATAGGATGGGCCTGCCATTACACAATAGGCATAACAACCCTGTATTATCAGTGCGGCCAGCTAGGAGTTAGGGCAGGAGAGGCAAGAAACTCCCGCAAACTCAAATATCACATTTGGAAATTTCTTCCAACTTCTAGGAGCATGGTCTAATATAGGGCACTCAGACCCACTGTTCAGTTCACTACTGGACCTGCACAAGGCCTCTCACAGGACTGCCTGCTGCTGTGCATTCTACCAGACTGCTGCTGCACCTGGAAGGTCAGCTTTGCTGCCTGGACCCTGCCTTGAACCTTCAGAGGCCAGCCCTGTTGTGGAACCCTGCATCTTCACTTGTACCCATGATTTTAGAAGTGACTTCAAGGGCTAGTTTAGATGACCTCTTGGTCAGAGCAACAGGGACATAACAGGCTCCCACCATCTTGAACCTGCACCTACACCCAGCCTGAATGGACTTGTATGCCCAAGTGGTCCCCATCACCTCCTGCACCCTTGGTTGTTGTGCTAAAGGTGTCCAGGTGGTCATTTTCCAAAACTTAGGACTTGCTATTTTAAACCTTGAGCTTTAAAAGTTGATAACTTCATAACTCTGGTTCTACTAATTGAGGTTTGATGGTTTTGGTATCAAATAATTTATACATTTACTCTAGTTTCCTAAATTGGATTGGGACCTTTGTTGTGTTGTGCTTTCAATGTATTGCTATTTGTGTATTACATAAATATGTAACACATTGCCTCTAAGTTTAACCGTTAGCCTGACTGCTTTCTGTGCCAAGCTACCCAGGATTAACCACAGGTTAAATTATTGACTTTTTGTGGTTCACCCTTCAAGGGATTGTGGCTGTTGCTTGACCAGGGCTCATACTCCAGTCAACCAACCACCAAATTTCTCCCATTGATTGTTTCACTACCAGGACATGTGAAATTTAAAAACACACAGCCTCATTTTTATATACAAAACAACCTGCTCCATGGGCTGTTTATAGCCTACGTTAGGGGTGACATATATGTATTAAAAGGGAAGGATTATGCCTGGAAAAAGGTTTATTTTGCCAGGTTGAATTGCTATTTAAAACTGCACTACAGACTGCAGTGACAGTCCTGTAATGAATGGTAAAGGGCTACTTTAGTGGGTGACACAACGACTGCTGCATGCCCACAGGTAGCATTCAATGTACAGGCCCTGGGTACATCTAGTACTAAATACTAGGAATTTATAAGTAAATTAAATGTACCAATCATGTGTATGCCAATTACTTTTACATGTTTTAGGGAGAGAGCACAAGAATTGATGCCATCAAAATATTTTTTTTTTAAAACAGAAGAGGTGAGGACAAAATGTTTGGGGTGGTGACCATACAGAGGGGCCAAGGTGGTACGTAAATTGTTCTTTAAAAGAAAAGGTAACGTCTGTGGATGTAAAGTGAGGAAGTTGTAGCCGATTATAGTTTGTGGACTCAACTAAAGTGTAACTAAGCTGTAATCTCTGTAGACATTATTTTATGATATATTATGATGTTTACTGTGCCCAGTGATGTATAAATCACAGAACTTTGTTTTCCATAAATAAGCTTGCCTAACTGATGGAAACACAAGAGTAAATCACACTAATCCTGGAGTAGGACACAAACATTATCAGAAAATGTTTTATGAATCAAGCCTAGCTATTCAGGTGAAATTTTCTCCTAATAATAAAGCTAGACACAACTACTCAAATGATCAGGATTGGCACAACTGCCCCATTTTGAGGCCAGGTTACTGGGCATGTACACATGAATTTCAATCAGTGTTGCAAGTGTTTGCACATTTATACATTTTCAGATGCTACAACTTTTAAGGTGTATAGAAACAATGAACAAAATAAGCAGTCTAATACATTTCTGCCAGTGTTTTATTAAAAAATTTAATACTATGGCCCTCATTATGACATTGGCGGTGACTGCTGCAAACATACTGCTGCAGAGGTGAGCATCCGTTTACCAGATTATGACATATACACACAAAACGGACAGAAACCAGCCACAACCACAAAACTGCCAGACCCACTGAACGAGATAAACTGTTGGAACTAGCACCCATACCGTTATGCCACCAAAACAAATCCCTCCAAATAATGACCCACGAATCACCACAGTGGACATTCAACAGCGGTAAACCATTGGCAGTGCACACCGCCAAGGTGGGAATGGCCACTCAATTACAAAACAATACAAGATTGGCCAGAATAAAAACTGACACAAATATACACACCCCACACACCCACCAACAGCACTATAAAACACTCCCACACAACACCCACAAACCTTTGCAAACATGAGAAGACCACCACATCTTGCCACGTCAATCCCAGAGACAACTGCACACACATACCATAACTACCCATACATCCACCACGCACCACACACCACATACCCCACCGCATCACACATCACCCTCTGCACAACACACAGACCACACAACACCCATGTCCCCACAAAAGCATCCTCTTTTCACTGATGGGGAGTTGCAGGTCATGGTGGAGGAAATAGTCAGGGTAGAGCCACAACTGTTTGGAGCACTGGTACAACAGATCTCCATTGCCAGGAAGATGGAGCTATGTCGGAGAACTGTGGCCAGGGTGCAGGCCATGGGACAACATCCACACACAAAGGATGACATTCGGAAGAGGTGGAACGACCTACGAGAGAAAGTGTGTTCCATTGCTGCAAGGCACTAACCCGCCATCAGGAGGACTGGCGGTGGACCCCCACATCCTCCCCCACAGCTGAAAGCTTGGGAGGAGCAAGTCTTGGCAATACTGCATCCTGAGGGACTCACTGGAGTAGCCGGAGTACTGGACACTGGTGAGTCACCATTAACAACCTGTCACTCCCCCATACCTGCATGCCATCTCACCCCCTCACCCTGACTCCCTTCACCCAACTCCATCCTACACAGTGCTCCACCCCAATTACCACACCTAAATGTCAACCCCTGCATGCCATACCCATAGCAAGCACATCCCTCCCAGCTCTGCATATACACCCACCAAAAATGCATCCACAGCATGGAGAACTACCAAGCCCACAATACATCACCATACACAAACAAAGATGGGAAGACAACATCAATAACATTGGAAAAGCTAGAAATGCAGAATATGTCACAGACAAGTACCCTAGCACATCACTTACATTCCCACAGGTGCCCCAGCCAATGTCAGCAGCAAGGAGGTGTCACAGCTACCCAGTCCTCCACCAGAAGATGCCCCCACTGAAGACAGCAACTCAAGAGGTCTGGATCTGGATGAACTCCCTGGCTCATCTGGGAACACTGGTCAGTCGACTTCCCCATCTCACAGCCAGTCCACTACAGGCCCCCCGAATCAAACACCTCAGCAGCCAGCCGATGCCCCCAGACCTCTGTCCCCAGGACACGTCAATCAGTTGTGGGTGGACACCCAAATCCACGCCACACATGCAAGACAATGAGGGTCCTGGTGTCAGTGGGATTGGGCACACTGTTCAGGGGACACAGGCACACGGGGTCATGGACAGTCAGAAGACAGCTGTGTGCCAGGGGGAGGACAGGCCCAGGGAACCCACTGCCCAGGAGGCCCTCACAAATGTCCTGGGGGCATACCAACAATCCCAGGACAGGATGAGTCAGGTGATCAACATCATGTAGGAGAACCAATGGCTGTCAGTGGAACACCACCAGGAGGTCATGCAACAATTGCAGGCCTTGAATACCACCATGGCCTCTATTGCTGGGGTGCTAGGTGACATGGCCAACATAATGTGGGAGTACACAGCACACCAGCGGGCCCCTACCACTAGCCAGTGTACTGACCAGCCTCCACATCTGTTGCCACAGGACTCACAGGCCACCAGCACCCCTCCCCCTGCAGAAGGTGAACCTCCCTGCAAACGTTCCCTGCGACAGTGACAGTTGCAAGACCAAGATCTCCACCAGGAAATGAGCCCCTCCAGAATATCCCTCTTATGTTCCACTGAGTCACCTTCTTCACTTTGAACTGCTATTGCTCCTCTTCCTATGGCCCTTGGACACTGGACCTGTGCTACAAACAAACTGGCCTACTGTCAGAGTCACCAGATCCTCGGGGTCTGTGCACGTTCCCAACACGTCCACCACTGAACAGCTCCAAGATAGATAAATCACAGAGACTGAGAGAGTTCAAGAGGGGAAGAGGGGATTAGGAAGGGAATAGCTGAGAAGGAGACCTGTAGTAAGAAAAAGGTTATAACACACAATATGAAAATTATATCTCCTGAAATCAATACTAGACTATGGTTCTTTTTTTATTTTATTTTTTTATTTTTTATTTTATTAAAGGTAAAAACAGTACAAATATATATAGTGAATACTTTCACAATTTTTACTTTTTCACATTAAATATTTCTGTGATGGGTACATACACGAATGCAATCTAACAACAATTTCTAGCCCAGTAGATGTGACATCATATGCACATTCGGGATGGTAGTCTTGCAACAAAGGAGCGATGAATAGGGGTGTCTTATGGGTTAAGAGTGGTGGAAGATAAAGAGAAAAGGGGGAGAAAGCGGGGGATTAGGAGGGTTAGGGGAGGGAGAGGGGTTGCTGAGTGTGAGGACTATTGGATGTATAGGGGAGGGGGGTTTATTGTCCCTGTGTCAGCCGTTATGCTCCGTCTGTCGTGGCTTCTCCCTCGAGGACGATTGGTTTTAAGGCTTGAGCCCCCTTTTTTTGATATGGGATGACATGAGGGTGAGGGTTCCTGCCTCTATTGGGGATTGGTGTTGAGAAGAGACTGCATAGGAGAGGGGGTGGTGAGGCTGTCCGTAGCGGGTTATTCATTATCACAAAGTCTTATTTTAAGTTGTACGTTCTTCTTGTGTATTTTGGTATCCTGGGATAGGTTATATGGGGGGACCAGGAGAAGATGTTTGCTTGTTCAATCCTGAGTCTAATGTAGTTATCCAAGTGGGGAAACTGGGAAGTGAAAAAAAAAGAGAGGAGAGAGGGTGGGGTGAACAGTCATATAGGAGAGGGGAAGAATAGAGGAGGGAGGTGTGAGGAAGTAAACGATATGGGTTATAAGTGGGATCATTATTTCTCTCAAACCTTTAGTCATTGGTCCTCCGCCAGCTGTTTTATGACTTTGTCAAAAATGGATGCCAGACTTCCTCAAATTGTTCTGTTTGGTCCTGTAAGTTATAGATCACTCGTTCATGGGTGGCTGTTTGATACATGGCAGTCATCCATTCTGTCGGCGTGGGGGCAGTGCTAGCCCTCCAGTGCTGGAGTACACATATTTTGGCCGTGGCAAATGCAGTGTGTAGTAACCTTTTTTGGGCATGTGTTAGGGAGGGGAATAGGCGTATGTCATGTAGGAGAATAAGTGATGGAGGAGTCGGGTTTGGGATCTGGATAATATCCAGCAGGGTATGACGTACTGCATCCCATAAGGGCTGAATCGTCGGACAGTGTAATAGGATGTGGAGTAAGTCACAATGGGGTTCTATACATTTCCAGCACTTTGCATGTGTTAGCAATCCAGCCCTAAAAAGTTTGACGGGGGTCCAGTACCAATTTTGTATAACTTTAAATAGGCAGAATTTTAGTCGGGCTTCGCATACTCCCCTATCGAGGGCTTCTGGTATGTCTGACCAGTCTTCTGTGTAGGTTAACCCAAGTCTATCCTGCCATTTTAACCGTAAACGTTCAAGGAGGGGTTGCGAGTAGAGATGATTTGTTAATTCGGCGTAAAGGCCCGCCATAACGCCTTTGTGTCGGCCCCATTTCTGAAGGTAAGTAACAATGGGTGAGGTTTTACACGTCCATGGGGGAGCCCCTAGTGAGCTGAGGATACAATGTTTGAGCTGCAGGTATTTCCATTCTTGATTACTATGGATGCCGAACTCTTCCTGGAGAGAGGCGAAAGTTCGTAAGTTATTTCCGTCTATTATATGGGATATGTTATGGATTCCTGCCTCAGTCCATTGGAGCCACGAGAGGGGTCTCCCTCCTATTTTTATGTTTTTATTCCCCGCTGTAGGGGCCTGGGCGTGTAGAGAGGGATGTATGTCCAGCAGGCGATGGGCTCTGCGCCATGCTGTGTCGGTTGCTTTGAGGATGGGGTTAGGCGGGGAGGGATGGTCGGTGTATACCCCTCCCATCGTATGCTGCCATCTTAGGAGTCTCTCTGTGACCACCCATTGTGGTGGATCAGGCGTATCCGGGAGAGTGTATGCTAGCTGTGACAGTTGTAAAGCTAGTGAGTATTGTTCTATTGAGGGTAGGCCTAAACCTCCATAGGGACGTCGCGCCAGGATAGTTGCCGGCTTCAGTCTCGGGCGGAGGGAGCCCCACGCAAAGGCCCTCATAGATGCGTCAATCGAACGAAGAATCGGGAGGGGTACCTGTAGGGGGAGCATGCCCAAGACGTATGTAAAGCGTGGTAATGTAGTCATTCTAACTACTTGGGTCCTTCCCCACATCGACAGACCCAGTAGTGACCATTTAGCAAAATCCAGTTTCATTTTTGATATAAGGGGATCTAGGTTATCCCTAACTATATGTTCCAGGCCTCGGTTGATATACGTTCCTAGGTATTTAAGGCGAGTCGGCGTCCATTGGAATGGCAGATCATGCACGGCTGCTCTCGTTGTCATGCGGGATAGAGGCAGTGCTTCACTTTTGTCCCAGTTTACCCGGTATCCAGATATAGGCGCAAATTCCTCTATGGTTGAAAGCAGTGTAGGTAAGGATGTTTCTAGGTCAGTCAGGGTTAGTAGGATGTCGTCTGCGTAGAGATAGATTTTAGATAAGCTCCCGGTTATTTGGATACCTTTTATCTGTTGGGAGTTCCGTATAGTAGCTGCCAAGGGTTCCATGGCTAGTAGGAATAGAAGTGGTGACAGGGGGCAGCCCTGACAAGTGCCTCTTCCAATGGGGAAGGGGTCTGATAAGAAACCTCCACAATTAACCTGTGCTGAAGGGTGGTCATATAATAAGCGGACTTTGGAGATGAATTGTTCTCCTATGCCAAAGTGTTTCATGGTGGTGAATAAATAGGGCCATTCGATGCGGTTGAATGCTTTCTCTGCGTCTAGGGATAATGCAAGGGCTTAGCTGGGCATATTTAGAGCTTCCAGTAGTGTATGATAGAGAGTGCGCATGCGGTTTCTGGAGGAGTGGCCAGGTACAAACCCCACTTGGGTGTTATGGATCAAAGATGGTATCACTTTACGCAGGCGTGCTGCTAGAATGCTAGCTAGGAGTTTGACGTCTCCATTTAAGAGGGAGATGGGGTGATAGCTGCCACAGAGAAGGGGGTCTTTCCCTGGTTTAGGTAGAATGACAATTGTGGCCCTGTTGGATAAGGCTCCTAGGGAGCCTTCCTGGCATGCTTCGGTTAGTGCTCCATGGACTGCGTTGATTGCCTCTTCTCCGGCCCACTTATAGAATTCCGCAGGGAATCCGTCCTCTCCTGGAGATTTATGATAGGGGAGGTTTGTTACAACTTGTGTTATCTCCTCTCTGCTTATATCACCGTCTAAGAGGGTTCTGCCTGCTTCCGACAAGCGGGGTAGATTGGCCGTCCTAAGGAATGTCTCTATCTGTGTCTGATCGGTCGACGTTTCCGGCGTGTAAAGGTGCCGGTAGTATTTAGCAAATTAGTTCACGATATCTTGTGGGCGAGTTATGGCCGAAATGGCGGACGCTGCCTCTCTTTGTCGGAGCTGGGCCGCTAGGAGGCGTCCTGCTTTCTCTCCTTGTTCGTAATGGCGTTCTCGCAGTTTTTGTAGTGCGAATTCTGCCTGGGACGTGAAGAGTTCATTGTGTGCTATTCTGGCTTGTTCTAAGGAGCGGCGTAGTCTAGGGGACGGTTGGGTAGTGTACTGTTTAGTGAGATTCTGGATTGTGGTCTCTAGGATGTTTTGACGGGCAATTCTGTCTTTGTTGGCCAATGCTGCGTCTCGCATCATATTGCCTCTCAGTGTCGCCTTTGCAGCTGCCCATAAGATCCTTTTGGAGGTCACTGCATCTTTGTTCTCTGTCATATATGTAGATACATGTGCTCTTAATTGTTCCTTCCCTTGGGGGGAGCGATATCTGCGCACGGCCAGGCGCTACGGTTTTCGGCCCGGAGGGGACAAGCCTATCTGAATCAGAGTTAGTACTGGGGAGTAGTCTGAAAGGCCACTGTCTAAAATACTGGAATCCAGCACTCCGGGGATTACAGTGTGTGACCCCAGAAAATAGTCCAGGCTTGATTGGGTGCCGTGGACGGCTTTGTCTTTCGGGTGTTGTATTCTCCAACAGTCCACTAAGCCGACGTCCGTCGTTATGTCTGTCAGGAGAGCTCTATCATGGTTGTTGCCTATATCAATGGGACCTGTCCTGTCCAGTATTGCGTCTTGGGCTAGGTCCCAGTCTCCCCCGATTATATACCGGGCTGTCCCGATTTCTGTCAAGATGCGATTTAGTTGTAGAAAGAATGTGCGTTTTGAACCGGTTGGTGCATACACGGAGCCCACGCATAAGAAAGTGTTCCCTATTTTTAGTTTAACAAATGTGTATCTTCCTTCTGTATCACTCCATGTTTTAATGATTGTAATTGGGAGAGATTTTCGTATTAATATCGCCACCCCGCACTTGCGAGGTGTACTGCTCCTAGGTTCTTGGTTCGCCTGGCAGCAACTATGAACGACCCTCCCTACCCAGTCCCGTCTAAGCTTGTCGGATTCTAAAGTATCAAGGTGGGTCTCCTGTATTAAGGCAATGTCTGCTTTTTTGGATTGAAGGTAAGATAATATTTTTTTCCGTTTAACATAGCTCGTCATGCCATGTACATTCCATGAGAGGATACGTAGTGGGCGTATCCCTTGGAGGGTTCTTCTCGACATCCTTGAACAGGTGTACCGGGTCACGCTTGTTTCAGTGTCAACCCTAGCTGGGGGGGGGGGAAGTGTCATCTATCTCTTTTGTTCAAATAAGAGTTGTGTTTGTTATGATACAATGAGTTATGGAAGGAGGGGGTGCAGCTGGCGGGGGTCGAAAATGCACTCTATGGAAGAGAAAATGAAAGAAAAGGTAGATGTTGGAGAGGGGGGGTGAAGAGGCGAAATATATAGGAGTAGAGGGAAATAGAAAGAAAGGGAAGAGAGAAGAAATTAAAAGAGAAAAGAAAGAGAGGAAAGGCTGGAGGACCTGTCTCCTTAGCTAGTTCTGTAGACGGCGGGTCCGGTTCCTCTCGGGGCTCACGCGTCAACGGGATGGTCCCTATCGGGGGGGGTGAGAGGGAGCACCGGGAGGGGAAGGGCAGTTGACAGTCGGGTATCCGCATGTTAATGACAATGAGGTGCGTAGGGATCTTAACTGTGTATTGAGGGTCAGGGGGCAAGTCTAACGCATGTTGCCGTTGGGTTGTAATGGTTGTCATGTTATGTTTGATCGTTTATATGACTAGGATATGTGGTATTGGGGGCAGGGAGGGTGGAAGGGTAGTAAGTTATCTTGTGGCTAGGTAGTATTGCCGTAGGTTACGGTTATCTGTTTGTGAGAGGTGGTAGCCGACTGGAGGGCAGGGGGAAGGGATGGACGGGAAACGTTTGTGCAGGGTGGGGCTTCGTGCATATTACATGATTTCTGGTGTTTCTGAAAATAGGGGGAAGGTGAGGGTGTATATGAATGGTGTAATGGGGGGGGAGGGGTCCTGCGGTGGTATTGTCAGACGAGGATAGGGTTTACAGAGAGGAGAGGGTATTCAATTGGGAAGATTGGGGCGGGGAGGGAGTGGGAGCAGCAAGGGGGGGGCGGGCGGAGTTATATAGCGTTAGTACCTTTGTGGATAGAGGTACAGAGAGTTTCAGGTACACAGTATACCCCGGGTCCCTCTCCCTCGCCCCGACATCACATTTTTATCTGCTTCAACATTTTTATAACCTATTTATTCTAATTAACATTACACACATCCTTGTGGCTGTTATTACTTTGTTATGTTATGAGCTGTGGATCTGGGTATCGGTCTATGTGTCGTGCGGTGGGCAGTGAATGCAGCATAGTTCCGTGGCGTGCGAGAGCATTGTGTGGCCTGCCTTCTTGCTGATGTCCTATCAGGTATAATTACTTCATAATACTGTTATGGGGTGTATGATAAACGGGTGCCGACCGTTTAGTAGTGTGGTGCTTATTGCCCTTATAGTCGTTCTTTCTAGAAGGAGTTCGCAGACGTTCGTGGTGAATGATCTGTGAGCGATTGAGTACATCCCGGATGGGGGAGTATGTACCTTATATGTGTTGCGATACCTTGATGCATAGAGTCCCGTGTAGTTGTACTATGCTATTTTGCATATTTTTGTTGTGTGGGTTTGGTGTGTGGTGCTAACAGGTCTATTGATATTCTATGGGTCGTATTATGTTATATGTGTCTCAAGGAATAAATTAGAATATCCAATTATATCCCAGTCGCGGTCCTGTAGGTCCTGGTCTAGGCTCTTATGGAGTCCGGGAGAAGGGGAGGGAGTCTAGTCCTTGCATAGGTATGTGTGTTCTGTCATACACCCAGGGCGGGTAACATTTTTTTCCCCATTATAAGACCTTATACCGGGTTACAGTGTATGTGTGCTTTTGGAATATCGAGTGTAGACGACTATATTAACGATCATAAGCAATTATAAACAATTATAAAGAAGGTACGCATTTGTATGAACTAATTGGGTACTCATCCGTCTCCAAGTTCAAGAGCTTCTACGATTGTCTTGGTTTAGGCAAATGTCTTTTTTGTGTGTGGGATCATGTCTTCTTCTCAGGGGGGCATAGTCGTTGGTTTCAATGGTTTCAATGGAGAGCGAGATTTGTCCCTTTCCGACAGCTGGGTGTGCGTTACCACTGCGTGCAATACTTGGCCCCTGTCATCATGAGATCTGACCATTCTCTCTATGTCTCTGCCTCTTTGTCCGACTCCAGTGTCACATTGGGCTGTGTCCGTCTTTTCCTGTCCTGGGGGTAGGTCTCCTTCATTGTCGCCTCCGTTGTCATGTGAGCCGCTTATGCTGGTAGAGTCCATTGATTGGGGTTGGAAGGAGTCTAGGAATAGTTGCAGTTCTTTGGGGTTGTAGAAATCCTTAGACACTCTGTTTTTAGTGACCCACATTCTTGCGGGATCGAAGAGGCCGTATTTTATCTCCAATTGGCGCAGTCGGGGTCGTAGAGCTAGGAAGGCCTTTCTGCGGTCATTTGTTTCCTTAGAGTAGTCGGCGGTTATGTGGATGTCATACTGATCCAGTTGGAAGGGTCCGTGTTTGCGCGCCGCTTGAAGTATTTGACGAGTCTGGTTGTGCCGTAGTAAGCACGCAATGATTGGTCGAGGTCTTGAGGAGTTGCCGGGGCGCTTTGGTCCTACTCGGTGCGCCCGTTGGAATTCTATCGGTGGGTCAAAGTCCAATGAGGTCAGTTTTGGAAGGATAGATCTCAGGAAGGATTGCACGTCCACGCCTTCCTCATTTTCCGGTATCCAATGTAGACGTTTGTTATCTCTCTGGCTCCTATCTTCCATGTCCGTTAGCTTACTCCTCAGATAGAGGAGGTCTTGGTCTCGGTCCCGAGACATGGTGGTCTGTGCCTCTACCAATACCATGCGTTGTTCCAGTCCAGTCACTCTGGATTGGAAGCCTGCAATTTCAGCTTGCATGGATTTAGGGGGTCATTCCGACCCCGGCGGGCGGCGCACGCCGGGCGGAAACCGCCCAAACACCGCCCCGCGGTCAAATGACCGCGGGGAGCATTCCAACTTTCCTGCTGGGCCGGCGGGAGATCTTCAAAAGATCGCCCGCTGGCCCAGCGGGAAAGCCCCAGCAAAGATGAAGCCGGCTCCGAATGGAGCCGGCAGATTTGCTGGGGTGCGACGGGTGCAGGGTCCAGGATTCCCTGGGGCAGGGGAAAACCGGCGGGAAACCGCCGGTTCCCCTTTTCTGACCGCGGCTTTAACGCCGCAGTCAGAATTGCCCCGGAAGCACCGCCAGCCTGTTGGCGGTGCTTCCTCTGCCCACTGCCCTGGCGGTTAGAAACCGCCAGGGTCAGAATGAGGGCCTTAGTCTCTAGCGTTAGTGAAGTTATAGAGGCGTCCATCCCCTCTATGCGGCAACTGACAGTAGTGATTTCCTGTAATATCCTATCCATTGTTGCGGAGTGGCTCTTTTCTGCCATTGTGGTGGATTCAGTTGGAGGTGATGATGTTTGGGGGTTGGTTGTGGTAGAGGCTAAACATTTGTGTTGGAGTGCTTCCGAGAATAATAACTGTTGTGCGGATTTGCTGGTGGGTTTTTGATTCAGTTTGTTACCGGGCATCGCCTCGATAGTCCGCCTGAGTCTTCTGCTTAGTGTACTGTTCTCCCTCCTCTAAGTCCAGTTGGGGCATGGGCTTTTCTTTGGTCGTTGATTCTTACTTCTATTCTATCCCTTCCTTTATTTTCCCCTTTTTTCCCCCCGTATCTTTGCCCTCCTCTGAGCGTTTTCTTTTATTCGTGGCTCTTCGTTTTCTTCCGTTGCCTTTTCCCCCTTTAACTGCTATGCCAAAGTTCAGCGACCTGACTTTGTTTTCGGTTATATCCTTGTCTGTTCCGCTATGGTAAAGTAGAACTGGTGTGGGGATTGTCACAGCCCAGAGTATTTAAGGGGGTTTGGTCGCTTTCCCCTGTACCTGACTCTTTTGTGGTTGTTGTTACGTGCAGGGAGCGATGGGGGAGTGTGGCCTCCTCTGAGCCCTTCGCCTGTCATCTGGGCTGGTCGAAGTTGCACGTGGCTGCGTTCCTGTGGGGAGAGGGTTGATTGCGGTATATGTGCTTGCCGTCGCCTCTCTGCTCCTCGTCTGTCTCTCTGCCCCTTTTTTCTCCACTTTACACTTTCCTTTCGTTTCCACCGTGCCCCCTCTTTTTGTCTCTCCACCTCATCCTGTTTGTCCCCATTTATTCCCCTCTTCCCCTCTAGCGTCTCCTCTGTCCTCTCTCATTTCTTCAATGGTTATGGGGGGGAAGAGGAGAGGTGATTGCGCTTGATATCTCCGTGGGGGGGGGTGGGGGTGTTCCGATCTTCCGATGGTTTTCGGTTTAAGGAGAGCGGGGGGAAGGGTGACGATGGAGGTGGTAGAGAGATCGTACCTCGGCTCTTCTGTAGGACCGTCGTGTAAAATGCGGGTCTTCGACGCCTCGGCGGATCTCCTCGGGAGATCTAAGTATCTTGTGTAGACTACCCCTCACGGTCCTGCGGCTCTGTTCCACGGCCGCACCGTGTGCGGCTCTCCTTTTATGCGGCTCAGCCCCTCCAGCCAGGCCCTCTCCGTCGGGAAGAAAGGGGCTTGGGCAGGTCGGGAGATCTTGGCTCCCCGGTCGCCCTCACGGTGTCTCCAGGCATCGGGCCGGGGCACAACGGTTGTCGGAGCGGGTGTCGCCGTGCACAGTATGTTTTCTTGCCATCTCAGCGCCCCCGCCGCCCCTGTGTTTGCCGCGACGCGGAGCTCTCGTATTAGGCGGCCATCTTTCTTCGTGGCCCGGCCACGCCCTCTAGACTATGGTTCTAAGCCTAGTCACTCTGAAAACATGAACAATCTAAGAGTTAAGTTTAAAATTACTAATTTTTAAGATGGCCGGATACCTGTAGGGGAATCAAAATGAATTAAATGAAAACTTTCTTATTCAAGTACTTTGCTTTACATGAGAATCAGAAAAACATCCTGACTAAATTTTAAACCAGTCATATAAATCCTGTTTTGAGAATGTATACTAGGACCATACAATATTGCATCTAGAAACTCTGGCCTTCTGTGTACTCTTAAAATGTTTCAACACAAATTGCGCATATTGCAGATATATATATATATATATATCTGCAAATATATATATATATATATATATATATAGTAACACCATAAAAGGATTGTGCACCATGAATAACACAATATGGATTCAGGAAACAAATTACATAACTTGTCAACTCAAATATTACATATTAAATATCTTAGAATAGTGGCATACAATAAACAACATGAAATAAACTCGAGGAGAGAATTGTGCGTCTTGCCGATTTGAGTGTTACCATGTAAAATACCAAGAAATGGTAGCACGCAATGAATATCAAAGTCAAATCATCATTAATCGAATCGTGCGTCTAGCCGATTAGTAAAACACAATGTAAATGTCAAGAAATAACAACTCACAATAAATAAGAAGTTCAAAGTAACATGAAACGAATCTCGCTTCTTTTGCCAATTCTTAAGCTACCATGTAAATGTCAAGAAATGGTAGCGCGCAATGAACAACAAAGTTAAATTCTCATGAAACGAGTTGCGCGTCTTACCAATTCATAAAACATCATGTAAATGTCAAGAAATAGTAGCACGCAATGGACAACAATGTTTAAACACCATAAAACGAATCGCACGTCTTGCCGATTCTTAAGCCACCATGCCAATGTCAAGGAATGGTAGCATGCAATGAATAACAAAGTCAAACATTTATGAAACAAATTGTGCGTCTTGCCTTTTTGTAAACTACCATATAAATGTCAAGAAATGGTAGCATGCAAGTAATCTGTTACTCATTTACGAATTAAATCAAGAATATGAAAATTCGCAATAACGGTGTCAGGACAGTCCAACCACCGTCTTACTGCCTGGAACAATGATCACCAATGAAGGATGAAGGGCAGAAGACTGCCGGGACAGGAGCAAGGAAGAAGCTGCTGCTCTGCACCAGGACCTCTGAATAGTGAGCACTAGGAGTTGGGCTGGCTCTCTTTTATAGAGTCTTGGCCCAGCCCAGAACCACGCCCAGGCATGTTGCAGGGAAAGTCTCTGGAAAGCCCTGGAAAGGGGCCACACCCTAACACACTCTGAAAACCTGCAGCAATACATTGCAAAGGAACAGTATTTGTAAGCATATTAAAAATAAGTTTTCAGGATTGAACTCTGCAATGCAGAAGGTTAAACCACAACATATCAGCACAATGCATAAATTACTTTGTTTTGAGATTGCTGGGTTTTTGCATTTTTGTCGCCAATAGAGCGTGTACTGCTACACTGGACGTTTCCCAACCATCACTCCACCCAATTGTACTTTGCATTGTATGCCTAATTTATAAATAAACACCCTTAGACACAACTTGAGTAATAGTGCTTTATCAGAATGAAATGAACCATTTATTGAACTGCATGATCCTGTGCAAATGTCCTGTAAAGTGTTAATCCATCCTACATATGTGTCTCAGCAGTCTGTACACATCACAGCATTACACTGTTGTAACCACACCAACATCTGCAAAAAGGGAAGGCATAGCTGACAATCAGTTGGGATGCAAAGGTAGCATTATACTACAGCCACAGAGCGCATCACTTAAATAAAAGAAACATATAGTTCAACAGTCTTACCTGAGTGTCATCGAAAGTACTGCTGAATTACATGTGTCCTGTTGTCTACATCCTCCTCCTCTTCCTGTCCACTGCTGCCAGAGGTGCATTTTCACCCCATCCTCCTGCAGATAGGGCACATGGCGTCTGAGGGCCAAATTGTGCAGCATGCAGCACACCACAACAATATTGCAGATAGGGATCCACCTGTCACATGGAGGAACTTGAACCTGGCCTTCAGGAGACCGAAGGTGCGTTCGACAATTCTCCTGGTACACCCATGAGCATCATTGTACCTATTCTCAGCCCCTGTTCTCGGATTCCTAACTGAGGCCAAGAGCCAGGACAGGTTTGGGTAGGCATACAGAGGCATACATTGGGTCGGGTGTCAAGCTCACCTATGAGCCACACTCTGTGCCTCTGTAGTCCTGCCATCAGCTGTGGGACGCTGCAATTCCTCATGACAAAGGCATCATGCACAGATCCAGGATACTTGGCAGTGACGTGGGAGATGAACTGGTCAGCAAGGCACACCATCTAGACATTGAGAGAGTGGAAACTCTTCCTTTTCCTGTACACCTGCTCATTGACCATGGGAGGGACTAAGGCAATATGGGACCGTCAATGGCCCCAATCACATGTGGTATGTGTCCCATTGCGTAGAATCCAGCCTTCACAGTGGGCAAATCATCAACCTAGGGGAATGCGATGTGGCTGCACAAGGCAGCCAAAACCCTATCAAACACATTAGAGAAGACTGGCTGTGACATTCCTACAGCAAAGCCGACAGTCATCTGGAAAGAACCAGTTGCCAGGAAATGGAGCACTGATAGTAAATGTACAAGAGTGGAAATTACTGTGGTGCAACGGAGAGCAGGTAGAAGATCAGGCTCCAATTGTGCGCACAGCTCTGTGATTGTGGCCCTGTCCAAATGATAGGTGTGTTTGATGTGCCTGTCCTCCAGTGTAGCGAAGTCCACAAGGTGTCTCTACATCAGTGCTTGTCTCCTCCTTCTATTCCTCCGCAGTGGTTAGTACCTAAGTGAGCCAAAAGTTAAAAGGGTGTGACAACAGGACCTATGGAAACACAACATTAGAGTACACAGAGCATATATGTATGTTGGACACTAGAATTGTGTAGGTGTATACAGTCTACACCAATGACGCAATTTTAAATTTAATACATGAGTACTAGCAGTAGAAAATGGCAACCGCCTATCCTGTATGCAGGGACAGCTGGAAGTGCCCTCACTCCGTCGGTGTTATGCATCATGGAGGAAGGCCGTCTGCACCGCTGTGCAATTTCATTGGCTAACATGGGGCTCTATGGAGCACAGGAACCAATGATGATCAACGCCGGTGGTGACGGTGTTCACCGTTGTGGACGTTACTGCCATTTTCTACCTACTACTTCACTTGATTCCTAACTTTCCACTGGACTACATCTCCACTGCGTGTGCTGCTCTGACCTGTGTCTGGAACCTGCCATGGCCCCTGCAAAAGGGTAAAGGGCCCCAGTCTTCATGTTGGAGGAGTTGGAGAGGCTTATCGATGGGGTCCTACCCCTGTATGGGCAGTTGTATCGGCCTCCAGCCAAACAGGTGAGTACATCATGGGTTTGTTGCATGCAACATGGCTGCATATAGATGTATGTGTGTGCTGGCAGTTTGTCATTTGGAGGTGGCATGGCTGCAGGCAATGTGATTGACGAGGTACAGGTCATGTGTGTGTTTGATGAGGGGCAAATTCGGTATGTAGGCCATATGTGTGATAGGCTGGATTGTATGGTTCATGGTGTTCTTCTGTCTGTGTTTCCTCTTCTGGTCAGTGCCCATCAGAAGAAGGAGTTGCGGCATGCCATCGCCAAGGACGTGTGGACCCTGAGGGTCCATAGCAGGCGGAGCACCCACTGCAGGAAACGGTGGGAGGACCTGAGATGCTGGGCCTGGAAGAATGCGGAGGCCTAGCTGGGGACGGCCTGCCATCGAGGGAGGGGTGCCCATCGGTACCTGACTCCTCTAATGGCCCGCATACTGGCGGTGGCCTACCCAGAGCTGGATGGGCGCTTGAGGGCAGCATAGCAGCCAAAAGAGGGTGAGTACAGTGTGTGTGATATTCAACATTTGTTGCCCAGCATGGGATTTGAGTGCAGGGTTCTAGTCAGTGGATGACCCAATATGCCACTTTAGACATTGCTGCGTGGTCCTGCTTAGGTATGTAGGGTGGTATGCATATTTAGAATTTCTAGGTAGCTAGCTTTCCATGGTGGACAGGGCTTAGTTGGTCCCAGCAGGTGTGCAGATGGAAGTGTTTAGGTCCTAACTGTTGTAGTACCTAGCCAATGGTATGCCCCTGTGGTCCATACTGCCCAATCTTAGTCCCAGTGAGTGATAGTGATGTGTATGCCATCTGTGCTGTTGGTGCTGTAATTGACCCTGTGCTCCCTTTCTTTCTCCCCCCTCTCCTTTTGTCATCCAGTCCATGTGTGCATTAGCATCATCTGGCGAAGGTACAGGGGCACTGGTGAGTGAGTGAGCTGCAGCCCACCTGAGTCAAAGTCCACCAATGCTGAGGGCGAGGGGAGCACCATGGGGGAGACAGGAGCTGATACAACTGACTCTGATTTCTCCTTCGATAGAAGCTCCCTGGTGGTGGCGGACCCCTCTGGGATCACCCCAGAAACTTCAATTTCTGCTTCCCCATACCAGCAGCACCCTCCCAGTAACCCTCCACAGAGTTGGCCATGCCTCTCACCCAGGTGGCACCTTAGGCCCTGCCCAGTCAGCCCTGCTGCCCTCAGTGAGGAGGCTATTGACCTCCTGAGATCATCGCTGTAGGGCAGTCAACCATAATGAATGCCATCCAGGGGCTGGCATCCTAGATGCAGCAATGCAATGCATTCCTCACAGTGGCTTGGTGGTCCTACAGAGATTGTTTCAGGCTCTAGCCTCCTCTCTGACGGCAGCCAGTGTCCCTGTGTCTTACGTCCCCCCTCTAACTACCTCTTCCCAGTCCCTGTCTCCTCTCCCATAACCCGTTCCACACACACATTCTGACGAGCATGCACCCAAAACATCAGAGAGGACTCGCACAGACAAACACAGGCACCACACTTCAGTCCACAAACACACATACAGCCAACACACAGATGTACACACATCAGCCACTGCCTCCACTGTCTCCCCCTCCTCCTCCCTCACAGTCACATCAGCACTCAAACCTGCATGCACAGCATCAACATTCCCAGACCCTGCCACCTGCACAGCCTTGCCCACAATCACCACAACAGCAGACCCGCAGACAGGTATCCCACACACGGCATGCAAAGTCACCACCATCACCACCTCATGCAGCACACCCACCTCACTTGCAGACACCACCACATCCATCCACACGTCCTGTTTATCCTCCCCCACCCTATCTGCCCCCTCCAAAGACACACAAATGCTCCCACTCAGACCACCAACATCCATCCACCTCATACATGCACACTGTCCATGCACCTGCACCCAATTCCAGAACACCTCCTCCTCCTACAACTCCCTCTACCTCCACTCCTGTACCTCCTCCCACATCCCACCTCACTGGTCCTAAGAAGCTATTCCTTTCTCGCCTTGACTTCTTCCCTCCCCCACCCTGCCCATCCTGCCCATAAGAGGAAAGTCCCACTTCCCCAGCCCAGTACCTCCAGCTCCAAACCGACTCCTGTTCCTCCCCCTAAGTATACTTCTGCCAATAAGATGAAGAAGGGTGGCACTCTGGCCCCCCATCTAAAGGCCACTCCTCCGCCCCCAAGCCGGAAGGGCAAGGACCCGCCTCCTCCAAAACCCAAGCCCAAGGACCCTGCTGCAAAAAAGAAACCCCTGCATCACCCCCAGTCCCCACCGTCCCTGCCCCCTGAGGTGCCTGCCTACCGTTACCATGATGCCCCTGCTCAGTGGAGTGAATGGGCTGTTTGGAGTCAAGTTGGGCCTTGGATGTTGCCCTGTGGCATTGTGTTACAATTGAACGGGCCCATGGCCCTATCTGTAAATATTTGTATTTACAATCTTGAGGTCTCTATACCCAATGTGTTACAGTGGTTAGACCGAAGGTATGTGTCCTGGCTTTCTTACCTTCTGGATTATGTTGGTGTGGGATTTCTCTGCAGATAGTTCTGGGTGTGTGGTATGTGTGTATGATGTGTGTTGCCCATGTGTGTGCTGTGTGTCACTCTCCCCTCCCTCCCTTGTGTGCTAGGCAGCTGTACTCACGTCATCGTCTTCATCGCCGTTGGTGCTCCTGGACTGCCATCGTATGGTACAGCAATGGGAAGACTTCCAGTTCTGGTTCGATGGTGGCCACAGACTCCTCTGCGTCCCTGGAGGTGAGTGTCTCCTTTTATATGTTGTATTTCCCCCAGGCTTTTGGTGGCGTTGCTAACGCCCTGGAAATCCTGGTGGTATGCTATGTCATAATATAGTGGGTGGATCTTTGTCTTCTGCCTGCCTGGAGATAGCTACCGCTGTGTTCAGTTGTTTGTACCGCACTGGCAGTTGGGGTGGTACAGAGGCTGTCCATGGGAGGTATCACCATCATGGTCATAAGTTGGCAGTCGTTACCGCTGGCCTGGTGGCGGTACTACCACCATCACTGGCGTGGCAGGCAGATTGTGATCTCTGCTTTCATACACTGCAGATGGCACACTATTGGCAGACATTTTATCTCTTTCAATTTACTCCACATAGACTTAGCCTTTCAAAACCACTATGTTCATGAGAACATCAATGACCTTGAGGCAGTTTTGCTTGCAATTCAAAATGTTTTTACTTGAAAAGAGTCAATGAAAAACTTTAAATTATACCAAATGTATTTGTTTTCACAGGCGATAGCTTTTGTAAAATTACCCATGCAACAGCTCTGAGGTTTACAAAACAGAGTAGTAACACTAAGGCACATATTTAAATGGTACAATCTCACCCTGGACTCGAGGTCCTCCGGATTTGATAATTCCAGGACCAGAAACACCCGATTTCAATTTGCAGCTACAGTGGTTGCAGGCTACATGCATCAGCACAGCCAAGCCATGCCCGAGACCATTAGCAAAACAGAGGTGGGAAGCAAACAATTGTCTCACTGTACAGAGAGCAACCAGCTCTATTGCATGATAACTGCACCCCAGCCCTTACCTGTCCCTGTGCTGACTGAAGACTCCTTCTACCAGCTCAGAGCAAGTGAAAAATATCGATTGTTTTCGCCCCATAACGGGGAAAGTGCATGGTAATGTAGGTCCAATGCAGTTGTTCTCCATTGCAATAAGAAAACTCAAAACGGCCAGAGTCTGGTGTGGGAATACCAGCCAAAATCAGAGATTCCGCCCTCCAAATTCTATCCAACTCATAAAGTGGTTCTAAATGCTATGAAGTTAATGCACATAACCTGTACACATAGATTGGATCAATGAGGAGATGATACAGCAAGGTGTGGGACCACGTTTCAAGAACTGGGCTTTCCATAGGCGAGGTTTCTAAATATTGTCAATATTTGCATTTATATTCTGGATAACTTTTATTTTCATTTCTGGACACAATGGTGAGTACTTTTGTAGCATCGTGGTGGTGAGTGACTAGTTGTTGATATGACCAGGTATGACAGCACATTAGGGGATTGTATTTGGACTTGACATATATTCACAATTTGTGGCTTGAAAGTGTGATGATGATGGAACTCTTGTGTTGTTTGATCTGTAGATGTTACAATGTTAGTGTGGGGTTCACTGTAGCCAGTGTTGTGCAGAGACCATCAGAAATCTTACTGGGATGACGCAGTTGACCTTTCAATTGCTGTTTATTAATGGCAATTGTTCTATCAAAGATAGTTTTAGAGCCCTGAAGATGCAGTAGCTTTACTGCAAATCACGTGTTGGCTGAACATGCGCTGTTTTCTTATGAACTATGAATACCAAGATTTTTGCTGCTTAAAGACAACAAGGAGCCTGAGATTTTGCGGACCATTGTGGCAAATTGTATTTTATGATTTTGTTGCAATATGATCTAATGGAATTTGTATCAAAAGATTCTCTTTTAACTAACAAGAATAGTTAATGTTAATTCAGGTTAACAGGTATTACCTTGTTGGTTGTGTTAAATACTATGCTGCTCCCTACACCTTTAAAATTGTGTTATGCATTTTATAATTACATGGAGAGGGACGGGTTTGGCATCATTTAAAACATAACTTGAATATTCCAAATACCTTTTTATACCTTAGTGAGAGGAACAATAGAGCCTAGTGACGAAGGTTACATTTTAAAGCATAACTAATGTACCAGTTAGTCAAAAAGAAGAGGAGTGGAGAGTGACGATAGCAGTAAAGATCATTAGAATTGAGAGAGGTAAAATGCCTTACTTCCGCAAAGGGAATGGGAAATAAAAAAGTAATAAAACATAATAGGCAACAGTTAAATCAGGATGATTAGTTTAAATACCTGTAAAATCTAAATCAGCAATTGGTGTTAATAAAGAACAGTAGAATCTCAAAGAGACAAAAAGCGCATAGCCTATACATACTGATAAATGACCAGAGTCTAGATGTTTGGAGCTAAGCAAATCTTCTTAGGACATCTGGCATGTTAGGGAACCCTAATAATCTGTGCTTGCCGTTTGCGTTTTCTAGAAATACTCATATATAATAGATCAAATCAATAATTAAATGATCCTAGGTCCTAGGATTACCACAGCTATTTGTTCTGACATTCCAATTATTATTGATACAGTTAATAGCAGAAATAGTTCCTAGAACAGGTAGGCTTCAAATAATTAACATTTACTTTAGTTAGACCTTTGTTTATTGAATAATCCTAGGCCCTTTTAGAAAACCTGGTTCATAAAGCAAGAGGTAGAGAGGCAACTGTATTGATGTGAGCAGTGGATGACCTCTTCAAATGGCTTACATTTCTATCTATCTTTCAGTAAGCATATTTCTGTGATGAATATTGCACTCAACTTTGGTAGATTTGCAAAAGCAGCAATGCATTCCAGAGAGATATCTGAATGTGGTATTTGAAAAATAACATCAAAGCATCAATACAATTATGAAATAATTAAAGATTAATGTTAAAATGAAGTAAACTGACAGAGGAACCAGGAGTTATTAATACATGAACGAGGAGGTCTTTTTGAAAGTAAACATTTAACCACAACCATGAGTTTGCTGTAAATCCCAAAAGGTCTTTAGGAGGCAGCAATACATTCCTTTTAGGCACTAAAACGAAACAATACTCCTAATCAGTTGTTGTGTGAAAGGCTGTTTTAGGGTTAATTGTGTTCCTTGAAACATAGGGGCATATTTATACTCTGTTTGCACCGAATTAGAGTCATTTATTTACTCTAATTCGGTGCAAAACCAACTTCAGATTTATACTTTGGCGCTAGACCCAACTAGCGTTAAATTTATGGAGTTAAAATCATTTCTTGGATGTGGAAACCTACCTTGCCTTAATGAGATGCAAGGGAGGCGTTCCTGTGCAAAAATTTACTCTATGGCCTTAACGCCATATTTATACTCCTGTGCAAAAATGGTGCACGGGTGGGAGAAGTCAAAAAGTAGTGTAAAGCTTGCTTTGCCCCATTTTTCAACGCCTGGGTCAGGCCAGGCATTAGGGGACCTGTGGGCCTATTCCATGGTGGAACACCATGGAATAAGCCCACAGGAGCCATCCCCAGGCACCAGGGACACTCCCACCCACACCAGAGGGACTGCGGAGGATGGAGGACCAGGGAACCCATCCCAGGTAAGTACAGGTAGGTATTTAATTTTATTTTTTAAAGTGCCACGGGGGCCCTGAAATGGGCCCCCATACAAGGCACAGGGTGCAGCAGCCATGCCCAGGGGACCCTTGTCCCCTGTGCTGGCCAATGGGGTGGTGGGCATGACTCCTGTCTTCTCTAAGACAGGAGGCATGTGGTATGGTTGGTTTTACATCAGAAAATGACTCTAGGAAGGTTAGAGTCATTTTTTTTACTCTAACCTGCCTAACAAAATTTTTTGGTGTAAAACCCCCTTCTTCCATACCACCAGCTCCACCAGACTAACGTCATTTTTCTTTACGCTAGCCTACCCTTTACCCTTTGCACCAGCTTGTACCATTCCATAAATATGGTGCCCGGCTGGTGCACAGAAATGGTGCAAGCCGGTGCTAACCTTTTTGGTGCAAAACTGTGTTAATGCAGTTTTGCACCAAAAAGTATAAACGGGGGCCATAGTTTTCATCACTCGCAGCTAATTTTCTTTTTGAAAAGTAGTTAATGAAAGGAAATATCTTGATTCTCACAACATTTTCTGTAACACTTTCCTTAGCACTCCAAAAGTCCCTGAACATCCTGGCAAAGCTTTGTTGGGCAACAGGCAATGGACTCATGTGGGGGGAAAGGCATTTGGCTCTTCCAACAGCATCACAGATTGATGCATTCAATAATGATCGTGCTAGTTTCCCTAAAAGTAGCTGTTCTGTTTCTGTAGCCTGGCTCTTCCACAGTTTTCCCTTCATTAAAGATATTCTACTGCAGGCAGGCTATACCAGTTAAGTCAATTATCTCATTGTGAGTTTGCCAAAGGTCTAGTTTCGTGGCCCGTGAGAAGACCTTCATGTCTAGAGATACAGGGCAAAGCTGCAGTCCATCAACCTAAAGTCTTTTCACCAGACAGGAAGGAATTCTTACAGCATGCAGTCATCTCTTTTCTTCAGTGCCTCTGCCCCAAACAATTATCTGCATTAGGAGTGGATGCAGGCAATTTTATAAGGTCAACACAGCTTTTATAGAAAAAATGCCCTAAACTAAAAAATTTATAATTTCCTCACATTTGTGGGTGTCTATAAAGGTTTGGGAAGGAAGGCTGCATGCCCTCTACCTTTTAATATTCAATATGACCCCAGGGAATGGGGTTCTCGGGGCCCCAAAAGGCTTGGGAAAGGAGATTTCATGCCCCTTCCCCTTTTGGATTGGCTTTGGCCCCAGGGGATGGGATCTCTGGTGGCCTAATAAGGCTCAAGAAGGAGGGCTGCATTACCCCTTTGTTGGTTTGGCCCTGAGGAATGGGATCCCTGGGGTCTAATAAGGATGGGGACTGCATACTTCTGTCCTCTTTTCTATGTTTGGCCATGGGGATGGAGGCTGCGTGGCTCCCTCCCCATTTTTATTATATTTGACTTCAGGGCATGACATCCCCAGGGCCTAATAAAGCTGAGGGAGGGGAGCAGCACGCCACCCTCAGATTTTATCAACAGCGGTTTAGGTCCCTGAGGCCCAAAAAGGCGTGGGGAGAGGGGCCACACAGCCCCCTCCTCTTGTTTTGTATTTGGCTCAAGGGATGTGGTACCCATGTCCTTTTAAGGCTTGGGGAGTGGAGTTCCATGCCCTCCTTCCCTGTTTAATTGTATTTGGCCCGAGGGGTAGATTTAATTAAAGTGCCAGTCCAAAATTCACAAAACACTTCCTCATTTCATAAACTTTCATAACAAAAATGTTGTACAGTCCACCATATTACGTATTGTATTTTGAAAGTTTGCGCCGCTTTTGCATCAAAAAGCGGCGCAAATGCGGCGCTAAAAAAGTATAAATATGGGCCTTAATTCCTAATCTCTTTCCATTAATGCCTTACCTAATCCAGATTAAACACAATCTCATATAAAAAAAACATGCATCAAACAATGCAGCCAAAGTGTCAGTCCATAGTTAAAATTACAGAATTCCTTCATTTTTACAAGTAAAATTCTTTAATGTGACAATAAAGTGCTATCATAAAAGTGCTGTTGTATTAACAAGTCAAGGTGTAATTCAGTAATGAATATGGCTTAGTCCCATTATAGGTGTTCAGCATACACCCAGTTACCCCAAATTTTGAAATAAACTGGTACTTTATTTATATGAGCATTGCGTCAGAATTCTTGTTTGCCGACCTCTTCGCTTTTATTCTTCCATTCTGCATAGGAAGTGCTTTTTTGAGGATTTCCAATGTGTAGTAATTAGAATATGTGCTATATGCATAGACAAATTAAATCAAATAAAGGCAATCCTAATTTAAAGAACTGACATGGTTATGCCGAACACAGCTATCAAAGGTGTTGATTTGATAACCAGGGTCAACTCTAATGCTAATTGAATGGAAAATGTCCTCTCAAGAACTGAACAAGATCCCACATGACCTTTGTCACCTCCGAGATATTTATTGGTACAGGTCTGGAATAGCCATTAAAAAGTACTCTGTGGATGGAGCATGGCATTACTGTCCATGAAGGCAGATATCGTTCCATGAGCTCTCGCTCCAAGGAGGTGATACTGTGCTCATCCAACTGCTGACTCTAATCTCCACAGCCCTCCCTTTATCTCCCTAACATTTTGGGCTATCCTTCTTTTGGCCCTAGCAATGAGATTGATTGTGCTGCGCTACACGATGGCCCTCCGCATTAGCGGCCTCTTGAGACCAGTGGCCCGGCTAAAACCTTCTTTCGGGATCACCAGAATCGCCAGCTATCTGTGGCTTTCCCTCTATGGTTCTCTGGTGTGCTACACACCTACATTTCAGACTTTCCCTACCCGCATTGCCTTCCTTACTGGGGCATGGTTCACACCAGATTCAGGTCACCCGGTAGCCCCAAAGAGACGTCTGCTAGGCTGCCACTTCTATTGTTTGTGTTGCGGCACAGTCACGCTGTGAGAGGGCTCACACCATGCTTTCCTCGGGTGCCACAGAGCGCTGGGTCTGCTGGAGCAATCAGCTGCCTAAGTGTCTTCTCTACAGACCTCCTGAGTGCCCTCTACCTATGCTGAAGACTCTCCCTGCATGCTCTGCTTCCTCTACTTGGGTTACATTTACCCTAGACTTGGGCCTCACAGAGGCATTAAGGAGTCACTAATTTGGCTTTGCTGCACCCTTAGCTTGTACTGTAGAGCCATTGTGCTGCAAAGGGACTCACACCTCACTTTCCTCCAGGGCAACAGAGAGCCATTTCAGCTGGAGCAACCGGCTGCCATGAGCTCCCCACTGTGATTCCCTCGGCAGCAAGGCTACGTTCTTCTATGGGGTACTCAGCCCTCGACAGGTGCAATGCAGAGGTATAACGGCCAGCACTTATCAGCATGGTCTGGGAAGTGTTTGGACTGTGGGTCCAGCCAGCGGGTTAAACCTTGCTTGGACCTTGCAGGTGTGTGTGGCCCTCCTGTTGACCTTGCTGGACCTTTGAGCTGCTGTGTCCCTCAGTGACAATCCTGGTAAACCTTGGGGGCCTATACCTCACTGGGGGCTTGTTCTGATGTGTTGTGCTCTGGTTGGTGCCCTGTTCTGACCCTTAATAACTTTGGGGGGCCATGCTTTGACTTGTGGCTGTGCAGAGCCGCCTGCTTGTTTTCTGCGAATAGGGGGAGCACACAGCCTTTTTTGCCGGTTGACTGCTGCTGAACTCCCCTGCCTCACACTTTTATGAAGTCTCTCTGCATAGTGCTCACCCACATTGTGGTGCTTACAGATGGGCCAACTCATTTCCCTTGTCCTACGGACTTTGCTCCAGACATTTGTGACCTACGGTGCCTGGGCGGTGGCTTGAGAGGTCCCAACTGCTTCTGCTGCCTGGGCGCACTGCCCTGTGCAAGCAGGTCAGTTGCTGGCCTCCCTCTTGTTCTCCTCACCTGCTGGTACATATACTGCCCATGACCCGCCCTGTGCCTCGATTCAACATGAAGAAGGGCTCTCCGCAACCCAAGACTGACAAAGATAGAACCCACGAACCAGCATGCCTGAACAGAGTATGTCCAACACTCCGTTTCTCTCTGCCAGCGTGCTTGCCATGGTCCAGTGACATTCTCCTGGATATCCAGGCCTCCTACTCTGCTTTGGAATCTAAAATTCAGTAGGTTGGCATTGATGTGGCTCTCCTGCACCAAGACCTGCGCAATTTGGTGAAACATGTGGATGGTAATGAAGGGCGCACCTCTGATCTAAAGGATTCTGGCCCATATTTATATGTTTTTAGCGCCGCATTTGTGTCATTTTCTGACGCAAAAGTGGCACAAACGTACAAAATACAATGATATTTTGTAAGTTTGCGCTGATTTTTGCATCATAAAATGACACAAATGTGGCGCTAAAAAAGTATAAATATGGGCCTCTGTCTCCACACTCAAAGCGGAGGTCACCCCTCTTACGACAGCATTTTGCAACTTGAAGATCCAGGCAAAATACCCTGAAAACCATGTCTGGTGTAGCAATCGCTGAGGGGGCTGAGGAGGCGTGAAGATTTCCTAGAGAAGTGGATCCTGATGTGGGTTCTAGAGGTTCAATTGCCCTCGTGTTTCATGGTGAAACCTGAGCACAGATCTTTGAAGGTTGCCTTCCCGGTCAATGATCACGAAGATCTTGAACTGCAAAGATATGGATATGATTTTGTGCTTTGCCCGCAAATTGGCTCCCCCGACCGACTAGTCTTCTCAGATACTAATCTTCATGGATTATACCTGCTTTGTTCAGCACCAACATCCGTTCTTTGAAGCGGTGAAGCAGAAGTGACAAGCAATGAACCGTTGCTACATACTCCTGTTTCCTGCCCATCTGAAGGTTGTCCATTCTTTTAAATCCTACTTCTTTGACACTCCTGGGGCTATATGGGAATGGATTATGGAGACTAGACCTTTTTGCTCTACCGTATCACCCCCATGGGGAAATCACCTGACAAAGATGCCACTGGTGGCAACAGACGCTGGGGCCAATGTACTGGTTCTCCCCAGTTGTGCAGGCAAGTGGGATGATTACCTGCCTCCTGACTGACGAAGCTGGCTAGTCCTTCCCATTATCCCACTGGTGGGGGGGGGCACAGCGTAAACTGCACTGGACCCTTTGGTGATTTCTGAAGCCCCTGATTCTTTCTCCCATAACACTTAGGATAGTGCAGGTCCTTGGCCCACTTGGGGTCCTCTTTGTTTTCTATCATGACTCAACAAATCTCCAGTGTCAGCTGCACAGCATTCTTCTTTTATAGGCTTATTTGATGGAGAGATGTGGTGGGTGTGTGTTCCCCATGCAGTGCATTTGTGTAGTTATGTTTGGGGGAGCGGCCGATGCTTCAGGGAGGAAGTATGTGGTGGGGTAGGCACGTTTTGCCACGTTATGCTGTTAGGCGAGGCAGGCAACAAGTTTCTGTCCTTTTATTGTCTTTGGATGCCCACTTGGCCCACGACCCAGGCCTTCAAGAAAGATCATTGCTATGCTGGTTCTTAAGACAATGACATTGAATGTTAACAGCCTTAATGACTTGGTTAAAGGCAGTGCATCCCTGGTGTTTGCAAGGCACCATGTGCCTGATGTTCCCCTTCTGCAGGAGACGTATCTCCTTGGTACCTGCTGTTCCTTTCTGGCACACTATGGGTATGATAGGGTATTCCAGGCTGGATATCTGTGCCTCCACAACTTTCTAGGCCTATGCTGGATGCCTTACAGAGGATATGAGCATGGAATTCTAAAGGGTTTACCATTGTTGGTGGGTAGTTTAATATGTTAATGTCCCTTACTTTGGACAGTTTGAGGGCTGTGGCTGGCCCAGCACCTTCAAATTCCTGACGCATGGATTGAGTTTCTCACCATATCGCACCTGGTCCCAACACTCTTGAACTTACACACACGCCCCTGCTGCACACAAAACTAACTTGAACTTTGTAGAAGGCTGGCCTGGCTTATAGTGGGTACCTAATCGTACTTTGTGCCAGGTCCAGTTATCCCTTATTAGTAGATTAGTAGTATTCTAGCAGCTTAGACTAATAGAGGTAGCTATAGCAGAGCATCTTAGGCTGAACTAGGAAACATGCAAAGCTCCTACTATACCACTTATATAATATAGCACTATACCATAAGGATCACAATACTCAGAGTTACAAAAAATAAAGGTACTTTATTTTAGTGACAATGTGCCAAAAATATCTCAGAGGATATGCTCCCTTAGGAGGTAAGTAAAATACACAAAATATAGACACAAACCAAAATCAGGTAAGTAAACAGTTAGAAAAGTAGTGCAAACACTTTAGAATACAATAGGATGAAATAGGCCTAGGGGCAACACAAACCATATACTAAGAAAGTGGAATGCGAACCACTTAGGGACCCCAGGCCTAGTGTAGTGTGGAGAGGGTCACTGGGAGTGTAAGAAAACACTAAGGGTGTCCAAGATACCCCACCCCAAGACCCTGAAAAGTAGGAGTAAAGTGACCCTACTTCCACAGAAACACACTAAAGTCATGATAGGAGATTTTGCAAAGACAACAACTAACTGCAAAGCACTAAAGACGGATTCCTGGACCTGAGGACCTGCAAAGGAAGGGGACCAAGTCCAAGAGTCACGAAAGTGTCCAGGGGGGCAGGAACCCACTAAACCCAGGATGAAGGTGCAAAATGGCTGCCTCTGGGTGGAAGAAGTTGAAGATTCTTCAACAACGAAAGATGCCAGGAACTTCTCCTTTGCACAGAAGATGTCCCACGGTGTGCTGGAGGATGCAGAGTTGTTTCCACACAGAAAGACTGCAAACAAGCCTTGCTAGATGCAAAGGTCATGGTTGAAGAAAATGGGTGCTGCCTGAGCCCAGAAAGGACCACGAGCTCGCCCCTTGTAGGAGGTGACAGAGGAGGCACTCAACAGCACAGAGAGTCCATGCAGAAGCAGTCAGCACCTGCAGAAGCACTTGAACAGGCATTCAAGAAATCTGAGCATGGCAGTTGTTTCAACAATACAAAGGAGGGTCCCACGAAGTCAGTGGTCAACTCAGCGAGTTGAGCAGTGAAGGACAGATAGCTGGGGACCTGGGCTATGCTGTGCACAAAGGATGCCTTGCAAAAGTGCACAGAAGCCCTAGAAGCTGCAGATCATGCAGTACACAGGATTACTGTCTGGCGTGGGGAGGCAAGGACTTACCTCCACCAAATTTGGACCGAAGGACCACTGGACTGTCGGGGTCACTTGGATCCAGCCTATGTGTTCCAGGGACCACACTCGTCAAGATGAGAGGGGACCCAGTGGACTGGTGATGCAGAAGTTTGGTGCCTGCGTTAGCAGGTGGAAGATTCTGTCAACCCACAGGAGATTTCTTCTTGGCTTCCAGTGCAGGGTGAAGGCGGACAGCCCTCAGAGCATGCACCACCAGGAAACAGTTGAGAAAGCCAGCAGGATTAGGGGATACAATGTTGCTGGTAGTCTTCTTGCTACTTTGTTGCGGTTTTGCAGGCGTCCTCGAGCAGTCAGCGGGCGATCCTTGGCAGAAGTTGAAGAGGGAGATGCGGAGGAACTCTGGTGAGCTTTTGCATTTGTTATCTGAAGAGAAACCCACAGGAGAGACCCTAAATAGCCCTCAGAGGAGGATTGGCCAACTAACCAGGTAAGCACCTATCAGGAGGGCTCTCTGATGTCACCTGCTGGCACTGGCCACGCAGATGCTTCCACTGTGCCCTCATACCTCTGCATTCAAACTGGCAGAGGTCTGGGACACACTGGAGGTGCTCTTGGCACCACCCCTGGGGTGGTGATGGACAGGGGAGTGGTCACTCCCCTTTCCTTTGTCCAGTTTCACGCCGGAGCAGGGGCTGGGGGATCCTTGAACCGGTGTAGACTGTCTTATGCAAGGAGGGCACCATCTGTGCCCTTCGGAGCATTTCCAGAGACAGGGGGAGGCTACTTCTCCCCAGCCCTTAACACCTATTTCCAAAGGGAGAGGGTGTAACACCCTCTCTCAGAGGAAATCCTTTGTTCTGCCTTCCTGGGACTGGCCTGCCCAGACCCCAGGAGGACAGAAGCCTGTCTGTGGGTTGCAGCAGTGGTAGCTGCAGTGAAAACCCCAGAGAGCTAGTTTGGCAGTACCCGGGGTCCATGCTGGAGCCCCGGGGATGCATGGGATTGGCACCCCAATACCATATTTGTCATGGGGGGACAATTTCATGATCCTAGACATGTTACATGGCCATATTCGGAGTTACCATTGTGAAGCTACATATAGGTATTGACATATATGTAGTGCACATGTGTAATGGTGTCCCCGCACTCACAAAGTCCGGGGAAATTGCCATGAACTATGTGGGGGTACCTTGGCTAGTGCCAGGGTGCCCTCACACTTAGTAACTTTGCACCTAACCTTCACCAAGTGAGGGTTAGACATATAGGTGACTTATAAGTTACTTAAGTGCAGTGTAAAATGGCTGTGAAATAACATGGACGTTACTTCACTCAGGCTGCAGTGGCAGTCCTGTGTAAGAATTGCCTGAGCTCCCTATGGGTGGCAAAAGAAATGCTGCAGCCCATAGGGATCTCCTGGAACCCGAATACCCTGGGTGCCTAGGTACCATATACTAGGGAATTATAAGGGTGTTCCAGTGTGCCAATTAGAATTGGTAAAAATAGTCACTAGCCTGCAGTGACAATTTTAAAGACAGGGAGAGCATAAGCACTGAGGTTCTGGTTAGCAGAGCCTCAGTGACACAGCTAGGCACCACACAGGGAACCCATTCAGGCCAGTGAGACATATAAACACACTGACAAATAGGGTTTTCACTGTGAGCACTGGGGTCCTGGCTAGCAGGATTCCAGTGGAACAGTAAAAACACCCTGACATATACTCACAAACAGGCCAAAAGTGGGGGTATAATTCTAGACAGAGGCTACCTTCCTACAAGCGTCAACTTTGTTTTTTCTGCTATCTACAAATACGCTTCTCACTGTTGGGATGGGGATTATACCACACTGAATTTCTGACCATGCCCACCCAGTCTTAGCACCTGGTGCCTTGTGGGTGAAACTGTTGTTGATTATTTATCACAGGAGCTGCTTGCCTTCCTGTGACTTGTCAGGTCTGTGGAGTCTCTGGGGACTTTATGAGGGTGTAGCCCATACTCATTTCCACAATGGGGATCAACACTGTTTGCTGCAGACTGAGGGACTCGAACTCCATATCGCTCAGGCAGAAGGAGCGTCAGAGTCTGTTCAACCTTACCAGCTTACCCTCGACTGGTTATCCCTGTGCTAACTGAGCCTCTGGGATTTGTTAGCTCGGATGGGTTTTGGCCCACAGTTTATTAGATTTGTGGAAACACTTTGCACTGATGCAATGGCAACGATCAGACTGAACAGGGATCTCTCAGGTATTCCCGATTCAGAAGGGCACTAGACAGGGATATCCTCTGTCCCCTCTCCTGTTTGCTCTTGTGATAGAGGCCCTGGTGGTATGGGTTTTCTGTGATGCACAATTATACTGCTTCTGATGGGGTGATGCGGTGCTGGAGGATCGTATTGTGCTTTATGCCAATGCCATGGTCCTCTTTTTGCATGAGCCTCTGCTGTCGGGGCCTCGAGCTCTGGATATGCTCACTCTTTATGATCAAGTGTCTGAACTCTAGATCAATCATTCAAAATCAATGTTGATTCCCTTGATGGCCCCTTTTCAGGATCCCATTTGGCAAGTCTCTTGACCTCTCCTCAGGCTGAGTTTCATATAACTTGGTGTATACATTTCAATGGTCTTCAACCTGGCATGGTCATTGTATATAAAACCCTTGGTGGGATGCTTGAAAAAAAGACCCGGAGCACTGGTCTTCCCTGCCACTCAATGTCATGGACAGGATTGCACTTCTTAAGATGATGGTCCTGCGCTCATTTCTGTACATCTTCCAGAGCTTCCCCCACAGTACCCCTTGGTTTTTCTCTATCCAGGCCCTTATCCATCTCTTTTTAGGCACCACAAAAATCTGCCTTTGATGAGGGTCTGGCGGTGGGTGGCAGATTTGCAGCTTTATTATAGGCCCTCCAAGCTGGTGGTCTTGAATGATGCCTTCATGGGGGTCATGAAGATCCAGCATACCTTCCAGAAATATCTTTGATGGTTTTTGAGAAAATGAGAGACCATTTATATGGATCGCCGATCCTCCAAGCCTTACTGGATCTTACGGAGGTAGGGTTTTGACTCTGCAGGCTGCCATGAGATGGACTGGTTGGGTGGGTAGGATTACATTACAGACTGCCCTCTAGAGAGGTCCTTTGCACTGACATGTAACAGGTCTGCATAAGTTCAAAAGCTGAGACCTGCCTTTTAGCTTGGCAACAAAAAGGAAAGAAAACATCTGGGGAGATGGCTTTGGGCAGAATTATGTTAACCATTTTTTCTACAAAATTAATAAAAACGTTCACCCTCCTCATATCCCTGACATTTATAGGTGAGATTATTAACAATCTCTTGCTTAAAACGATCCTGTAATGTTTCCCTTTTTCCCCGCAAGATTTGAAATGAATGGTCAAAATTGTCTTGCAGTACTGTTTCATATAATTTATCTGATGGATGGTTTTTAGCTTTTTTTTTTGTTTCTTCTTATGATATGCAGCCATTAAAATCAGACCACCACTAATTGTGCCATTGAAAGTGTTCCACACCACGTGATATCCACTTTATTTTCATTCTGTGCAAAATAGTATTCTTTTTTAACAGTTAAGGTCCTTATTTTTGCTTTTGATGCAAACCAAGGGCCTCACTATGAATTTGGTGGAGGGGATTACTCTGTCCCAAACGTGATGGCTATACCCCCTGCCGTCAGCTGACCACCTTACAGGCGATGGCGGTAGTACCATCGCCAGGCTGACGGTAATGACCACCAAATTATGACCATGGCGGTGATCCCTCCCATAGACAGCCAATGTAAAACCCCAATCGCCAGTGCAGTACGAAAACTGAACACACAAGTAACCCAATCCAGGCATGCGGAAGACAAGGATCCGACTACAATATTATGAGATATTATTGAGAAGGGGCGGGTCCGTGCCCTTCTGGCTAGTGGCGGAGGAGTGGCCTTGGGTCAGGGGGCCAGAGTGCCACTTTTGTTCCCTTTAGTGGCGTGGGAACTCACAGGGGGATGAAAAGGAGTGGAATGAGAGGTGGAGGGCCTCTGCTGGGGGGAGATGACTCTTCTTTTACGGGCAGGACGGGGGTGGGGTAGGGAAGAGGTCAAGGCGGGAAAGGAAAATATTCTTATGACCAGTGAGGCGGGGTGTGGGAGGAGGAATAGGAGTTGAGGTAGAGGAAGTGGTCATTAGCAGGAGGTGTGCCAGAGTTGGTTGCAGGTGCATGAACAGTGTGCGTGTGTGAGGTGGATGGCTGCTGGGTGTCTGAGTGGGAGCGTTTTTGTGTCCTGGGGGGGCAGACAGGGAAGGGGAGGACAAACAGGACGTGTGGATGGATGTTGTGGTGGTGTCTGCGAGTGAGGTGGGTGTGCTGCATGAGGTGGTGGAGGTAGTGACTGCGCAAGTGGTGTGTGGGGTGCATGTCTACAGGTCTGCTGTTGTGGTGACTGGGGGTAAGGCTGTACAGGTGGCAGGATCTGGGACTGTTGATGCAGTGCATACAGGTGTGAGTGCTGATGTGACTGTGAGGGAGAAGGGGGAGGCAGTGGAGGAAGTGGCTATTGTGTGTGCATCTGTGTGTTGGCTATGTGTGTGCTTTTGGACTGAAGTGTGGTGCTTGAGTTTGTCTGTCCAAGTCCTGTCTGTTGTTTTGGGTGCATGCTTGTCAGAATGTGTGCATGGGATGGGTTGGGGGAGAGGAGACAGGGACTGGGAACAGGTAGTTGGAGGGGGGACAGAAGAAACAAGGACACTGACTACCGTCAGAGAGGTGGCCAGAGCCTGGAACGATTTCTGTAGGGCCGCAAGCTACCTTGAATGCCCTCCAGGAAGGCATTGCATTGCTGCATCTGGGATGCCAGCCCATGGATGGCATTCACTATGGTTGACTTCCCTACAGAGATGGATCTCAGGAGGTCAATAGCCTCCTCACTGAATACAGCAGGTCTGACTGGGGCAGGACCTGAGGTGCCTGGGGTGAAGGAGACACCTACCCTCCTGGGTGAGCGGGTACGGGCAACTGGGAGGGGGGCTACTGGGAGGGCAGTGCTGGTTCGTGGGTGGCAGAAGATGAAGTAGCTGGGGTGGTCCCAGACGGGTCCACCACCACCAGGGAGCTTCCATCTGAAGAGGAATCAGAGTCAGTTTTATCAGCTCCAGTCTCCCCCATGGTGCTCCCTTCTCCCTCCAACCCAGTGGTCCCCTCGGATTTGGTGGACTCTGCTTCCTGGGTCCCGTGGGCTGCAGCTCCCTCAGTCACCGGTGCCCCAGCTCTTTCGCCAGATGATGCTAATGCACACATGGACAGGATGACAAAAGGAGATAGAGGGGAGAAAGAAAGGGAGTACAGGGTCAATTACTGAACCAACAGCACAGATGGCATACACATCGCAATCACTCACTGGGACTAAGATTGGGCAGTATGGACCACAGTGACAAACCATTGCCTAGGTACTGAAGCAGTTAGTAACCCAAACACTACTAACTGCATACCTACTGGGACCAACTAAGCCCTGTCAGCCATGTCAAGCTAGCTACCTAGCAATACCAAAAATGCATACCACCCTGCATAGCTAAGCAGGACCATGCATGAATGTCTAAAATGGCATATTGGGGTATCTACTGACTAGAACTGTGCACCCAAACCCCATGGCAGGCAACAAATAATGAATACCACACACACTGTACTCACCCTCTTGTAGCTGCTGTGCTGCCCTCAAGCGCCCATCCAACTCAGGATTGGCCACCACCTGTATGCAGACCATTGGGGGAGGTCAGGCTCTGACGGGCACCCCTCCCTCATTGGGAGGCCATCCCCAGCTGGGCCTCCGCAGTCTTCTGGGCCCAGCGTCTAACAGTCCTCCCACCATTTCCTACAGTGGGTGCTTGTAGGAAAGTACCATCTTGCCTGGCATGGTACCCCCATATTTCACTATATATATGTTGTTTTAGTCTATGTGTCACTGGGACCCTGCCAGGCAGGGCCCCAGTGCTCATAAGTATGTGCCCTATATGTGTTCCCTGTGTGATGCCTAACTGTCTCACTGAGGCTCTGCTAACCAGAACCTCAGTGGTTATGCTCTCTCTGCTTTCCAAATTTGTCACTAACAGGCTAGTGACTACATTTACCAATTCACATTGGCATACTGGTACACCCATATAATTCCCTAGTATATGGTACTGAGGTACCCAGGGTATTGGGGTTCCAGGAGATCCCTATGGGCTGTAGCATTTCTTTTGCCACCCATAAGGAGCTCTGACAATTCTTACACAGGCCTGCCACTGCAGCCTGCGTGAAATAACATCCACGTTATTTCACAGCCATTTACCACTGTACTTAAGTAACTTATAAGTCACCTATATGTCTAACCTTCACCTGGTGAAGGTTGGGTGCAAAGTTACTTAGTGTGTGGGCACCCTGGCACTAGCCAAGGTGCCCCCACATCGTTCAGGGCAAATTCCCCAGACCTTGTGAATGCAGGGACACCATTACACGCGTGCACTGTACATAGGTCACTACCTATGTACAGCGTCACAATGGTAACTCCGAACATGGCCATGTAACATGTCTAAGATCATGGAATTGTCACCCCAATGCCATTCTGGCATTGGTTAGACAATTCCATGCATCCCACGGGTCTCTAGCACAGAACCCGGGTACTGCCAAACTGCCTTTCCGGGGTCTCCACTGCAGCTGCTGCTGCTGTCAACCCCTCAGACAGGTTTCTGCCCTCCTGGAGTCCAGGCATCCCTTGCCCAGGAAGGCAGAACAAACGATTTCCTCTGAGAGAGGGTGTAACACCCTCTCCCTTTGGAAATAGGTGTCAGGGCTGGGGAGGAGTAGCCTCCCCCAGCCTCTGGAAATGCTTTGATGGGCACAGATGGTGCCCATCTCTGCATAAGCCAGGCTACACCGGTTTAGGGATCCCCCAGCCCTGCTCTTGCATGTAACTGGACAAAATAAAGGGGAGTGACCACTCCCCTGACCTGCACCTCCCAGGGGAGGTGCCCAGAGCTCCTCCAGTGTGTCCCAGACCTCTGCCATCTTGGAAACAGAGATGTTTGTGGCACACTGGACTGCTCTGAGTGGCCAGTGCCAGCAGGTGACGTCAGAGGTTCCGTCTGATAGGCTCTTACCTCTCTTGGTATCCAATTCTCCTTCCTTGGTAGCCAAACCTCCTTTTCTGGCTATTTAGGGTCTCTGCTTTGGGGAATTCTTCAGATAATGAATGCAAGAGCTCACCAGAGTTCCTCTGCATCTCCCTCTTCACCTTCTACCAAAGGATCGACCGCTGACTGCTCAGGACGCTTGCAAAACCACAACAAAGTAGCAAGACGACTACTAGCAACCTTGTTTCGCCTCATCCTGCCGGCTTTCTTGACTGTTTCAAGGTGGTGCATGCTCTGGGGGTAGCCTGCCTCCTCTCTGCACCAGGAGCTCTGATAAATCTCCCGTGGATCGACAAAATTTTCCCCATGCAACCGCAGGCACCAAAAGACTGCATCACTGGTCCTCTGGGTCCCCTCTCAGCACGACGAGCGTGGTCCCTGGAACTCAGCAACTCTGTCCAAGTGACTCCCACAGTCCAGTGACTCTTCAGTCCAAGTTTGGTGGAGGTAAGTCCTTGCCTTCCCACGCTAGATTGCATTGCTGGGTAACACGTTATTTGCAGCTGCTCCGGCTCCTGTGCACTCTTCCAGGATTTCCTTCGTGCACAGCCAAGCCTGGGTCCCCGACAGTCTAACCTGCAGTACACAACCTTCTGAGTTGTCCTCCGGCGTCGTGACTTCACGTGGACTCCGGTTCACTCTTCTTCCAAGTGCCTGTTCAGGTACTTCTGCGGGTGCTGCCTGCTTCTGTGAGGGCTCCCTGAGTTGCTGGGCGCCCCCTCTGTCTCCTCCTCCAAGTGCCGACATCCTGGTCCCTCCTGGACAACAGCAGCACCCAAAAACCTCTACCGCGACCCTTGCAACTAGCAAGGCTTGTTTGCGGTCTTTCTGCGTGGGAACACCTCTGCAAGCTTCATCGCAACGTGGGACATCCATCCTCCAAAGGAGAAGTTCCTAATGCTCTTCTTTCTTGCAGAATTCCAAGCTTCTTCTAACCGGTGGCAGCTTCCTTGCACCCTCAGCTGGCATTTCCCGGGCTCCTGCCCACTCTCGACACTGTCGCGACTATTGAACTTGGTCCCCTTGTCTTACAGGTACTCAGGTCTGGAAATCCACTGTTGTTGCATTTCTGGGGTTTGTTCTTCCTGCAGAATCCCCCTATCATGACTTCTGTGCTCTCTGGGGGTAGTAGGTGCACTTTACACCTACCTGTGAGGGTCTTGGGGTGGGCTAGTTTTCTAACCCTCACTGTTTTCTGACAGTCCCAGCGACCCTCTACAAGCTCACATAGGTTTGGGGTCCATTCGTGGTTCGCATTCCACTTTTGGAGTATATGGTTTGTGTTGCCCCTATACCTATGTGCTCCTATTGCAATCTACTGTAATTCTACACTGTTTGCATGACTTTTCTTGCTATTTCTTAAATAAGTTTGGTTTGTGTACATATATCTTTTGCATATAACTTATCCTCATACTGAGGGTACTCACTGAGATACTTTTGTCATATTGTCATAAAAATAAGGTACCTTTATTTTTAGTACTTCTGTGTATTGTGTTTTCTTATGATATTGTGCATATGACACCAGTGGTATAGTAGGAGCTTTACATGTCTCCTAGTTCAGCCTAAGCTGCTTTGCCATAGCTACCTTCTATCAGCCTAAGCTGCTAGAAACACCTCTTCTACACTAATAAGGGATAACTGGACCTGGCACAAGGTGTAAGTACCTCTGGTACCTACTACAAGCCAGGCCAGCCACCTACATTGGTTGTGCAGCAGAACAGTTCAGTGTATGTACACATAACCAAAAAGTTTTTGCTTTTCTCGTCTTAAACTTTTTTCAAAGTTCTGAAAAGTATTCTAAAACTTCTACAGTTTCTAAAAAGTTAGAAAACGTTTTTTTCTCTGTTCTTTAAAACGTTCTGAAACTTTTTCTTCCTTCTCACTATTTCTAAACCTTTTACTATCATGTCTGTAGAAGACTCTACTCTTAAAATGGTCAATACTACTTATGACAATTTGAATTACAAGAGCCTAAGGAGTCTCTGCTTAGATAGAGGTTTAGTGAAAGGAAAGAACCCTACAAAAGAGTTTCTATTTAACATGCTTATTGTGAATGATGAGTCCCAAGCAGGCACATCAAATGAGAGGTTAATAGAAGGTTCCCATTCTGACTCAGGGGATCTCCTTGAGGGAGGTGGGGAGGGTTCTGAACCAGATCTGCCCCCTAGCAGGACACCCAGTAATGTTGGTAGTAATGGAGGTTCCCATCACAGTAGGGAAGTCTTTATTCCTAGAGGCCAAGTTGCTAGGGTTCAGTCTGTTAGGGACAGACCCCCCTCTGTTGTTTCCCATTTATCTTCTGTGTCCAAGCATTCCCAACCCACCCACCCCGAAGACAACATGTTAGAAACGGAACTCAAAATGTTTAGGGTTGAAGAGACCAGACTGAAGCTTAAAGAGCAACAGCTGGCCTTAGATAGGGAATCCCTAGACCTGGAGAAGGAAAGACAGAGATTGGGGTTTGCACCCCATGGTGGCAGCAACATCAGTATTCCTGATAGTAATCCTGTTAGAGGGCATGCTTCTAGGAATCTGCACAAGATAGTCCCCCCTTACAAGGAGGGGGATGACATCAACAAGTGGTTTGCTGCACTTGAGAGGGCCTGTATGGTACAGGAGGTCCCTCAAAGGCAGTGGGCTGCTATATTGTGGCTCTCTTTCACTGGAAAGGATAGGGATAGGCTCCTTACTGTTAGAGAAAGTGATGCTAACAGTTTTTCAGTTTTGAAGGATACACTCTTGGATGGATTTGGCTTAACCACTGAACAATACAGGATTAAGTTCAGAGACACCAGAAAAGAGTCCTCACAAGACTGGACACCCTCTGGTACCCACTACAAGCCAGGCCAGCCTCCTACAGTGCTTTGCCAGCTATGGACCCCCAGGGTCCGCACGTCTTTGGTGATGGCACGCCACAACCCCTTCTTCTGATGAGTGCTGACCTGCAGAGGAAACACATACAAAAGGACCCATGGACCATACAATCCAGCTTGTCACACAAATGGCCTACATACTGCATTTGCCCCTCATCAAGCACACACATGACCCACACCTCTGCATTTACATTGCCTGCAGCCATACCCCCAAATGGCACACTGATAGCACACACATAAATCTCCATGCAGCCATGTGCATGCAACGTACCCATGAGATACTCACCTGTTGGTCTGGAGGCCCATACAACTGCCCATATAGGGGTAGGACCCCATCCACAAGCCTCTCCAACTCCTCTGACGTGAAGGCTGGGGCCCTTTCCCCTGTTGCACGGGCCATGGCAGGTTCCAGACACAGGTCACAGCAGCACTTGCAGTAGAGATGTCGTTGAGTGGAAAGTCAGGAATCAAGATCAAGTAAAGTGGTAGAAAGAAAATGGTGGTCACGGCCGCGGGGGTGAATATCATCACCACCGGCGTTGATCATCATTGGTTCCCGTACTCCATAGAGCCCCATGTTAGAAAATGAGGAAGTGCACTGCGGTACAGACTACCTTTCGCCATGAAGCCTAACGCCGGAGGAGTGAGTTCACTTTCACCTGTCCCTGCTTACAAGACAGGCGGTTGCCATTTCCTACTGCTAGTACTCATGTATTCAATTAATATGTGCGTCACTGGTGTCGACTGTACAGACCTAGACAATTCTAGTGTCCTACATATATACATGCTCTGTGTACTTTGATGTTATCTCTCCAAAGGTCCTCTTGTCACACCCTTATACCTGACAGCCTTAGGGTGGTCACCCTCAACTTCTTGCCTGCCTCCCTCCACTTTTTGACACTGTTTTTGATGGTTTTAGGACTCTACACACTTTACCACTGCTAACCAGGACTAAAGTGCATATGCTGGCTCCCTTAAAACATGGTGCCATTGGCTCATACCCAATTGGCTTATTTAATTTACTTATAAGTCCTTATTAAAGTGCACTACAGATGCCCAAGGCCTGTAGAATAAATGCTACTAGTGGGCCTGCAGCACTCATTGTGCCACCCACATAAGTAACCCTTTAACCATGTCTCAGGCCTGCCATTGCAAGGCCTGTGTGTGCAGTTACACTGCCAATTCGACTTGGCATTCAAAAGTACTTGCCAAGCCTTAAACCCCCCTTTTGCTACAAATAAGTCACCCCTAAGGTAGGTCCTAGGTAACCCATAGGGCAGGATGCTATGTAGAGAAAAGGCAGGACATGTACCTGTGAAGTTTATATGTCCTGGTAGTTTAAAACTCCTAAATCTTTTTACACTGCTGTGAGGCCTGCTCCTTTTATAGGCTAGAATTAGGGCTACCCTCATATACTGTTTTAGTGGTAGATTCTGATCTGAAAGGAGTAACAAGGTCATATTTAGTATGGCCAGAAAGGTAATACACAATCCTGCTGACTGGTGAAGTTGAATTTGTTATTACTATTTTAGAAATGCCACTTTTAGAAAGTGAGCATTTCTCTGCACTTAAATCCTTTTGTGCCTTACAACCCACATTTGGCTGGGTTAGTTGACAGCTCCCTTGTGCATTTCACTCAGACAATCCCAAACACAGGATACTCAGTCACACCTGCACACATCCGCATACTGAATGGGTCTTCCTGGGCTTGGAGAGGGGAGGGTCTGACACTTACATATCAAAGGACAATGGCCTGCCCTCACATAATGGACTGCTAAAACCCCTACAGAGACCCTGGCAGACAGGATGGAACTGAAAGGGGACCTTATGCACTTCTAAGCCACTCTTTGAAGTCTCCCCCACTTCAAAGGCACATTTGGGTATTTAAACCGGGTCGTTGACCCTACCAACTCAGATAATTCTTGACAAGACACTTCCTGGGAAAGAAACTCTGAACCAGAACCTGCAACCTGCTAAGAGAAGCTGGCTGGCTGTCCAAAAGGCTGACCTGACTGCTTTGCTGTAAAGGACTGCTTCCTTGCTGTTTCCCTGCTGCCTTGCTGCCCTCTGGCTCTGCCCAGAAGTGCTCTCCAAGGGCTTGGATTGAGCTAGCCTTCTGTTCTTTGAAGTCTTAGGACCAAAAAGACTTAATCTCTGCAAAGAACTCCTTGTGTAGTGAAAAGTGAAGCACAGCCTTCCGGGATTGATGCACATCCTGCCCTGCGGTGAGAAAATCATTGCATCGCCGAACAGGAACGACGCAGCCCAGCTCCCTGAGTAGAGTTTGAAGCAGTGGCAGCGTTACAACCGGAACTTTGATGCACAGCCCACCGGATTGACACATCACCGAGCCAGAAGAACATAGCCTGACTTCCTGCAAGACGAATCGCCTGCCGTGTGACAGACCTTTCCCCGCAGCACCCACCACATTGATGCAGCTCCTGTCACTTCGCCCTGCACGCCCAGGATGGCTCTGCATCGTCCCCGCAGCATCCAAATACCCCACAACCCAAAGAGAACCCAAGCCTGAGTGCCAGAAATAGGCGCAAAGTCCTTGCTGCATGGAAAAGAATTGACACATTAAGTGTGTGTGCCCAGAGAAAATGACTCACACCATCCTGTTTTCCACGCATCCCCTCCTCTGCGGTCCTGTGCTGATAATTTAGACTCAAACCAGGTACTTTGGGCTTGCAAGAGACACTTACTGCTTTTTAAGAACTAAAGACTCTATTTATCATTACAAAAGTGATATTTCAACTTGTATTTATCAAATCTTGATTGTTTTGACCTTAATCCACTCAGATAAATATTCTATATTTTTCTAAGCCTGTGTGATGTATTTTTGCGGTGTTACACTGTGCTATTGTATGATTTATTGCACAAATACTTTACATATTGCCTTCTAGTTTGAGCCTGACTGCTCAGTGTCAAGCTACCAGAGGGTGGGGACAGGATCATTTGGATTATGTGTGACTTACCCTGACTGACCCTGAGTGTCCTTGCTTGGACATGGAGTAACCTGACTGCCAACCAAAGACCCCATTTCTAACATCGATGGCAGTGGTGGGATAGGACTTGTATTTGTGCAGTGACATACAATAGCTATATATACACTAGCTACCCACAGTTGAAGGTCAACTTCATTTTTTATCTTTTTCTGCAACTTTGTTTTTCTACCTGACATTTTAACTTAATCCTCATTCAACATGTCTCTGACTGGGTCTCAAGCAGGAGCTGAAGAGTTTGACCTAGCCAAGCTGGACACATACACTGTTAACCAGCTAAAGGGGTTCTGCAAGGGGATGGGAGTACCTTCCTGGGATGCCTCCGAAAAGGAGGAAAACCAAGAAGGCTCTGAGGGCCTGGGCAGAAGCCCGTACACAGGAGAATGTTGAGGAGGATTTGTTACTAGCAGTGGGGGATGTTACCCCTGGAATTGTGCCCCTTGGTAAACCAGGGAGCAGTGTCTCTAGCCATGGCCTGACCGTGGAGGAAAGGAGGGAGGAGAGAGAATTCCAATTGCAGATGGCAAATTTAAACATGGAGGCAGAAGAGAGGAAGGCTGAGAGAGAAGCCAAACAGGCTGAGGCTGAAAGGGCTTTGGTTGAGAAGAAGATTCTTATGGAGCTGGATGTCAAGGCGAAGCAGTCTGAGTGTAGCAGTGATGGTGGTAGCAAACATGCAGGACCTGCTGGGGAAACAAGGTTTGTATACCCAAAAATGTAGTGCCAAGTTATGTGGTGTGAGATGACATTGATAAGTGGTTGGCTGCTTATGAAGTTGCACTAAGGGCTCATGAGGTTTATGAAGAGCAAGGGGGACAGCCTTGTGGTGGTATGTACCAGTTGTGGGGAGGGACACACTCCTTGCATTGGATCCAAGGGATCAAAACACATATGCACCCATGAAAACCGCTTCAATTGCCATGTTTGGGCTGACCCCTGAGAAGTACCATCAGAGGTTCAGGGGCAGCACCAAATTCTCCACACAGAACTGGGTAGACTTTTTTGATTTCTCTAGGAAGGCACTAAATGGATAGGTGCAGGCAGTGAAGTAGATGACTATTTGGGGTTATATAATTTGATCGTGAGAGAGCATATGTTCAGTGTTTGCTGACTGCCAACCAAAGACCCCATTTCTAACACACGCTCATTTTAGTTTTGGCTCACTTAGATACCAACCACTGAGGAGGAATAGGAGGAGGAGGCAAGCACCCATGTACAGACCCCTTGTGGACTTTGCTACACTGGAGGACAGGCACATCATACTCACCTATCGTCTAGACAGGGCCACAATTACAGAGCTGTGTGCACAATTGGAGCCTGATGTGCTACCTGCTATCTTGTGCAGGTACAGTCAGTGCTCCATATCCCGGCAACTGGTTCTTTCCAGGTGACTGTGGGCTTGGTTGCAGGAATATCACAGCCAATGTTCTCGATTGTGCTTGGAAGGGTTTTGGCTGCCTTGCTCAAACACATGTGTAGCTACATCACATTCCCCCATGTTGATGATTTGCCCACTGTGAAGGCTGGATTCTACGCAATGGGACGCATACTGCATGTGATTGGGGCCATTGATGGGACCTATATTGCCTTAGTCCCTCCCAGGACAAATGAACAGCTGTACAGGAATAGGAAGAGTTTCCACTCTCTCAATGTCCAGATGGTGTGCCTTGCTGACCAGTACATATCCCAAGTCACTGCCAAGTATCCTGGATCTGTGCATGATGCCTTTGTCTTGAGGAATAGCAGCGTCCCGAGGTGATGGCACAACTACAGAGGCACAGAGTGTGGCTCATAGGTGAGCTTGAGTCCCCACCCAATGTATGCCAGTGTATGCCTACTGGATCATACCCCATGCCATTGTGCATGGCTAATGTGTGTCCCTCACTTCTTCCAACTTCCCAAACCTGTCTTGGTTGTTGACCCTTTCAGGAATCCGAGAACAGGGACAATGATGCTCATGGGCGTACCAGGAGGATTGTAGAACAAGCCTTTGGTCTCCTGAAAGCCATGTTCAGGTGCCTCCATTTGACAGGTGTATCTCTATGCCACTCCTCTGAGAAGGTCTACCAGATTGTGGTGGTCTGCTTCATGCTGCACAATTTGGCCCTCAGATGCCATGTGCCCTATCTGCAGGAGGAGGAGGATGACAATGCGCCTGTGGCAGAAGTGGATACCTAGGACAATGAGGAGGAGGATGTGGACAACAGGACACATATCATTCAGCAGTATGTCCAATGACACCCAGGTAAGACTGATGATCTATACATGTCTCCATTTAAGTAATGTGCTGTGCGGCTGTAGTATTATGCCAGGCTCTACCTTTGCATCCCAATTGACTGTCACTTATGCCTTCCCTCATTGCAGATATTGGTGTCATTGCAACAGTGAACTGATGTGATGACTACAGACTGCTGATACACATTTGCTGGATGGATTTACATATTACAGGACATTTGTACAGGATCATGCAGTTCAATATACAACTCAATACAAGGCACATTTCTTTCTGACAAAGCACTACTACTCAAGTTGTGTTCAAGGGTGTTTATTTGTAAATAAGATATTCAATCCAAAGTGCCATAGAGTTGGGTGATGTTTGGGAATAGTCCAGTGTAGTAGCCCAGTCTCTGTGTAGCACAGGTCCAGTGTCCAAGGGGCCATAGGAAGAGGAGCAATGGCAGCCCAAAGTGAACAAGGTGACTCAGTGGAACACAACGGGGACATTCTGGAGGAGTTCATTTCCTGGTGGTGGTCTTGGTCTTGGCAACTGTTTCTGGTGTCTGTCTGGGTTGCAGGGGACGTTAGCAGGGTGGTTCACCTTCTGCAGGAGGAGGGGTGCTGGTGGCCTGTGGGTCCTGAGGCAAGGCCTCCTGTCCACTAGCTGCAGCAGATGTGGAGGGCTGGTCAGTACACGTGCTAGTGGTAGGGGCCTGCTGGTGTGCTGTGTACTCCTGCTTGATGTGCACCATGTCACTCAGTACCCCTGTAATGGAGACCATCATGGTATTCAAGGACTGCAATTGTTGCATGACCTACTGGTGGTGTTCCCCCTGCAGCCACTGGTTCTCCTGCATCATGGTGAGCACTTGAGCACTTGACCCATCCTGTCCTAGAATTGTTGGGATGCCCCCAGGACATTTGTGAGTGCCTCCTGGGTGGTGGGTTCCCTGGGCCTGTCCCCCCCCGGCGCACAGCTGTCCTCCGACTGTCCCTGGCCCCCTGTGCCTGTGTGCCTTGAATTGTGTTCCCACTCCCACTTAAACCAGGACCCTCATCATCTCGCCTGTATGGTGTCGATAGGGGTCCTTGTACAGGTGGGCACACTACTGATTGACGTGTCCTGGGGACAGAGGTTTGGGGGGACGTGGCTGGTTGCTGTGGTGTTTGAGTCTGAGGGAGCTGTAGTGGATTGGCAGTGGGAGATGGTAGAAAACTGACAAGTTATCCCTGATGGGCCAGGGAGTTCATCCAGATCGAGACCTCCAGAGATGCTGTCATCTCTAAGGGCATCTTTTGGTGGGGGCCTTGGTTGCCGTGGCTCCTCCTCACCGCTGACATTGGCTGGGGCACCTGTGGGGATGCAAGTGATTTGTTAGGGTAATTGTCTGTGATGTACTTCGCATTTCTAGCTTTCTCAATTATATTGGTGTTTTCCTCCCACCTTTGGTAGTGTATGGTGATATATTGTGGACTTGGTAGTTCTTCATGCTTTGGATGTATTGGTGGTGGGTGTGCATGCAGAGCTGGGAGGGATCTGCTTGCAGTGGGTATGGCCATTTAGGTGTGGTAATTGGGGTAGTGTACTTTGTGGGATGGAGTGGAGTGAAGGGAGTCAGGGTGAGGGAGTGAGTTGGCATGCAAGTTAAGGGTGGTGGTAAGTTGTTAATGGTGACTCACTAGCGTCCAGTCCTCTGGCTACTCCAGTGAGTCCCTCAGGATGATGATTGCCAAGACTTGTTCCTCCCATGCTGTCAGCTGTGGGGAAGGAGCTGGGGATCCACCGCCAGTCCTCCCGATGGCAAGCTGGTGCCTTTCTGCAATGGAAGGCATCTTCTCCCGCAGATCATTCTGCCTCTTCCGAATGTTGTCCCTTGTGCGTGAACGTTGTTCAATGGTGTTCACCCTGTCCACAATTCTCCACCGTAGCTCCATCTTCTTGGCAATGGAGATCTGCTGTACCTGTGCTCCAAACAACTGTGGCTCTACCCTGACTATTTCCTCCACTATCACCCACAACTCCGCATCAGTGAAACTGGTGTGCCTTTATGGAGACATGGGTGTTGTGTGGTGTGTGTGTTGTGCAGAGCATGTTTAGTGATGTGATGGAGTATGTGGTGTGTGGTGTGTGACGGATGAATGAGTAGTTGTGGTGTGTGTGCGTGTAGGAGGCTGGCCTAGCTTATAGTGGGTACCAGATGGTACTTACACTTTGTGCCAGGTCCAGTTATCCCTTATTAGTAGATTAGTAGTGTTCTAGCAGCTTAGGCTGATAGAGGTAGCTATAGCAGAGCAGCTTAGTCTGAACTAGAAGACATGAAAAGCTCCTACTATACCCCTTATATCATATAGCACTATATCATAAGAATCACAATACTCAGAGTTACTAAAAATAAAGGTACTTTATTGTAGTGACAATGTGCCAAAAATATCTTAAGTAAAATACACAAAATATACACACAAACCAAAATCAGGTAAGTAAACAGTTAGGAAACTAGTGCAAACACTGTAGAATACAATAGGATGCAATAGGCCTAGGGGCAACACAAACCATATACTCTAAAAGTGGAATGTGAACCACAAATGGGCCCCAGGCCTAGTTTAGTGTGTCTTGGGTCGCTGGGAGTGTAAGAAAACAGTAAGAGTGTCCAAGATACCCCACCTCAAGACCCTGAAAAGTAGGAGTAAAGTTACCCTACTTCCCCAGAAACACACTGAAGTCGTGATAGGGGATTCTGCAAAGGCAACAACTGACTGCAAAGCACTGAAGATGGATTCCTGGAACTGAGGACCTGCAAAGGAAGGGGACCAAGAGTTACGCAAGTGTCCGGGGGGGCAGGAGCCCACTAAACCCCGGATGAAGTTGCAAAAGGGCTGCCTCTTAGTGGAAGAAGCTGAACATTCTGCAACAACATAAGGTGCCAGGAACTTTTCCTTTGCACAGAAGATGTCCCACGGTGTGCTGGGGAATGCAGAGTTGTTTTCACACAGAAAGACCGCAAACAAGCCTTGCCAGCTGCAAGAGTTGTAGTTAAAGAAAATGGGTGCTGCCCGGGCCCATGAAGGACCAGGATGTCGCCCTTTGGAGGAGGAGACAGAGGGGGCACTTAGCAGCACAGAGAGTCCATGCAAAAGCAGGCAGCACCCGCAGAAGTACTTGAACAGGCATTGAAGAAATCTGAGCATGGGGGTCATCTCAACAGTACAAAAGAGCGTCCCACGAAGTCAGTGGTCAACTCAGCGAGTTGAGCAATGCAGGATGGAGTGCTGGGGACCTGGGCTGTGCTGTGCATGAAGGATTCTTTGCAAAAGCTCACAGAAGCCCTAGCAGCTGCAGATCACACAGCACACATGATTCCTGTCTGGCGTGGGGAGGCAAGGACTTACCTCCACCAAAGTTTACCAGAAGGACCACTGGACTGTCGGGGTCACTTGTATCCAGCTCCTGTGTTCCAGGGACCAAGCTTGTCATGATGAGAGGGGACCCAGAGGACCAGTGAAGCAGAAGTTTGGTGCCTCTTCTTGGCTTCCAGTGCAGGATGAAGGCAGACAGCCCCCAGAGCATGCACCACCAGGAAACAGTCGAGAAAGCCTGCAGGATTAGGCACTACAATGTTTCTGGTAGTCTTCTTGCTACTTTGTTGTAGCTTTGCAGGCGTCCTGGAGCAGTCAGCAGTTGATCCTTTGCAGATGTCGAAGAGGGAAATGCAGAGGAACTCTGGTGAGCTCTTGCATTCGTTACGTGAAGAGAAGCCCACAGGAGAGACCCTAAATAGCCCTCATAGGAGGATTGGCCATCTAGTCAAGTAAGCACCTATCAGGAGGGGTCTCTGACATCACCTGCCGGCATTGGCCACTCAGAGGCCTCCATTGTGCCCTCACACCTCTGCATTCAAGATGGCAGAGGTCTGGGACACACTGGAGGAGCTCTGGGCACCATCCCTGGTGTGGTGATGGACAGGGGAGTGGTCACTCCCCTTTCCTTTGTCCATTTTCGCACCAGAGCAAGGGCTGGGGGATCCCTGAACCGGTGTAGACTGGTTTGTGCAAGGAGGGCACCATCAAAGCATTTCCAGAGGACAGGAGAGGCTACTCCTCTCAGGCCGTTAACACCTATTTCCAAAGGGAGAGGGTGTAACATCCTCTCTCAGAGGAAATCCTTTGTTCTGCCTTCCTGGGACTGGCCTGCCCAGACCCCATGAGGGCTGAAGCCTGTCTGTGAGTTGGCAGCAGCGGTAGCTGCTGTGAAAACCCCAGAGAGCTAGTTTGGCAGTACCCAGTGTCCATGCTGGAGCCCCGGGGATGCATGGGATTGGCACCCCAATACCAGATTTGGCATGGGGGGACAATTCCATGATCTTAGACATGTTACATGGCCATATTCGGAGCTACCATTGTGAAGCTCCATATAGGTATTTACCTATATGTAGGGAACACGTGTAGTGGTGTCCCCGCACTCACAAAGTCTGGGGAAGTTGCCCTGAACTATGTGGGGGCATCTTGGCTAGTGCCAGGGTGTCCTCACACTTAGTAACTTTGCACCTAACCTTCACCAAGTGAGGGTTAGACATATAGGTGACTTATAAGTTACTTAAGCGCAGTGTAAAATGGCTGTGAAATAACGTGGGCGTTATTTCACTCAGGCTGCAGTGGCAGTCCTGTGTAAGAGTTGTCTGAGTTCCCTATGGGTGGCAAAAGAAATGCTGCAGCCCATAGGGATCTCCTGGAACCCGAATACCCTGGGTACCTAGGTACTAGGGAATTATAAGGGTGTTCCAGTGTGCCAATTAGAATTGGTAAAAATGGTCACTAGCCTATAGTGACAATTTTAAAGACAGAGAGAGAAAAAGCACTGAGGTTCTGATTAGCAGAGCCTCAGTTACACAGTTAGGCACTACACAGGGATACACATAAAGGCCACAAACTATGAGCACTGGGGTCTTGGCTAGGAGGGTCCCAGTGAGACATATAAAACACACTGACAAATAGGGCTTTCACTATGAGCACTGGGGTCCTGGCTAGCAGGATCCCAGTGAGACAGTAAAAACACCCTGACGTATACTCACAAACAGGCAAAAAGTGGGGGTAACAAGGCTAGAAAGAGGCTACCTTCCTGCAGTGTGCAGTTCTCTCTGGGATTGGCATGGTAAGATGTAGTGGTCTTCTCATGTTTACAAAGGTTTGTGGGTGATGTTGGGGGTGTTTTATAGTGTTGTTGGTGGGTGTGTGGGGTGTGTGTTTTTGTGTCAGGTTTTGATTTTTTGGTCTGGCCAACTTTGTCTTGTTTTGGTTTTGGGTGGCCATTTCAGTGGCGGAGGTGTGCACCCCCAATGGTTTACCACCATTGAATGTCCTTCATTATTTGGAGGGCATTGTTTTGGTGGCATAACCATACTGGTGCTAGTTCCAACAGTTTATCACGTTCGTAAGGTCTGGCGAATTTGTGGTTTTGGCTGGTTTATGTTGGTTTTGTGTGTGTACGTCATAATCTGGCAGACAAATGTTCTCCTCTGCAGCGGTATGTTGGCAGCAGTCACCACGGCAGTATTCAGAATTTACAGCCAATGTCATAAAGAGGGCCACAGTCTTGACCAAAACCCACGTTTTTACAGCTTTTGACAAATTAATCTAAAAGTTGTAATACACCATGGAGTGATTAGTAGCAGGACCAGCATGATTGTGCTTTGAAATCTCAGAGAGTAACAGGGGAGCTAAAAAGAAGTCAATCCTGGATGCTGACTTAAACTGTTTTGACAAACAAGAGTATACCTCGTCGTTCAGATATGTACCCAAACACGTCTTATACAACTCGGCAAATAAAAAAGCCTTTAAAATTTATTTCTGTATATTTTTTATATTGCCAGTGATAAGGGTTGGTGGAATCAATATTCAGTTGAGGTGATTAATTAGAGTTTCCACTAATTATAGTATTGCTTGGTAAATTACACCATTCCCACTCTAAAGTCCATGAAGGCTTAATTTATTTTTCAGGTATTGGACAATAATGCAACAGATTACCACACACCAAACACCACCTCATATACAGTCAGCTGTATTTATGCATGCCCTTCCATCACTATTACATCATACCTGAGTTTTTTCCTCATTACTTCATCTGTTATCTTTCACTAATGTCATTAGCCCAAGTTTAGGGCCAGATGCTCAACCATTTCCTTTTATGATTCGCAAATTGTAAATTCTTGTGACTCACAATTTGCAAGTGGCAAATGGAAATATACTTATGTGCCACAGACACATTTAGCGATTCCTAATGGGGGGTCGCAATTGACCTGCCTCATGAATATGATGAAGCAGGTCACAATTTGTGACCCACTGGGACTGGGCAACAACACAGGGACAGTGGCCTGCTGAGGACAGCAGACCAACATGTCTGTGTTTGCTTTTAATTAAGACAATTTTTTTTTTAATGCAGCCTATTTTCCTGAAAGGAAAACGGGATGTGTTTCAAAAACAAAAATCAAATGTTTCTGTTTCATTTTTTAAATGGTAGGCTCTTAAAAAACATTTTTGGTACCATTCACAAAGGGGAAGGGGTCCCTTGGGGACCCTTTCTCATTTGCAAATGGCTTACCACCTACTTGAAGTAGGCGATAAACTGCGATTGTTTTGAGACTGCATTCTGATTTCAAAACAATCATATTTCCCCCTTGTGAGAAAACAGGGCTGACTGCAGAGGCCCCCTAACTTTGTGCCCCCATTTTCCACTTTTGACTGGGCTTTTCCTGACTCTGATGGTGCCCTGGGTACTGCTTAACAGTCCCAGGGCCTGTGCTCTGTGTAAAATCAATATACAAATTAGGCTAATTATAATTGGCTAAGTCAACCTACCTATAAGTCCCTAGTATATAGTAGGGCATGTAGGTTTAGTGACCACAGCATAGATAGTGCACCCATAGGTGCACTGCTGAGGTGCCCAGTGTCATTTTAAAGGCAGGCCTGTCTTGCTGGCTGCTTTCAAATTAAAGTTATATGCAAATTTGACTTTGGAATTAAAAGTAGTTCCAAAGTCTTAAACAACCGTATTTTTACATATAAGTCACCCCTAAGGTGTGCCCTATGTGCCCCTAGGGCTGGGTGCCATGTAACTAGAAGCAGGGACCTTATGAAATAGTTTTAGAAAGCCCTGGTGAGGTAATAACAGTCACATTCGTTTTTCCCTCATTGTAGTGAATGGCCTTCATAGGCTAGAATGGGGAGACCTTATTTTAATTTTAAAAGTCCCCTTAAATGACAGATACAAAGAGTTTGGTATCAAATTAATTGTATAATAAATCCCACAACTTCCAGTTGTGGGATTTAATATAACTTGTTCAGGTAATGAGTTTTAAACTTTACCTGAAAAGTTGCCAATTTCAGCCCTGCATTGTTTTTGCTGCTGTGCTCTGATTGGTCAGCCTCTGGCAGCCTGGCCAGTCAGCCTTGATGAGGTGTGAAGTGGCCTGGCTTCAAACAAAGAGATGTGCCTGTGGGAGGGAGTCTCCCCTCAGCAGATGGTGAGGCAGGAAGGGGGAGGGCTGCCAAACATGTCTTCAAAGGCAGAGAAGGACATTTGGAGCAACCCAGCAACACACCCACATCCTGCAACCCCAGACAACTAGGTGCCCCCTTGATTAGATTAGGAGAGGGCAGGAGAGGGGTGTGTTTATAATTCTTAGCCACACCAGTGGGTGGGCTCAGCCAGATGTAACCTCTAAAAATAATTTTCAGCCATGATGGATTTTTGGACCATGTTGCCTCCTGGGATTGATTTTTGCCACACTTCCCAGGAAGTGGTCATCACAGGGGGAAGGACCCTGCACCTGATTGGAGAATCAGGACCCCCCCTGTTTTTCACCCAGGAGCAAGGATAAAACTGGCAGACCTGCATCCAAACCTCAGTTCCCTACCAGATCCCCATCAGATTCCAACAAGGAAGAACCAAAGAAGAAGAAGCACTGCCCTACTGGACCCCTGGCCTGCACCTGGAATCTGCACTCAGAAGAACTGCACCAGTTGCACACTTGGGCTTCACCACAAGAAGGACTTTGCCTGGCTTCAACTCGTTCAAGGAGGGACTCCCTGTTTGTTACAGGTGAAAAATTGGTAACCAGAGTCCCCGGCACCAACTCCTGAAGAAATCAACCAGCTGACCACTGCCCAGTGGCCAAAAAGGAGTTTGCGCCAGGTGCATTCTGGGACTTGTAGTCCACACCCCCAAGGATCATCTCAGAGCTTCTGGACCCTTGGGGTGAGCTGTGGACCCCAAAAGAACCTTAAAAGAACATCTGGGAGAAGACCCAGAAGTTTGGAGAAGTTTGGAGAACTTTTGAAAAAAAGCTCCATAGAGGGACCGACCTGCCGCAGCAACTCTAGCCGGCTTGCCTCAACCGCAACTCGGCCTGATTTGCAGGTTTGTCCCAGTGAAGAAAATCTCCAAAAAAGAGACTAAGGGGGTCATTACAACCCTGGCGGACTGTGTTAAAGCGGCAGTAAGACCGCAAACAGGCCGGCGAAAAAAAAATGGGAATTATGACCATGGCGGAAACCGCCAACAAAGACAGCCACTTTAACACTCCGACCGCCACGGCGGTACAGACAAACAGCGCGGCGGTCACCGCCAACAGACAGGCAGGAGACAAAGTACCGCCCACAGTATCACAACCTACCAATCCGCCACCTTTTCCGGGGCGGATTCACGTGGATAAAAACACGGCGGAAACAGCCATTTCAAAGGGAAAACGCTCACCTCAACACACTCCACGAAGAAGGAGGGCACCATGGAGCCGGAACTCCAAATACTCCCTGCGAGAGTCTTCCTGCTCCTCTACGATCATCAGCAACGCCGGCGCCGAAGACAACGGTGAGTACTGCACCTACGACATAGGGGAGGGGGGAGGCAAAAGTCAGGGACACACACACACGCAACACCCCCACCCCCAGCCCGACCCTCACCCACCACAACACACACACCAATGCATATCCAAACATCACAGTAACATTCCCCAACCCCCCCGGAAGAATGCAAAGACAAAAGGAAATGAGTTGAACCATTGTAATGTATCAAAATACAGTAAGCTAATATATACAGATATGTATACGCATTCAACAAAATATACATCACGATTAGTAGTGCAGGTATGCACCATTCAATGTCCGTGGACCACTGGGCCCAAAATGCATGGGCGAGGCCCACATCAGATACCTGACCAGAAACGGAGAGAACACTGCTGGGGCATCAGATCGAAATACAACAGGCACCTCAGGGGGAAGGGAAGGGGGGCACCTCAGCCGGATGACAGCACCACGCCAGATCCACGACGGGGCTCCATGCCCATTGATGTATCCTGGGGAGTGCAAAGCCACAGTCTCTCAAGTCTCTACAGTGGGTGGTTTGCCCACTGTACCATCCTGGGGAGTGCAAAGCCACAGTCTCTCAAGTCTCTACAGTGGGTGGTTTGCCCACTGCTTCATCCTGGGGAGTGCAAAGCCACAGTCTCACAAGTCTCTACAGTGGGTGGTTTGCCCACTGCTTTATCCTGGGGAGTGCAAAGCCACAGTCTCACAAGTCTCTACAGTGGGTGGTTTGCCCACTGTACCATCCTGGGGGGTGCAACACCACAGTCTCTCAAGTCTCTACAGTGGGTGGTTTGCCCACTGTACCATCCTGGGGAGTGCAAAGCCACAGTCTCACAAGTCCTTTCAGTGGGTGGTTTGCCCACTGTACCATCCTGGGGAGTGCAAAGCCACAGTCTCACAAGTCTTTTCAGTGGGTGGTATGCCCACTGCTTTATCCTGGGGAGTGCAAAGCCACAGTCTCACAAGTCTTTTCAGTGGGTGGTTTGCCCACTGCTTTATCCTGGGGAGTGCCAAGCTACAGTCTCACAAGTCTTTTCAGTGGGTGGTTTGCCCACTGTACCATCCTGGGGAGTGCAAAGCCACAGTTTCTCAAGTGGATGACAGTCTCCACTGGTTCTGGAGGGGGACTGGTGCCCAGAGTGCTTCATCCTGTTAAGGACTGAGGTAGTGGATGCTGTTCTCCCCTGGTTCTGGAGGGGGACTGGTGCCCAGAGTGCTTCATCCTGTTAAGGACTGAGGTAGTGGATGCTGTTCTCCACTGGTTCTGGAGGGGGACTGGTGACCAGAGTGCTTCATCCTGTTAAGGACTGATGTAGTGGATGCTGTTCTCCTCTGGTTCTGGAGGGGACTGGTGCCCAGAGTGCATCACTCTCCCCGTGACGGTCCCAGTTCCGTCACTGCCCCTGACGCACATGGGCTACCGGTGCTTGACTTGGCGGTGCTTGCCCTGTTCAGCGGTGCTTGCCATGGCGGTCTTTGCCCTGTTCAGCGGTGCTTGACTTTGCAGTTTCTGACCTGTTCAGCCGTGCTTGCCATGGCGGTCTTTGCCCTGTTCAGCGGTCTTTGTCCTGTTCAGCGGTGCTTGACTTTGCAGTTTCTGACCTGTTCAGCGGTGCTTGCCATGGCGGTCTTTGCCCTGTTCAGCGGTGCTTGCCCTGTTCAGCGGTGCTTGACTTTGCTGTCTCTGACCTGTGCAGCGGTGTTTGCCATGGCAGTCCCTCATTGCCCAGCGGGGCTGTGGCTGCCGGGGCCCTCCGGAGCACTGACTCTGGCGGTGGTCTCCTGACCAGTGACGATGGGACTGCCCTCCTGGGCACTGACTATGGCGGTGGTCTCCTGATCAGTGACGATGGGACTGCCCTCCTGGGCACTGACTCTGGCGGTGGCGTCCTGGCCAGTGACGATCAGGCTGGCGGTGGCCTCCTGGGCAGCGGGGATGATGGCGGCCTTCTCCGGCGTGCTGCTCTTCCCAGACTTTGGCGCTTTCTTCTGCCCCTTCCCCACCTTGGGAGGAGTCACAGCTGAGTCGACACTCCCCCCGGAACCCTTATGAGCGGCTTTGCCGGCTGGAGTCTTCCCCCTATCCCGTCGGGCACTGTCCACCTTCTGGTGCTTCACAGGGGGGGGACTGGCTGTGCTTTGGCTCCGTGTCACACTGGCTGCCCTGGTGCCCGGTGCACTCCACATACCTCTAACAGGCACCACTGGTACCAGAGATTTTTTGGCTGAGGTGCTAGTACGGGACCTATGAATTGGAGGGGGGGTGGTGGTGGGAAAGAGGTCAACGTTGCTCAGGAAAAGTTTCTGACGAACACTGGGATGGGTAGCTGGAGGGGGCCTGGGAGTGGAGGAAGAGGAGGTGGTTGTAGGAGGTGTAACTTTTGATGATTTGGGTGCAGGTGCATGTTCTGGAGGCTGTCGTGAGGTGGATGGATGTTGGGTCTGTGTGTGCCCGCGTTTGTGTACTTTGGGAGGGGGCGTCACAGACACACTGGGAGAGGAAACAGGGGACGTGTAAATGGTAGTGGGGGTGGTGAGTGCAGGTGAGCGGGGTGTGGTGGTGGGTGTGCTGGTGCGAGTCCTAGTGGCTGTAGTGGTAGTGCATGCAGATGAGAGTGTAGACGACACTGGGAAGGAGGAGGGAGACGACGAGGAGGGGGACACAGTGGAGGCAGTGGATGTTGCTGTGTCTGTATGTGGGTGATGCTTGTGTGAGTGCCTGTGGGATGTGTGGTGCCTATGTTTGCCTGAGCTTCCCTTGTGTGTTGACGTGTGTGCAGGCTGGTCTGATGGTGTGCTTGGGATAGGCAGAGGTACAGGGGGTTGGGTCTGGGTGGAGGAAGTTGGGGGGGGGAGGCTAGACACAGGGACAATGGCTGCCATCAGTGCTGAGGCCAGAGATTGCAGGGTTCGATGATGGACAGCCTGACCAGAATGAATGCCCTCCAGGAATGCATTAGTGTGTTGCAACTCCCTTTCTACAACCTGGATAGCATTCACAATGGTAGGCTACCCAACAGTGAGTGACCTGAGGAGGTCAATGGCCTCCTCACTGAAGGCAGCAGAGGTGACAGGGGCAGGGGCTGAGGGGCATGGGGCGAAGGTGATGCCCACCCTCCTGGGTGAGCGGGCACAGGGCGAAGGCTGAGGGGCTGCTGGGAGGGTGGTGCTGGTAGGGGGGGTGGCCTGTAGAAGTGGGGGGCACAGATGTTGCTGCCACCACAAGGGAGCTCCCATTGGAGGACGAGTCCGTGTCTCTGGTTGCTGATCCGGTGACCGCCGTGAAGCTCCCCTCGCCCTCCGTCCCACTTGGGTATTCTGAGTCCATGGTGTGGCCCTTCACGGCCATGTGGGATGCAGCCCCCTCGTTCTCCGGTGCCACTGTACCTCCGCCTGATGATGCTGATGCACAAAAGAACAGGGAGAGCACAAAAAGGGGGAGGGGGGACAGAAGAAAGACAGGTTGAGTGCATGGCTTACCGCTACCGTTGGCGGACAATACAGACACAGCAGCCCCCTGCACTACGCCGCGCTGTTGGGCTCTACAGATGCAGTTCCTGGGATATAGCCTACATGGCTATGGTGGACATCTGCACACATAGATGACACAGGGGCATGTATACCTGTACTTGGCACTCTACAGAGGTGGGGTGGAGTGGCACATGGCCTGCATTACGGAGGGGCCTAGCCTACGGAACTCGCTCTGGCCTAGGGAAACCCACAGCCCTCCTCCCCCACCCAAACCCCTGCACTGCACGCAAAGTCAGCTGAATGAGAGTGTACTCACCCCCTTGTGTCTGCTGTGATGCTCTCAAGCGCCCATCCAACTCAGGGTAGGCCACCGCCAGGACCCGGAACATCAGGGGAGTCAGGGTGCGACGGGCACCCCTCCCACGTTGGGAGGCCATCCCCACCTGAGCCTCCGCCGTCTTCTTGCTCCAGCGGCGAATGTCCTCCCATCTTTTACAGCAGTGGGTGCTCCGTCTGTAATCGACCCCCAGGGTCCGGACGTCCTTGGCGATGGCACACCAAATATCCTTCTTCTGGTGGGCGCTGACCTACATGACATGTACAGGGGAAGAAGAGAAGTCATTACCAACTGCACCGTCGAAGTGAGTGGCCCACATCCCTACCCTTGCCATGTGGCACATGCATTCACAGTCCTTCATGCTCGCAGAACTCTGCCCCCTTCCTTCTTACAACCAGCCCTTTCCAGCCAGGCATAGCCCATACAACTTGCACCCTATGTTCTCACCTGTTGGTCTGGAGGACCGTAGAGTAGCGTGTACTGGGGGAGGACCCCGTCCACAAGCTTCTCCAACTCCTGTGCAGTGAAGCCAGGGGCCCTTTCCCCAGACGCACGTGCCATTGTCTCTTCCAGACCAAGGTCTCAGCAGCACTTGCAGTATAGGTCCTCTCCTGTCGAAGATCAGGTATTGAGTGATTGAATAGATAGAAAATGGCGGTCACGTCCGTGGCGGTGACGTCCGCGGCGGTGTGTATCATCACCGCCGGCGCACTTCGTCATTGGCTCCTGGGAACCATGGGGTCCAATGTTAAACAATGCAGCATTGCGCAGCAGTCTTCGACCGCCTACTGCGACGGTGTACAACACCAGCGCAGTTACCTCACATCCCATTGTCCCAGTTTATAGGGCAGGCAGCCGCCATTTCAGGGGCCCACATGGCTTCATTTTCAACTGCGTCACACATACCTAGGCCTGGATTTTTGGATTATGTTTCGTGTTCTGTGTAGCTGTGGGTACATACCTCTGTGTTGCTTGACTCTGTGGTCGCTTTTGTCCTTCTTAGGCACCGTCAGCTGCGACATGTGAGGAGATGGCGGAATCCTCCGGTGTACCGACCGCTGGTAGACCTGTTGACAATGGAGGAGCGACATTTAATCATCACCTACAGGTGTCAGGGATGTCCTAGCCTATGTTTTCCAACGTGTTGTCCAGAGTGTTGTCTGCCCTGCTGAACCACATGAGGAGCTACATCGTTTTCCCTCAGGTGGAGGATTTGGCTACTGTTAAAGGTGACTTCTATGCCCTTGGACATATCCCTAACATCATAGGTGCCATTGATGGGACCCATGTAGCTCTGGTCCCCCCCCACAGGAGTGAACAGGTGTACAGGAACCGGAAGAGTTATCATTCGATGAATGTACAGATGGTATGTTTGGCAGACCAGTACATCTCCCAGGTAAATGCTATGTTCCCTGGCTCTGTGCATGACGCCTACATCCTGCAGAATAGCAGCATCCCTTATGTGATGGGTCAACTCCAGAGGCACCGTGTGTGGCTATTAGGGGACTCTGGTTACCCCAACCTGTCATTGCTATTGACCCAAGTGAGGAATCCCAGGAGAAGGGCAGAGGAACGCTACAATGAGGCCCATGGGCAGACTAGGAGGGTGATTGAACGCACCTTCAGCCTCCTGAAGGCCAGGTTCAGGTGCCTCCATATGACAGGTGGTTCCCTATTCTACTCATCAAGGAAGGTGTGCCAGATCATCATCGCCTGCTGTATGCTTCACAATCTTGCTTTGCGACGCCAGGTGCCTTTTCTGCAGGAGGATGGTCCAGATGATGGTGTTGTGGCAGCTGTGGAGCCTGTTGACAGTGATGAGGAGGAAGCAGAGGAAGAAGACATTGACAACAGGGACTCAGTCATACAGCAATATTTCCAGTGACACACAGGTGAGAACACTTTCTTGACTACTACAAGTACTTTCACACTTCTACCTCTATCCTGTCTGTCAATTTCAACCAGTATTTGGTAACTGAGTTGTACATTTCCATTACGGTTTCACAGGTGTGGTTACCAACGTGTGTCATCTGCTTGCATCCTTCATGGACTTGTGATGTGTGACATAGGTATGTTGACATTACTATTGAGAACGGATTTTGTCACTGTCATAGCTAATACACTTTTTCTAAATCACAGACTGACTCCAGATTGTTTTGTGCTTCAAGGGTGTTTATTGAAGTGCTAATTATTGGAGGGGGTGGTAAAATGGTGAGGGGTGATGGTGGAGGAATGTCCATGGCAGAGTCCAGTCTATTAGTCTCATAGATACACTGCCCATATGGGAATAGGAAGTGGAGCTGGGGCAGTTCCAATATGGACAGGGTTACAAAGTGGGACAGTGGGATGACAATCAGGGTGGTCTCATTTCTTGGCGGGGGTCTTGCCATCGTGCTCTGTCCTGTTCCTGGATCTCAGGGACCGCTTGCAGGGTGGTTCTCGGTCTGCAGGGGGTGGGGTGCTGGTATGGTGGTCCTGTGGCGGGGCGTCCTGTCTACCAGCACCAGCGGAGGTGGTGGGCAGTTCATCATCCATGCTAGTGTCAGGGGCCCCTTGGAGTGCCACGGTGTCCCTCATGGTGTTCTGTATGTCCTTCAGCACCCCTACGATGGTGCCCAGGGCGGAGCTGATGGTTCTGAGTTCCTCCCTGAAGCCCAAATACTGTTCCTCCTGCAGGCGCTGGGTCTCCTGAAACTTGGCCAGGACCGTAGCCATCGTCTCCTGGGAGTGGTGGTATGCTCCCATGATGAAGGAGAGGGCCTTGTGGAGAGGGGGTTCCCGTGGCCTGTCTGCCCCCTGTCGCACGGCAGCCCTCCCAGTTCCCCTGTGTTCCTGTGCCTCCATCCCCTGGACCGTGTGCCCACTACCACTGTCCCCAGGTCCCTGTTATTGTTAGGGTGGTGGGTTATCCTGGGTTCCCTGTAGTGGTGGACACACAGCTGATTGACGTGTCCTGGGTACGGAGGTATGGGCCCGCTGGGTGGGTGCTGTGCTGGTGTTTCCAGAGGGTAGAAGGTCTGTGGTGGGCTGTGCCTGTGCGAGGGGAACCGACTGTCCCGAGGCCCACGATGGTCCAGGCTGGTCATCCGGATCCACTTGGCCAGAGCCGCTGTCATCACTGTGGGCCTCTTCTGTGGGTGGGGTAGAGATGTCTGGACCCTCCTGTCTGGTGACATTAGGTAGTGGTCCTGCAGGGGTGTAAAAGCATGATTATTGCATGTGTGTGTGTCATGGTGTGCAATGGGTGGATGAACGTGTACGCCAGTGCTAGCATTCCTGTGTGGGGGCTTGTGTGATGATGGTTGGGGGGTGTTATGGGTATGTGCAGTGTGCATGCTTTAGTGAGGGGTGTCCACGCTTTGTTGTGTCATGCAGGGCTTGGTGTTGGGATGGGTGGTTTGTGTTATTAGTACATTAGTGAGGAGTTGGAGTGATAGGGGAGGGGGTGAGGGTGGGGGTGTGTGATAGCATGCAGGTAGGGTGGGGGATATGATAGCTAAGATTTGACTTACCAGTGTCCATTCCTCCACCGACTCCTGCGAGGTCCTCAGGATGCATAATGGTCAAGACCTGCTCCTCCCATGTTGTTAGTTGTGGGGGAGGAGGTGGGGGTCCACCGCCAGTCCGCTGTACCGCGATGTTGTGCCTGGAGACCACGGAACGCACCTTCCCCCATAGGTCGTTCCACCTCTTCCTGATGTTGTCCCGATTTCTTGGGTGCTGTCCCACTGCGTTGACCCTGTCGACTATTCTTCGCCATAGCTCCATCTTCCTAGCTATGGAGGTGTGCTGCACCTGTGATCCATATAGCTGTGGCTCTACCCGTTTGATTTTCTCCACCATGACCCTGAGCTCCTCCTCGGAGAACCTGGGGTGTATTTGCCGTGCCATGGGGTGGTGTAGGTGATGTGTGGGGTGGTGTATGTGGTGATGAGTGCGGTGATGTGTAGTGGTGTGTGGTGTTTTGTGCGTGGATGTTGTGTGGGTGATGGTGGTGTGTGCCTCTGTGTGGTGGGGTTGTCTATTCTGTGCTCTCTCTCTGGCCTTCGTCAATCAATTTTGGTCATAGGGGTTTGTGGGTGATGTGGGTGTGTGTTTTATATTGTGTTGGGTGTGTTGGAGTGGTGTTTGTGTGTGTATCAGGTGTGTGTAATTCAAATTGTCCAATGTGGCGGTGTTTTGGAGATGTGTGTGTATTTTGAGCGCGGCAGTGTGTACCGCCAATGGAATATCACGGTTGAAAGCCCGCCGCGTGGATTTGTGGGTCGTGATAGCATGGGCGTGTTTCTGTTGGTGTGACGGTGGAGGTTTTGTTTTTGCCAGTTTATCACTGACCTTTGGTGTAGCGGACTTGTGTGGGTGTCTGAATTTCGGCGGATTCTGAGATGTGGGTCATAATAGCTGTGGCGGATTTCCGCGGCCGCAGCATTGTATTGGCGGTCTTCTGAACAGCGGTAAGCGGCTTTTACCGCCAATGTTGTAATGACCCCCTAAGTCTGAACGTAGAAAGTTGACCGGGACCTCCCAGCCAGAGTATCCGAGGAGAGCTCCAGGGACATCGATCAAGATCCAGGTCTGCCCCAGTAGAAGGATTTCTCGACTAAGCCCGAAGGTAAAAATCTCTAACGAGGGCTCCTGCGACGCGTATCTGGAGAAGAGTTCCAGGTGGTCGGATTGGACTGGCAGGTTCTTCCCGCTGAAGAAAATCTTCAGAAAAGAGACTAAGTCCGAAGGTAAACTTTTGACCGAGGCCTCCCGCGAGCTGTAGCCGAGCAGGGCTCCATCGCAGTTGGCCTTAAACTTTGACTTTGCCCCGGTCGAGGTGTTACCAGATGCCAGATTGGCGCTTTTTGGTTCTAGGCGCTAGAAAACAATAATTCTTTAAAAATTCATATCTCCGGTTCCCCTTATCCAATTTTATTCATTTTTGTGTCATTTTAAAGATAGAAATATAATAAATTTTTATAAATTGGTTTTGGATTTTTAAACTATTTCCTGTGTTTTATTTAATTACTGTTTTGTGATATTTGAATGCTTTACACCGTGTCTCCTAAGTTAAGCCTTGTCGCTCGTTGCCAAGCTTCCAAGGGTTTAGCTGGGTTTAATTTACTGAGACCTAACTGGACCTAAGTGGAGGTTAGTGGCCTATTGCTAAGTGTAGGTACTTACCTGTCCTTACCAATAACCCATTTTCGAACACCCCTGCAACTCTCTATTAGGAAGGGAAGCCCATGACATGCCCCTTCCTTATAACGCCTCGCGTAGGTTACCGACTTGCAAAATAGGGTTTGTATATGCCAAAAGCCATTTCAGCGGTCTTTAATGGACCAAATCTTTGCTTATGACCACTAAAAATGGTTGTACTTCTAGTCCTTAGTCCCTTACCACTGTTGCATGTGCAGTCCTCTTAATAATCAACAGCAAAGACATAACACAGCATTAATGAGCAGAGCTCCAGGTCGCTATAATGGGTTTAGGTGCGTTGCCTGTTGGGAACCCCTCCTGTCATCCACTGCGGTTTCAAAAGTTCTAATATCAATATCTCTTCATTCGTCTTCAATGAGATTTCCATCTAATTCTTGCTCCCATCTTTTCTGGCTGGGTATACATTTGAAAGACCTGAGGGTGATCCGTGTTTGATACAGTTTGGATGGCAGCTTTTTATTATCCTTCTGTCATGATTAAGATGTCTGATAGACTCCTACAAGTGGGTTGGACATCCACTTGTTCCGGGCTTGGTATGTCAGAGGTAAGGGCGACCCATTCCGGTAGTCACATTGCCTCTGACACTTGTGAGAGCTCATCAGAAAAGTGCCCTCCAGAAGAAGCCCCATGGAGTTAAAAAACAGCAGGCAAAATACCTCCTACCAAGATGAAGCTCCCGGAAGTTGTTGTCAAAGGTCTATGGCCAAGATGAATCAGTCAAACTGCGAAACAGCAATGATCAGGCACAGGAACAAGAAAGGACAAAGAACTAGAAAAAGCTGGAGACTGAAAAACAGCAGATATCTGAATCTAGGAGTGAGAAAACACTACATGAACACTTGAAGAATTGTGATGCACTGGAAGTGAAAAAGAACCTCCGTTCAATAGGCCTAACGCAGGAAAAGGAAGCAGCATCATAAAATCCCTCCATAACTGTTTGGGATAGTATGGGAGCCAGAATGGTGGTGGCCATCTTGGTTTGGGCTGATACGTAGGTCTCCAAAATCTCTACAGAGATAACCCGATCGGAACTGCCTGGTCCTCCTGTAGCTAGGAGAGTGTCCTGACAGGCAGGCTCTGACAGATCAAGCACAAGATGATTGTGGGAAGGGGAAGCTGCTGTGTTAATGCTGTTGCTCGCGTCACAAGAAGGCAGGGTGTCTAGTTCACCCGTTTTGATCAGGTAGAGCACACATGCCTTGTGAGGCACAACACCTATTTAGTTAACAGCAAGATTCCTAAAGGGTGGCATGAGGTTTAACTAAGGGCTCGAGCACCCAGTGCTGTATTTAATGACATTTGAATGTGTGTGTTTCTGCAAGCTTTATTTTTGAGTTATGTCTTCTAATGATTTGATACCTGTGTTTGTGAGATCTCTCATCTTCAGATTTTGCTGCACTTTCTTCAATTGAATTTAATTGCCTGCTATGGATATGAGGGGTGAAGAAAACATAGTCAATTGCTTACCTAAGTCTACTTTGTCCCACAGTATCAACATGGATTGAATAATTGGAGAGGAGTTCAGGCCCCAGTTACAGTGTACTTTGTGAAGCAAGAGAGTGTTTTCTACATGTTCTCCCCTGCAATTATTTGCTCTATGAAACATTTGAGAATGTGAGAAACTGGAGATACGATTTTTTAAAAGATTTAAGTAAAAACATCTTCAAAAAGCACAAAGCACCAATTGCAGCCAATTATCGCAGTTGACTTGGAACTAGGCATGATTTGAGGAAGACGACGATGGAGCCCAGAGTGAACAGACCAACCACTACAAGGGCCACAAGGTTTTGAATGGTCAGAGGTTTTATCTTGGGTCATCAGTGGACCAAGGCAGTAGACTGTATCAGAGGAAGTCCTCCTGAAGTCAGAAAGGCACTGGACAAGGTATCGCTGATTCTGCTGGTTTTGATGACAAAAGATCAGAGCAAGAAAATGTGAATTTCGCGCCTAATAAATGCCTCTCTCTAGCTGTATACGTTTGGTAGCATCGCCCAGTTACGATTTATTTCTTAGGATATAGTCCCTTTTTCAGAGCTTGGAGTTCACCAGCGTGGTAAACCTGCACACTGTATCCAATGAGAGCTTCTCAAGGCCAGATACCTTCTATCCAAGACTGCATTGAAATCGATTTGCAGCTTTGGAGAAACTTGCAGCAGGGGAAAGGTGTTTCTTTAGCCTAGCGAGGTTGCTCCTTAGGCGAAATGGCTTGACAGCACTGTATCGGTCCTCCAGAGGTCCTGAAATACCACAATGTTCCAAGTCCTACGTTTCCAAAGATTTTAGTAGATGTCCAGATGAATACAGCCAAAGATTACAGGAGCTAAGGAACAGCATTTGTGGGGGCTAAATCTCACTCCAGCAGAGGGCACCAGCAGGGTCCAGGACAGATCAATTTGGTACAAGTCTGCTGGTAGTTGCAGGAAATGGCTTTGTATAGCTTTTTGTATCCCACACAAAAGGCAAGTCAACTGACCATTGGAGTCACCTATTTGTCCTGGGTACAAGAGGGAGCAGGTCCAGTCCTTGTCTGCTCATACTCAGTTCCAGCAGTGTTGTGAAGAAAGTACTTTGGGTAGCCCTCTTTATGACTGGCACTAGCTTTTGGGTGGGTTGACACCTCACCCCTCTGTCACCAACTGGACACATTTTCGAAGGGGTAACCCTACCCAGTTTTCAGCAGTGTCCATGTACCTTACTGTAAACAATTCCATAGTTCCCTTTACTCGCTAAGTCAACTATGGATAAATCATTGTCTTCTTGTGCATACCCTATGGGCCGACTCAGAGGTGTGGTCATGGTCATGATCAGCCTTTCCCTTCTTGACCCTCCAAACCAGCTCTTGGAACATCCTTCAACTTACTAAATACTGTTCCTGTCTGACTGAGAGGACAAAAGAGGTCTCCTGTCCAGGTGTCATCTGCCATATGCTTGTGACAATGGAGGCACATGTGAAGTAAAAAAAAGTTACAGGGAACAGCCCAGCTAGTCTCCTTGCCAGAGGACCAGAACCCAACTCCCTACACCCATGCCTTTTCCTCCAGTCGCACCGAAGTTTCCACGCCTCTTCAGGGCTAAACACTTACTGGGTCACTGTTAGAGAGCTTCCAGGTGCTTCAGGCACTGAACTTTCTAAAAGTGACTTTTCCTTAAACTGTATTACAAATTTTAATTTATTGTTGACATAGGATTAATACATATTAGAAATAGATGTCGAACCCTATTTGTAGCTGATCCCAATCCGGAGATTGTAGAATTAATGTTTACTATTGCTTCAGAATGTTCCTCCATGGGTCAGCCAACTTTGCTACGGTGACACCAGCTCTTGGGTGCTAGCCATTGTAAGGACAGGGTAACTCTACATTTTACATGTCTTACTTTCACATACAATGCCCCCTGCCTTGTTAGCATTTGAAAGCACGGTTTTCTCTTGTCAAAAAGGGCTTGCTTTGATAGGTTGGGCTTCTGATTTAAGCTGCAGTTGTCAGGCTACAGTGGCAGGCTTGGAGTCATGTTTGCCTGTTTACACTAGTCAAGGGCACATTAATTCTGTGGTCCATACATGACTTTTAGCTTTCCATGCCATGGGTGTGTTTTGGGCACCAGGTACTACAGCCTTATAGGAAAGTTAAGTATGGAAATTTAGTTAACTGATTTCGACAGGTTTTATATGTCAAATCACTATGTCCTAGAGCATAGAATGAAAAAAGAGTAGCATCAGTGCACTCAAAACGGGTGTGACAACACAAAAATAGGTACTTTCTCACAAAGCATCTCTGCTTTTCTGATAGATTTTGATTTTAGTACTATAGTAGACATAGTTGTCTTGCTTGACAAAATTGTATCAAATTCAAGCCACCATGTTTGCGAGGGAGTGTAAGGACACATCTAGCTACTCTTGTCTTTTATCCTAGGCATATAAACTAGTCAATTGACATTTCAAATTTTCGGATTATAGGTGTTACTGGGGGAACAGTTTGAAAAAGATACAGATAATTTTGGTCAGGTTAGTCATTTGTATTGTAGCCAAACAGCCCAAGCATGAGCCCCCAGAGACTGGGACAGAAGTCAATACCACCCCAGGGGTGTTTCAGGGTGGTGTATCATGCCAAAATACTCCCCTAACTCAATGTTGCATTGCCTATACTCATGTGTGCTGCATCTTGCACCACACATTGAAATTCCATCTCCCCCAAATAGCTTGTACCTGTGCAGGAAGTGACACCTCCTTGCACATGAATAAATCATCACTTCGAGGCAGCCACCCAGTCATCATGCTGCAACAATGCCTGTGTTGGTGCAGGGAGCACTAATCTGTGCAAGCGCAGGGGAAATTGCAAGGCTGTACTGTATACAGGTAAATATGGTACATCACTGCATATCGAAACTGCTGCAGTGTACTGCAACACATCTTGCAACTGCCCTGAGTCATGCCAAATGAGAAAATAACTGCCCTAAAGCTTGCAACCTGTGGATCACAACACATACAGGCTGAACCCACAACAACTCACACACAACCAAATGCGTCACATGGGAATAGCCACAGAGTAAATCCATACAACACATTGTGCATGTATGTGAACATCACGTGTGAAGCTGTACAAGAGGCTGAAATCTCACATTTGGCAAGTTAGAGGGCTAGCTCAAACAGAAAATGATGGTGTGTGCTGCTGTGTAAAATTAGGCAGTATCACACACCATCGTATAAAAAATGGCAGGGATGCACTATATACATTAGAATACACCGCTCCCCTGTATCCCTCCCTGCACAAGTGGTAATCAGATGTTGTGTGCCAGTGCAGCTACCCTTGCACCGTAGTGCAAGGATGGCTGCATTGAGGGGGAGAATGTGTCTGTGCTGAAAGAAATACAGTCCTACACAACAACAACCTGAAAGTGTGATTTGTTGTTACTCTGTGTGCTGCATACTGCAGCACACATAGTAAAAGCAAGAAATGCAATTAAAATGTAAGCATCACTCCTAGATTTTGACATGCAAAACCCACTCCTAAGCTGGTGTCAGATATTGGGACAGCATCCCAGAATACAAAGAGTCAAAAATCTGTGGCAGTGTCAAAACGCAATGGGTGTTGCCGTGGTACGCCTACAGCAACACCCATTGTATTTGGACGCTGCATCAAATTTACTAGTATCAGTGAACATGTGGCAGTGCAAAAATCTAAGGCTATCCCAGGGATGGTGTCAGAAAGGCCCAATGAGGAGACATACATGCGTTTCCCCTTGTTTACATGTTTCTATGTGTGCAGCATTCTGCAGCACACACAGAGGAGCCAAATTGTCATGAGTGATTGTGTATGTGCAGGAACTGACACCTTCCTACACATAAACAATCCAACCTTTCAGCGCAGACATCCTTGCATGATGGTGCAAGGTTGCCTGCATTGATGATAGTCAGCTCTATGTAGTGCCTGCACATGGGACAACACAGGGGTGCACTCTATGCAAATGAATTTGGCACATCCCTGTGTTGGGCAATTGACACAATGGGGCACTGGCACTCTGAGTACAGCATTGCACTTTGTCATAGTCCATTACTAGTGAGCTTGACCCATGTGTGATGCACAATGCTACATATAAGTACAACCACAACTTTGGGTCAGTGACATGTCAGTGAGCCTCCAGTGACAAATACAGGAAGCCCCATGTCAACAGCCGATGCAATACAATATTGATTTTACACTATCTCATTGCAGAGGATGATGGCTTACCTCTTGCCAACCTGCCTGTCCTGGATTTCCCTAATGACATGGATGACCAGCTGCCAAGCCCACCATGATGCCCTAGGAGCACTCCATACACCACCTCCCATAGCAGGGAGGACACACAGCGTTGTGGGGTCTCCACAGGCACCACCCAGCCACCAACACATGCCACCAGCGAGTACTCACACAGCCCTGGACTCCGAAGACCCACATATCAGCTTTCAGAAGACAGTGGAAATACCCTGGACTCCACACAGTGGGAAGTGGTCTCTCTCCCGGAGAACATGGCTGCCTACCACTGTGATGTTGTTCCTCCTTGCAGCAGTGATGCTTTATGTGTTGCCACAAATGGCAGCTGCCGTGTCCTTTGACTCCACATCTCTACCCCCTGAAGTGTATGTGGCCCCCTCTACCTCTAAAACAGCCTCAGCAATGACACAGGAGGCACCACACACATTAGAGGATGAAGATGTGGAAGGAATAACATTCACAAGGACAAGCACCCTGTAGCACCACTCTGTGCCAAATGGACAGTTTTCCTTAGTTCTAGGTTTAAGATCATGCCAGTGTTGTGACAGTATGAAATATGCCCTCTTCACCTAACCACTGTAGAAATGTCTGCTATGTGCTGTCAGTGTCTCTACCATACCAAATGGCAATGTTAGGCACTCCTCACTAATGCACTTCTCCTAACCATGTCTCATGACATGCCCGTCAACCCAGGACTCTGATTATACTACATATGGCAAATGTTCACTCATTGGGTCTATGAAATGGTATTGTATAGAAATCACAATAACTATTGCACCTGTAAACAAAGCACCTTGTACACATGTAGCATTTTTACGTTTACTGTGACCCATCTACTCAGCTACTAGTTTGCATTATGTCAATCCATGTCAATGTGTACAGAATATCAGTACATAAGTGCATCACTGTCAGACACTAAGCCACAAACAAGGATCCAAAAAAGAGGAAGTTGAATGATGGTGTTGTGTGCAAAAAACAACTAACTATGTTTACTACATGCTTTGGAACCCATATCCTTTGAAGTAGACATATTACATGTATGGCACATTACCCAATCAATTATAATTAACCCAGATGGGAGTACCAGTACAACTAATTTGTGTGGAACAAGAAAAGCTAATCTAATCAATTATGGCCACCTGTCAGTGTTGCAGAATACAGTTCCAAAATTAGAAGTTGTCAGATGTACCAGACCAACATTAAAATAGCAGGACCCCTCCAATTACAGGTGAAGTACCATGTTTGCCTGTCCAAGATAAAGATTACATACACATTATGAATGGCTGGAACACAGGATGGCAAACGTATGTATTAGGAGACAGTATGAAGCAGCCATTCTGACAGCGCCTTGGTCATGGGGATGCATATGGGAAACCTGGGAAATCAAGACAGTAAGCATAACCTAGGGCATTCCCCCAACTTGGCCTGTGTACTCATGACAAGCCCCAGTCACAATCAATTGCAAAACGAATTATGCTAAGATGAACAGTATTTAATATTAAAATGGTCAAGCAAATGTAAACCTAAAACCTGCCCTAATCTGAACTAACCCATACTAACTATCCTTAAATTAAAACTGCTCCTATCTAATCTGTTCTAAACTTATCTTACACATGTAATACCAGACTCTAAATATTGCTCCCCCAAGCCCCTCAAGAGACAAGATACAAGTAGGACAACATAAACTATGACTACACATGTACTAACCTGACCTATGGCCTAAACAAATATATATATATATTTTATGTTTTTATTTTGTATTTTTTAATACACAAATACCCCAACATAACCCCTATCCAACTCCTCAACAATGGAAAAATGTTGAAATAACCCCACCCTACACTATACTAATCTAACCTATGCCCACCCTAAACTAACCTAACACCACACAGCTAAAACCCCATATAAACTATACACAACTGTAAAAGAGAGGGGAATGAACTGGGATGTTGTACGACAATTTAATTGTTAATTTCTTGCTTTTTTAAAACCTTTTTCTTGATATATTTAAATAACTTGCGGTCCTCTGCAGCATCCTGCTCTAATTTGGTGAGTCTGGACAAAATCTGGCCAATGTTCCTCCTCATGTCCTGCTCAAATCGACTAGGGACTACTGTCTTGGGTGGCTGTGCTTGTGGCTGTGTTATCACTTGTGCAGGGCTGTGGTACAGTTGTGGCCCCCTGCACCCCTGAAAGCTTGTCTCCAATGTCCTTTTGTGGCTGTCTTGGAGGTCCCCATTGGGAAAGACACACCATTCCCCTAATTCTTTTTCCCTTCAGAATCTCCTGCCGATGGGCGGAATCTCCTATCCATTCTCCATTATGTGGCGGTATCATTCGGCCCTCTTATGGAAGTCTTGCCTCTGTACCTCACTCATGTTGGCAGCTGAAACATGAGGAGAAGCAAGCATCAGTATCAGCATTGGGTGGAGGTTGTATAGACATATGGTCCCTCATTACGAGTGTGGCAGTCTCCAGACTGCCACACTCACGATGGCGGTCAGACCGCCACAGACAGGGCGGTCTAACTGCCCTATTATGACCGTGGCAGATGGGTCACGGTCCGACCCCCGGCCGTGCCAGTTTGCCAACTGTAGACAGCCTGGCAGTTTTGGCAGTCTTAATCCACCAGGGCAGCGCTGCCCTGTGGATTACAAATCCCATTTCCAACAGTCTTTGCATGGCGGTGGTCTCGGTGGTGGTGGACAGGGGGCATTGGCAGCCCCATGGGGGCCCCTGCACAGCCCATGCACTTGGCACAGGACAGAGCCGTTGTGTATTTCACTGCCTGAATTACAGGCAGTGAAATGCGCGACGGGTGCTGTCGCACCCGACGCAACACAACATTGCCGCCGGCTCGTAATCGTCAATGTTGTAGTGAGTTTTCTGGTGGGCCAGCGGTCTTAAACCCTGGTTTTGCCCACTGACCCAGCAGAAAACTCCTAACAGGGCGGCCAGCATACCGCCAGTGCTGGCGGTATGCTGGCTGCAGCAGCTTTGGTGGTCTTGAAAAAAGACTGCTAAAGCCGTAATGAGGGCCATAATGGACACTGCAACTGCAGATAACACATGCAGTCCAACACAGATTCTTCCTATTAGCCATCATCAGTATTATGTACATGTCACTGGGATGACAGAAATGTATGTCAAAGCAACAGGGCCCAGAGCTGAGAGGACTAAATTGTCCATGATCAACATTTGTGTCTTCTAACTTGTGAGGATCACGTGCCCCAAGAAGTATGGATTTCCTGTGTCCCTGGCATAAGGGGGGTTGTGCATGCAATCCATCACCTTGACACACCTGCTGAAACATCAATGCTTGCCCTGTCATCATGGAGGCAAGGTGTGTGCCATATGATAAGGGGTCAGGTACCATTCCACCTGCTATTCAAAGGTTTGGTGAATCAACACTAATGTGTCCTGTTGTAAGACGGATGTACGCCATTGGTGTGCCCACATCTGCAACTGATTGAAACTTCCCAGAAAGTTTGGCTGTAAGCCTGAGCTGCACATCAGAGTAGTCAACACATTCCAGAACTGAATCCTCCTACCCTGTGCAATGTAGTGCTACATGTGTTAAACTGCACACATGGTTCCTGTATGGGTGCCCTTAGGCCCACTGTGAGTTTGGCACTGCAGTGGGTGTTGCAACAGTATCCATAAATATTGTTCATCATTTGCACATGCATGTCAGACATAATCAAAGTACCAGGTAAGCACACAGCATTCACATCATATGCGTATGTGATGTGACCTACATCACTCACAAATATCATGGTGGCAGGACCATGTCGTGAAAACTGCTTGAGATCTGGTGTGGGAAGAATCATAGACTTTTCACACAACCATCTGGAGGTTAGTTGTCTACTAAATGTGTGGATTACTGATTGGTGTACAGCACAATATGGATCTTCGCAGTACTACAGACTCATATCTGAAGGGTACTGAAGCACCTGTAGTGTATGTGTCTCCTACATAAGCCCCCTTGAGACCTCTGCAGATGTCACCCACATCTGTACCATCTTGTTAGTAAGTGTACACTATGGGGGTGATTCTGACCGCGGCGGACGGCGGTCGCCGCCCGCCAAGCGGTTCCCGCCGAAAGACCGCGGCGGTCATTCTGGCTTTCCCACTGGGCTGGCGGGCGACCGCCGAAAGTCCACCCGCCAGCCCAGCGGGAAACACCCTTCCCACGAGGACGCCGGCTCAGAATGGAGCCGGCGGAGTGGGAAGGTGCGACGGGTGCAGTTGCACCCGTCGCGAATTTCAGTGTCTGCAAAGCAGACACTGAAATTCTTCGTGGGGCCCTCTTACGGGGGCCCCTGCAGTGCCCATGCTGTTGGCATGGGCACTGCAGGGGCCCACAGGGGCCCCGCGGCACCCCCTACCGCCATCCTGTTCCTGGCGGGAGACCCGCCAGGAACCGGATGGCGGTAGGGGGTGTCATAATCCCCATGGCGGCGGAGCACGCTCCGCCGCCATGGAGGATTCTCAAGGGCAGCGGGAAGTCGGCGGTACACCGCCGACTTTCCATTTCAGCCGCGGTCAGAATGCCCAGCGGTGCACCGCCAGCCTGTTGGCGGTGCTACCGCCGACCTCCGCCATGGCGGTAGTTACCGCCAGGGTCAGAATGACCCCCTATGTGTGGCATTGTGCTGACAATAGTGCTGTGACAAAGTGGCTGAAAACAGGAATGCTATGAACATAGACAGCTGCCCTGAGAGATATCATGGTAGACACCATTGACTAACTGGCCAGCCATGACAATTCCCATTTCACACAATTCCATGTCAGCATGCGTTGCCCCTTGAACTACATGCAAGCCATCTTCATTGCACAACATTCCAACAGACATGATGTCACCATCCATTCTTCGATGATATTAGATCATTGGTCAGCAAAAACCATCTTACATGGCATTCCATACTTCAGACTGACGCACACCAAACCCTGGATTAGCATCCACGATGCACAAGATGACACTTACTGGATATATCAGGGTCTTCCAATCAAGCAACCTCTCTCATGGTGTAGGGTGCATGGATCAAAGAAATTGGTTAATGTGATTTGTACATTTCAGTAAATGGACAACATTGTACACTGTTAACTTGTTAGGCTGAGTGAGCACACCATCCTAGTGGTAGGGCAGAGTAACTAACAAGCATTTGTGATCAGTCAATCACACATAGGCCCTCATTACAGCTTCTGCAGTCTTTTTTCAAGTCCGCCGATGCCACCGCAGTCAGCATACCGCCTGTGCTGTGGTATGCTGGCCACCCTATTAGGAGTTTTCTAATGGGCCAATGGGCGAAAACAGCGTTTCCGCCCACTGACCCAGCGGAATACTCTCCACAACATCGATGCCGGCTCGTAACCAAGCCGGCAGCAATGTAGTTGTGTGACAGCACCTGTCGCGCATGTCACTGCCCGTAATTCGGGCAGTGAAATGCACAACGGGCTGTCCATGGGGGCTCCCGATGCCCACTTTCCGCCAACCTTTGCATGGCGGTGTGACCATCATGCAAAGGCTGGCGTAAAGGGGACTCTTAATCCCCCAGGCAGTGCTGACCTGGTGGATTTGCGACCGCCGAGACCACCAGGCTGTCAACAGGAGGCAACCTGGAGGTGCTAGTTGTCGGACCATGGCCCATCTGCCACGGTTACAATAGGATGGTCCGACCACCCTGTCTGCAGCGGTCATACCTCCATCATGAGTGTGGCAGTCTTGAGACTGCCACACTCATAATGAGGGCCATAGTCTCAGATAATATAGACCCACATACACACAAACCATCACTGTCCCTGACACGCCTGTGGTGCTACTGACTGCATCATTTATACATGGCATTGTCATGCAAGTGTCTGTTAGCTCTACACCTCCATGACCATATGGGATTGCTTGACACTGTATATTGTAGGGGCATGCAATGGTTGTGTCAGTGGCTGTGCCATTGTGAACCCCATAGCAGTTTGGGCTGCCTCAGATGTCGTAGACATCTACCTCATTGTCAAAGCGAACTGACTAACTACTGCCCAGGGGTTGTGTGGGTATTCCAAGGTGTTAAGGAATGACTTGAAAATCCTTCAGTGAAGTAAGTAATGTGTGTGTGCCATCACAAGGCACAGACATAAGCAATAATGCTATGGGAGAGTACTAATGTGAAGAAAGTTGTACCTACCTGCACATTGACTGATTGAAATCATGGATGTTTTGCCAATAGTGTGTGGCCAGGCATTGTTGCCATGGTATAACATTATTTGTCCAGGGAGGGATAAGGACAGGGGAATAGATAATGCTCGACACAGAAACACTTGATCTGTGGTGCAAGGATGCATTTGTTGGTGCAGTAACTGAGTGATGTGCCAGTGAAGGAGCAGATACAGGGAAACCACATACTGTAATTGAAGAGAAGCGGCAGGCCTGTGGAACCGACTCTGCCCATGTGTGTGATAATAAACACAGTATAGGGTGTATGTGATACACAAGGAACTGGAACAGGGAAGTGCTAGTAGTTTGGACCCAGTGCATTGTCAAGCTCCCTTACATGGCCTTGGCCAGTGATACCAAGGGGCCAATAAAACAACAGGGGTGCAGCACCAATTGCATTAATACAGTCCTCGTGGCCCCCAGTGCATCCCTTACCCTCGCCGCCTAATGAGAATTAAGGCAGAGCATGATGAAGGTAGGGTCCAAATGCATCTATTTCTGTGGAGGTAAATGATGTACTCAGCAGGAGTTGCAACAGATCCTCACAACTTCTACTGAGTACATTGGAGGTCCATCTGATACATTTTCATCCCCCTCATATCACACCTGCTCAGTGGCTTATACATATGCCACCCATATAGGTTTTGGGATCTCCTTCCATACAGGATGCATGTCGTAGGCCTCATTTGGTGCTGCTCATTACAGAGTTGCCCTATGCAGCTATCACATCACTTTGTAATGGTTGTGTAGTGAAAATGGTACATCTGACCAGTATTGGCTTCATCATTGTACATCTGACTTGCAGGCCTACCTCATTATACAGGTAGCACACGACATGTCACATCCACAGGCATGACATGCAACACTCAACCATATCTGCAACTGTCATGCACATGCAAAAGTAAGGACTTTGTATGGAAATGTGAGATTTACCAACTGCTCCACCATTCTCAGTTCCAAGATGATCCAGCAGATCCTGCTCCCAGATCTGTCCATCTATGTTTTATTTGGTGGTCATTCCTTCCACTGTCGAATATCCTGGTGTGGTGGTGGAGCACCTTGCCCCATCGCAGCTGCCGGGCCTCTGTGGGGTATCCTAGAATTACCCTGCCATCCAGTTGCAGCATCAAAGGTAGGGCTGTACAAGCCAGATGAACACCCCTCACCTCATCCACCAACATCCGCTGCATCCTCCCCATCCCAGGCATACTACAAATGCAGTTCAGCCTAAACAAAAAAAACAAGTAATCCTAACTCCTAATCCAACTATCCCAACAACTATTCCACCCCAGGCAAACACCCCACAATACAGAGACAAAATATTGTACAATTACACTACAAAAGAGAAGTTTAAAGACAACTAAGGACAACACCTACAAGATACAGCACAAGAAATGCTAGAAATACTCCAAAATGCACCAATCCAACTACAACACCACCTCCACACACCCTCACTCAATCACAAACAATAAGACTGTGAAGTAAAAGTGAACTCGCTGTGCCATGTTTGGAAAAAGGCTGTCCTGCAGTCAATTACTGAGCGTGTGTGTCAGGTTTCCAGTCATGCCTCATTTTTTTTAATGCATGACGGTCATGCGTTGTTTTTCTCACCACTAGCCTGTGGACGTGCGATAGTTGCTGCTTCTGCCTGTGCAAGAGGACAAAGACTAGACTTTGTTGTGCATTCCTACTTGTGAAGAAATCTCCAAGGGCTTGTCCTGAGCTTGCCACCTGTTGTTGAAGTCTCAGGGCCATCAAAGACTTCCCCTGCCAGCACCTGGACTCTCTGCTGAGACTCCTGCCCTGCCAAGTGGTGCCCTATCCAGTTCCTGGGGCATTGGAAGGTGAAGCTGCAATACCAAGACTGAAAATCCATGAACAAACCGCCGTGCAGGGAAAATATTGATGCACCTTCCAAGATGCAGCTGAAAAAAATAAGCTGCAGGCTTCTCGGCAAAAATCAATGCTCCACCTGCATCGCGGCTGGAAGATAGACGCACGCAGCTCGAGAAACAACATGCATCACCCGCTGACGGAGGCTGATAACGTCTCAACCCACATACCGTACGGCAGGATTTTTGACGCAAGCCTCGCTGGGCGTGGAAAAACAATGCAAAATCTGCCCAGACCCGAGTGCTTGCCCTGATCGACGCATCCCTCTCCTGCAGGGAGGAAAAATTACACACGCCGACCCAACCGGAGGAGGAGAACGACGCACGGTCTCGCTTGCGGGTGAGAAATCGAGGCATCACTAGCCTTTTCCAATGCACACTCACCCGTGTATGTTATTTTGACACAGTGGGTTGTGGAGGTGCAATAGACACTATGGGGCTAGGCATGAAAATTTCTGATGCATGATAGTCATGCGTGGATTATACACCATGGTGCATTCAGCGACGTGTGTAATTGTCGCTCACGGCCAAGGCATCATTTTACAAACATTGCAATGTGTATTTTATGCCTTTGCGTCATAAATTTTTGACACATGACAAATTGTTGTGGATTTTTGCATAGTAGGCCTTGAGTGCACCCTGATTAACTTAACATGTTACATGGGCTCTGCAAGAATGTTGCATTGTGTTGTGGCAACATGTGTGTTTATGTCCAGTACTGCCATTACTGTGACAATAGTATGTTGAACCTATAGGTTTGTTTATGAGTCTGCTGAATGTGACTACTCATCCCTTGTACATATATGCATATGTAGCTATACTGTGTCCATATACATGTTGGCACATGTGTGCTATGTGTGTACACATGTGTATGTATATTCATTTGTGGGAAGACTACATTGTTATGTCTGAGATACAAATGTACACATATCTACAACACAATATGTATGGTGGCTTATTTCCAACACATGGTAAAGCATGTGACAACTATGACAGTTTCTACACACAGTATTCAGTGGACTTGGACTGCAATGACATCACATAAATTCTGCCAATTTGCATGTGCATGTGTATCCACTCTGTGGTGTGTTCCTGAATTTAACTTTGTGTTGCTCTGCTACACGTTTGCTATGTGGTCCCCCATGCATCTTAGTTGCAGGAGATGTTATGTACACATATGTTGGTGAAGATTGGTATATGCTGTGTGTATGTATTGACATGTGTTTTGTAATATCTGCAACATATGATGACAGTGGAGTGTTCATGGGATGTGAAACATTTACTATCTTCCTGCACAGACACATGTTGGCATTCGACAAATGTATGCATTGTCACATCAGTGCCACCTATGTTTCCGATTGTCCGAACTCATGTGAAGGTAATTTATTACTGTCACTGATCTTGTGATACCTATGCCCTCACTATTGTGCTAGGTTGCATTTGCTCAGAATCCATACACATTGCCATGCCCGAGCCGTTACAGTGGTACGTGTGTGCTGAGATATGTGGCATGTGTGTGCATGCCATCAACTAGGCACTCACATTTGTCCACATCATGTTTGTTATGACAGTCACAATTTCATACCACTGTGTAACAGTCTTGCAGTCTGGCATAGATGGTAACCTGTTTATCATGACAACTGTGTGCGTTTGTATGGCAACATAAACCCATGGTTGAATGTGAAGGGGCAAGTTGATGGAGCTACAGCTTACTCAGCCCCCTGTGTACATGCATCAGTCCCCTGACAACATCATTTGTTAATGTAGTGAGAGCAGTGATGTGTGGGTTTAGTGAGCAGGGACCTAGCCTCTTCATGATTGCTACTCAGCAGAACTATGCACACTCCCCAGCAGACAGATACATGCACAAATGTGGTCATACACACCAGGGTATCATGTTTTCCTCTGCAGTTCTTGATGTCAGCTTTCCAGTTTCATGTGCAGAGATCAGGTGTGTGCACATGTGGAACATTTGATATTATTTGATGTCCTTAGTTGTTTCCTTGGGCAGCTTGTTGGGCTTGTATAGCTATTGTGACTTCAATATTGGAAACATGCCAGGGTACAGATGGTATTGTCTGTCACAGCCGCCTGTCATGGTGGCATGCGATGGGCAAATACCATAGTATGCTACTGCCCAACATGACTGGGTTTTGACTGACCTGCCTACCTTTTCTGTACATATGTGAAATGTTGACATGTAGATATTGATGTAATGTACAGTCAGTGTTGGTCTATGCCTGTCCCTTCTCTATGTATTTCTGCACTACTGGTAAGGCATGTATTGTCACCTAGATTGTTCCCATTAGCTAGGCTGCTTGCACTTTGGACACATCTTCTACAGCACATAGTCTGGTCATACATGGACATGATGCAAAATGTTGGACTTTTTTCCTTATGCTGGGTCATCCCCAATGTTTTTGCCCCCTGCCTCCTATTTTGTCTGACCTGTTTTCGTTGACTTTAGAATTCTGAGCAGTTTACCACTGCTAACCAGTGCTAAAGTGCACATGCTCTCTGTGTAAATTGTATTGTTGATTGTATTGTTGATTGGATTTCCATGATTGGCACATGTGATTTACTGGTAAGTCCCTAGTACAGTGCACTAAAAGTGCCCAGGGCCTGTAGATCAAATGCTACTAGTGGACCTGCAGCACTGGTTGTGCCATCCACATTAGTAGCCCTGTAAACATGCCTCAGAGCTGCCACTGCAGTGTCTGTGTGTGCAGCAAGTGTACCAACTTGCCAGGCCTAAACCTTTCCTTTTCTTACATGTCAGACACCCCTAAGGTAGGCCCTAGGTAGCCCATGGGCAGGGTGCAGTGTATGTTTAAGGTAGGACAAATACTAATGTGTTTTATATGTCCTAACAGTGAAATGCTGCCAAATTCTGTTTTCACTGTTGCAACCGTATCCCTCTCATAGTTTATCACGGGGGCCACCATTAAGTATGATTAAAGCATAGATTGCCTTTGGGAGTGGATAGACATGTGGAGTTTGGGGTCTCTGAACTCACAATCTAAAAATACATATTTTAGTAAAGTTGGTTTTGAGATTGTGTATTTGAAAATACCACTTTTAGAAAGTGGACATTTTCTTGCTTAAACCCCTCTGTAACTGTGTGTGGATTCCCTGTCTGGGTCAGTTTGACAGATGGGTTGTTTGCACCTCTCTGTAGACAGTTACACAAAAGGGAGATGGGGTGCAGCCTGCATATCCTTATGAGCCATCTGTGCTAGGAGGGAGGAGAGAAGTGGTCACTCACACCTGAAAGGGATGTGCCTGCCCTCACACAGTGGAGTCTCCAAACCCCTGATGTGCTTCTGAGACCTGGCCTGTGCAAGGCAGGATTTCACAAACAAGAGAGACTTTCATTTGAAGTAAGCCTACTTCAAAGCCAAAATGGCTATGAAAACATCCAAAACCACAGACTTTAGACCACTTCTGGAAATCAAGAGGAACATCTGCCTGGAGAAGAGCTGAAGAGCTGAGGATATGTGCTTCCCTGCCTGTGACTGTGCTTTGAGGAGCTATCCTGCAGTTTCTGCTTCTGCCTGTCCAAGGGGACAAAGATTGAACTTTGTTGTGCATTCCTGCTTGTGATGAAATCTCCAAGGGCTTGCCTTGAAGTCTCAGGGCCATCAAAGACTTCCCCTGCCAGCACCTGGACTCTCTGCTGAGACTCCTGCCTTGCCAAGTGGTGCGCTATTCAGTTCCTGGGGCCCTGGAAGGTGAAGCTGGAAGACCAAGACTGAAAATCCATGCACAGACCGCTGTGTGGGGAAAATATTGACGCACCTTCCAAAAGGCGACTAAAAAATGACGCGCCTTCGGTGCTCCACCTGTATTGCGGCTGGAAGATCGCCACACGCAGCTCAAGAAACGATGCACAACACCTGCTGACAGAGGCCGATAACGTTGCAACCCATATAGCGCAGTTTTGCTGATACCGTGCAGCAGGATTCTCGACACAAACCTCGCTGGGTGAGGAAAAACAATGCAAATTCTGCCTGGACACGAATGCTTGCCTGGATCGATGCATCGCTCTCCTGCATGCAGGAAAAACGACGGACGCCCACCGGAGGAGGAGACCAATGCACAGTCTCGCTTGTGGGTGAGAAATCAACACATCGCTAGCCTTTTCCAACGTGCACCTGCTCGTGCATGCCATTTTGACGATACCCAGGTACTTTCCAACACTAACAGTGTTTTTACCATTTTCTAAAGGATTTAAGACTCTTTTTGCTTTTTAATTCACTGACTTATGTATGGTGGATTTTTGTAGTTTTGGTCTTGTTTTGTTTAGATAATTAGTTCCTATTGTTCTAAACATGTGTTATGTCATTTTATTGTGGTTTCACTGGGTTACTGTGTGTGTTGCTACAAACAGTTTACAACTAGACTCTGAAGTTAAGCCTGCCTGCTCCTGCCAAGCTACCAAAGGGGTGAGCGGGGGTTAGCTGAGGGTGATTCTCCTTTACCCTGACTAGAGTGTGGGTCTTTGTTTGGACAGGGGGTAACCTGACTGCCAACCAAAGACACCATTTTTAACACAACATTTGACTTGTGTAATTGGAAGATGTACACATCTCCTTCTACTGGCTACTTGATAGTTATGGTTCCATTGATGATATTTGTGAGATGTCATGAGTCCCACACACACTTGACATTACTTCTGCCACAGCACTTGTGCTGTCTCCATTTCAGCTCCTGTATTGCCTGTATTGTATTTGCAAGTATCTTTGGGTGTCTCGAAGATGTCCATCCACAAACTCCATTTAACATGGGTATGCATTTCTTCCAGCATGCCACAACCTAGGTAGGTCTTGCCATGACTGAATTATATTGAGGTGTGAAATCATCTCAGTGATGTACAGTACATTTGCCAATTGATACATATATAGCTAGGTCTACTCACACTCAGATTGGTATTGGTTCTCAGACATGTTTTAACAATGCTGAACATGGTAGCACATCCCACACCTGATAGCGATGTTGGAGGCCACAACATGTTTGGGACAATTTTTTACTGTTGCTATCATGCCTTGTTCTGTCATGTGAGTGTCAATAAGTGGTGTGTCTTACTTTGTGCTGTGTGATGTATTTATACACAGCATACTAGGTATAAATTCAGACACGTCAAGATTTGTTGATACTGGCAAACCCGTTGCTACCTAGGGCATACTCCTGTACACCAGTCTTCACATGTTTGCTTGGATCTGCTCCAGGCATGTGTCAAGACAGCAGATTTGTGTGCCGAGTGTGTACCTCATGTACGTTGTGTAAATTAGACACTCTGCCTACATTCAACCCAGATAAAATTTGGTGATGCATTGTCCCAATAAATCCAAGGATCGTAACAATGGATCATGTGTTTGGATAGTGATTCTGCTCCATAGCTGATAATTTAGTCAGGCAACCCATTGCACACTCCACAGCCAACATGTGTGTGCTATAAGTGAGGTACAGTCCACCATTTGCCAGGGTTGTTCCCAATGGCAATGCCAGGAAACATTCCCATGGATACACTGTTCAGGCTCAGCATCGGACATTGGTTACAATCCCTGGACATTCACTGAAGGACCAGTAAGCAATGATGTTCCACCCTTGCCAAACATGTACCATGCAGGCAAAGCTACTGTCACCATGAGTCGTGACAGTGTTCAGTTCCTACATAACTTGACATCTATTTGTTAACAGCCCCCACCTTATGTGTGCATCCCTTGCATACTTCCTATCATGCATGGTGTTGTTGTGGTGAATGGGCTAGGTATTGGCACCTTGGCCACTTGACGCAACAAGATATGTAGTTTTGCATGGATCTAGGGCCAGATGTAGCAACCCTTTTGCGAATCGCAAACGGCGAAAATCGCCGTTTGCGACTCGCAAACGTGGGTTTGCAATTTAAAATGCATATTGCGAGTCGTTACCGACTCGCAATATGCATTTGCGACTCGCAAATAGGAAGGGGTGTTCCCTTCCTATTTGCGAGTCGGAGTGGTATGCAACTCCATTTGCGACCGCGTACGCGGTCGCAAATGGAGTCGCAGTTACCATCCACTTGAAGTGGATGGTAACCCACTCGCAAACGGGAAGAGGTCCCCATGGGACCCCTTCCCCTTTGTGACTGGACCCCATATTATTTTTTCAGGGCAGGGAGTGGTCCAAGGGACCACTCCCTGCCCTGAAAAATCCGAAACTAAAGGTTTCGTTTTTTTTTGTAGTGCAGCTCGTTTTCCCTTAGGGAAAACGGGCTACACTTCAAAAAAAAAAAACCTGCTTTATTGAACAGCAGGTCGCTAACATGGAGGCCTGCTGACGTCAGCAGGCCTCCATGTTAGCGAGTGCCTATACTCGCAATGGGACCGCAATTTGCGACCCACCTCATGAATATTCATGAGGTGGGTCATTGCGACCCCATTGCGAGTTGCAGTCGGTGTCTGAGACACCGTACTGCATAGCAATTTGCGACTTGCAAATTGCGAGTCGCAGGGACTCGCAATTTGCAAGTCGCAAATTGCATTTTTGCTACATCTGGCCCCTAGACCTTCGGCAGTCACATGGCCTTAAATTGTGTGTCACTGACATGTGAGCTGGTGGCAGTAGACCCTCTTATGATGTTGCTACCATACCGGTCACCTTTGTGTTACTTACCTGCTCACTGAGTCACATTCCAATGATGTATGTAGTGGGGAATAAGTAGACCAATGAGATTTAGGTGCAAAGTGATTTATTTGTGCTATTTACAATGTGATGTTTACAATATAGTGACTATGTGTAGAAGTTCTCAAAAATGTGTCGTCTCCTACGAACTCCTACAGCAGTGTTCATTTGTTCCCCCTCCACATTATCTGCTTCATCGTCATTCTCCTCCTCAATGGGGACGTCAACCTGTTCATCCCAGGGGATATTTGTCTGGACACAAATGTTGTGCAGGATTGAACATGCCAGAATGATCTTGCAAACAAGTGGTGGAGCATACAAGAGGCTTCCTCTTGTCAGGGCCAGGCACCTGAACATGAATTTCAGGAGCCCAAATGTCCTCTACACCACATTGTGAGTTTTCCTGTGTCCCTCGTTGTAGGCCAGCTCTTCCACCATTGTGGGATTGGCAAATGGGGTCCTCACCCATGGCTGTATGCTGTACATTGATCAGCTGCAAAGGATAAAGAGAAGATGTGTTGGCAAACGTTGATAGTGGTTTGGAACATACCATGGCAGTTCAGTTGTACTTTTTAGTTGGAGTGGTGACACAGACTTGCTTGTGGTATAGTGTATGTTCCTGTTCTTGTGAAATGGTTTCATTGGACTGTGTTGATGGACATCACAATCCTGGGTAGTGGCTTAAGGGCCTTGGTAAATTTATGTTGATCCCAAAATGTTGGTTATGATTTAGGTAAATGTGTTGTGTAGTTAGATGGAACCTACCACCTCCTAGCACCACAATGGTGTCAGATGTTGAAACACCATAGTTGTCCTACAAAGTAACACTGTGCCGTCCATGTTACCATGTGGCACTACACATGCAGTGTGACACTTTGTGACCGTTTGTGGCAGATGATGGTTGTGCCAGCCATCAAGCGTACATCAGTGTGTACAACACATTAGTAGGATGATGTAATTTGGTGCAGTAGTATCTCCTAGCTTCCAATGCATGATTTCTGACAGGCACTTTCTACACATGCACAGTGTAGGCTTTGGGAGGGGGCACAGCTATTTTCAACATGGGTCCCTTAGTAAGGTGAATGAAAGGTCAGGTATGTCCTTAATACTCCTACCGAGTTCTACTCTGACATCCATGATTGTGTGTGTTTTTTTTTTACAGACTCAGCACCATGGTGGACAGTTTCTGGTATTTGCAACAGCCATGGTGTTGTTAGGGGCCACTAGAGGCGCATGTGAGGTGGCACTAGAATAGGTGCTGCCCCATTTCTCATGATTCAGCCCCATATTCTTTAATGGCAGGTAATTTTGTATTTGTATGTGTGCAACACAATGCAGCAGACAGGTGTATGTCAGGTATGTTCAGCTGATACATATTTGGTTATGGCACCACTTGGGTGGCATTTGTTTTAGGTTCTGCCAGAGGCTTGCACACCTGGTTTACGTGGGACTGTGCCTATATGTGACTTCCTCAAAATGGCAATAGCCTATGCCATTGACATGCCTATGCACTAATTTGTTTGGTGTAATGTGTGTGTGAGATCTGTATTTAGTTGTCAACCTGTGGACACTTGTAGTGGTTTGTGAGCAGCTTCTGTATGCAAAGGGGACTAGGCTCCACCTTTCCACACGTGGTGTGCCAATCAGGGTGTGGCTGTGTTTTGAACATTTGGGTGTATGTGTTTGTGGCATGTAATGTGTGCAGTGTAGTAAGGCATGCTGCATATTTGTTGTTGCCTATACATCTCTGTGGCCCTCCCATGTGTATTTAGTGTGGTCTTTGTCTTGTTTGTACTAGATGGCTGGTGTGTTATGTGTAATGATTGGTATGGTGGCTTACCTATGAGTAGCCCATTGCCATATTTGCCATCCTGGATCCGCTGGTTGTTGGTACAATGACGAAAGATATATCAGTCATGGACGCTGTCGGGATATTTCACCAGGATGTTGCTAAAGAGCCCACAGTGGTCCACGATGGCATGCACATTGATAGAATGTGTGTGCTTTCACTTCCTATATAGGTCTTCTGTTGCTGCAGGTGGCACCAGTTGGACATGGGTGCAGTCCATAGCACCCAGCATATCCAGGAACCCAGCAATTTGATAGAAACCTTGCTTGGTCTCCTGTTGCAGATGCAGGGTGTTTAGGAAGCAGATGTGGTGGGGTGTGAGGCTTAAGATTGCATCCAGGACCGTTGGTAGAAATACGGAGAAGGATGACAGGGAGATGCCAGCCACTTGTGCACCTGTGATCTTGAATGATCCAGACACCATCATATGGAGGACAGCAAGGGGTTTTGTCATGGGTGGAATTTTATGGGGAGTTTACACCCTTGCTGTGATGTGTGGCTCAATATGGTGCAGCAGGCGTACAATGGACTCCTGATTGAGTCTGTACGTACGGACCACATCTTGTTCCCTCATTCCAAGGATGGTTGTCCAGTGTCTGAATATCCTCTCCCTCCTTATTCGCTGCCTTGGGGGCTGCTGTGGTGATGTTTTGGGTATCTGCGTTGGTGGTGGAGGGATCTACTCTCTTCACAGACATCTGCGGTGTGTACCAAACTGGAGCAGTACGACTTCCATGTTGTCCTGGATGTTTCCAAAGCTCCTTCTGTGTGTTTTCCTTGAGTGGTGGTGTGTGAGCCTCTTTTAAAAAATGTGACACTAATTGGACTTAGCGCCATTTTTTGAGTCCGCTTCCTTAGTTAGCATTCTTTTTGCATCTGGAGTTAAATATGGCGCTAGAGGGTTAGCGTTGTGTTTAGTACAGCAAAGCCTACCTTGCATCTCATTGACGCAAGGTGGTTTTGCACATTCTAGAAATTGCGCTAACCCCAATATTTTGACACTAGGCCGGTCTAGCATCAAAATATAAATATAGACTTAGGTTAGCGCCATTTTAGCACCAAAATAAATGGTGCTCAAGCGACCCTAACCATCCATGAATATGGGCCTAAGTTGTGCGTCTGTGTACAGACAGTGGAAATGAATAAATGCCCCTGAGGAACAAATATAGTAAACAATGAACAATTTCTCCTATGTACAAGGCCTTTGAAAGCATTACAGTCAACAAACCTCATCCCCCGTTTTACAACTTGACATGTACATTACCTGTAGGCGTGTGAAGATTCTCTCTAGGAGACCCTTCTCCTCACCTATGTTTTAATGTCAGGATGTGAATCCTGCCCCCTCTTGCAATCCTATCATCTCTTACAGTGAGTCAGATATTTTCTTCCTGAGAGTCTTGAGTGGGGTCCGGGGCTGCTGGTGAGGTTCAACTTCCTGTGAACTACTTGTCATTTCTAAGACTTTCAAATAATTTGTCTTAATCCTTACCTTTTACTTCTGGGGTGGGTATCTAAACACTAACTTTCTTAGTTATTTTTCTTCCAAATGTATTGGCTGTGAATCATTTTGAACTTGCATTGTGAGCAGAGACTTCTGGCTCCATGGGTTGTTCAGATCCAAACAGATTGGCAGCTTATTTCATAAAGATATTGATGGTTATTTTGTCTTGTCACTGAAATATTTGGCTAAACAGGTGTCCCTATTGATGTAGAATCTCTTTGCTTCTCAAAACATCTGTGACTGCCCTGACAGAGTGATGTTTCTCTAGTGTCGATTAAGTCAGATCATGGGACAGTAGGGGCATTTGGCACTGATACACAATGTCTTTCATTTTACATATTTTCTCTTTGTTATTGAAGGAATGGATTAAAGTAAGCATACCTGGGGGAAAGTTATTTTGTGTGTGATTGCCTTCTGCTTTGTGTATACTGCCCAATCTTAACGGTTTAGCATCCATTTTATTTTGTATGTAGTGTAATAGATCCTAGATGCAACCTTGCATGTCTTGGTCTTTCATTCCTCCTAGAAGTCCGAGGATGTGTATGTTGCTCCTTTGAGATCGGTTTTCTAGGTTTTCCTTTTTTAGCAACAATTCTTCAGTGTGCTCTTTCTGTATCAGAATATCACCAAACATATGTTTTTGCTCTTAAAATCCCTCATCAACTGTTTTCTCCATAGCATCCATTCAGACTTCTAGAGTGGTAATGTCTTTCTTCAGTTCATTGAGGTATGATTTGTTATCTGATTGTATAGACTAGCATTAATCTCCCGGAGGAAGTGTTGTACATATTCCTGAGAGACTTTCAAGCTGCTGTAGTCCACCTGTGTGGCTTCATGCTTGGGTCCTGGAGCAGCCATTTTCACTGCTTCCTTGCCATTCTTTGTTTGCTATGCTAAAAGGAGCCATTTATTTGATTTCTTGTGCTTGTTCCTCTAAATGGCCATTAGGTCGTTGTTGAGGTGCCACGGAGCAGTCAAACCCACCCTTTGCTATGTTGCAGGAATTGGGGATCAGGGGGTTCGGTGAGCTCTGTTGCGCCTTGTTTCACTTCCAGCACCTAACATTATGGGGGTCATTACAACATTGGCGGTAAAAGGCGCTTACCGCCGTGCAGAAGACCGCCAATACACCGCCGCGGCATTCCGCCACAGCTATTATGACACACATCTTGGAATCCGCCGAAATTCAGACACCCACACAAGACCGCCACACCAAAGGTCAGTGATAAACTGGCGGTAACAAATCCTCCACCTCCACGCCAACAGAAACACGCCCATGCTATTACGACCCACGAATCCACGAGGCGGTCTTTCAACCGTGGTATTCCATTGGCGGTACACACCGCCGCGCTCAAAATACACACACATATACAAAACACCCCCACATTGGACAATTCCAAATACACACACCTGACACACATACAAACAACACACCCACATACCCAATACAATATAAAACACACACCCACATAACCCACAAATCCCTACGACCAAAAACTTGAGATGAAGTCGACAGAGAGAGAGCACAGAATAGGCAACCCCACTACACAGAGGCACACAACACCATCACCCACACAACATCCACGCACAAAACACCACACACCACTACACTCACCACAACCATCACCACATACACCACCCCACACATCACCCACACCACCCCATGTCACGCCAAAGACACTCCCGCTTCTCCGAGGAGGAGCTCAGGGTCATGGTGGAGGAAATCGTCCGGGTAGAGCCACAGCTATTTGGCTCACAGGTACAGCACACATCAATAGCCAGGAAGATGGAGTTATGGCGCAGAGTAGTGGACAGGGTGAACGCCGTGGGACAGCACCCAAGAAATAGGGAGGACATCAGGAAGAGGTGGAACGACCTACGGGGGAAGGTGCGTTCAACGGTCTCCAGGCACAACATCGCGTACAGCAGACTGGCAGTGGACCCCCACCTCCTCCCCCACAACTAACAACATGGGAGGAGCAAGTCTTGACCATCTTGCATCCTGAGGGCCTCGCAGGAGTCGGTGGAGGATGGGACACTGGTAAGTCAATTCTTAACTATCATATCCCCCACCCTACCTGCATGCTATCACACACCCCCTCCCTCACCCCCTCCCCTATCACTACAACTCCTCACTAATGTACCCATGATACAAACCACCCATCCCAACACCACGCCCTGCATGACACAACTAAGCATGGACACCCCTCACTAAAGCATGCCCACTGCACATACCCAGTACACCCCCCCAACTATCACCACACAACCCCACACACAGGATTGCTTGCACTGGGGTACACAAACACCCACCCATTGCACACCATTACACACACATGCAATAATCTAGCTCTTAAGCCCCTGCAGGAACCCAAAGGACCGTCACCACACCAGAGGGTCCAGACAACACCACTCCACCCCCAGAAGAGGCCCACAGTGACGAGAGCAGCTCTGCCCTACTGGATCTTGATGACCAGCCCGGACCATCGTGGGCCTCGGGAAAGTCGGTTCCCCTTGCACAGGCACAGCCCAACACTGACCTTCCACGCTCTGGTAACACCAGCACAGCACCCACCCAGCGGGCCCAAACCTCCCTACCCAGGACAGGTCAATCAGCGGAGTGTCCACCACTACAGGGAACCCAGGGTAACCCACCACCCCAACAACAACAGGGACCTGGGGGCAGTGGTAGTGGGCACACGGTCCAGGGGACGGAGGCACAGGAACACAGGGGAACTGGGAGGGCTGCTGTGCGACAGGTGGCAGACAGGCCAAGGGAACACACTTTCCACGAGGCCCTCTCCTCCATCATGGGAGCATACCACCACTCCCAGGAGACGATGGCGAGTGTCCTAGACAAGTTGCAGGAGACCCTGCGCCTGCAGGATGAACTGTATTTGGGGTTCAGGGAGGAACTCAGGACCATCAGCTCCGCCCTGGGCACCATCGTAGGGGTGCTGAAGGACATACAGCAGACCTTGAGGGACACCGTGGCACTCCAAGGGGCCCCTGACACTAGCCAGGATGATGAACTGCCCACCACCTCCGCCGGCGCTAGTGGACAGGACGCCCCGCCACAGGACCAACACACCAGCACCCCACCCCCTGTAGATGGACAACCAGCACGCAAGCGGTCCCTGAGATCCAGGAACAGGACAGAGCAAGATGGCAAGACTCCCGCCAGGAAATGAGACCACCCTGTTTGTCCTCCCACTGTCCCACTTTGTTACCCTGTCCATACTTAAACTGCCCCAGCTCCACTTCCTATGCCCAGATGGGCAGAGCACATGTGAGACTAATAGACTGGACTCTGCCATGGACATTCCTCCGCCATCACCCATCCTCATTTTACAACCCCCTCCCATTTCTGAGCACTTCAATAAACACCCTTGAAACACAAAACAATCTGGAGTCAGTCTGTTATTTAGGAAAAATGTATTAGCAATGACAGTGTCATAATGGGTTTACCATTGTAAAGCTAACATACCTATGTCACACATCACAAGCCCTTGAAGGATGCAAGCAGTTGACACGTAGGTAACCACACCTGTGAAACCGTAATGGAAGGGTACAACTCAGTTACCAAATAGTGATTTAAATCGAGAAACAGGATAGAGGTAGACGTGTGAAAGTTAATGTAATGCTAAAAATGAAAATGTTCTCACCTGTGTCTCACTGGAAATATTGCTGTATGACTGACTCCCTGTTGTCGTTGTCTTCTTCCTCAGCTTCATCCTCATCACTGTCCACAGGCTCCACAGACTCCGCTGCTGCCACAACACCATCATCAGGATCATCCTCCTGCAGAAAAGGCACCTGGTGTCGCAAAGCCAAATTATGGAGCATGGAGCAGGCGATGATGATGTTGCACACCTTCTTCGGTGAGTAGAATAGGGATCCACCTGTCATATGGCGTCACCTGAACCTGGCCTTCAGGAGGCCGAAGGTGCGTTCGATCACCCTCCTAGTCCACCCATGGGCCTCATTGTACCGTTCCTCTGCCCTGGTCCTGGAATTCCTCACTGGGGTCAATAGCCAGGACAGGTTGGGGTAACCAGAGTCCCCTAATAGCCACACACGGTGCCTCTGGAGTTCACCCATCATATCAGGGATGCTGCTATTCCGCAGGATGTAGGCGTCATGCACTGAGCCAGGGAACATAGCATTTACCTGGGAGATGTACTGGTCTGCCAAACAGACCATCTGTACATTCATGGAATGATAACTCTTCTGGTTCCTGTACACCTGTTCATTCCTGTGGGGGGGGGAGGGACCAGAGCTACATGGGTCCCATCAATAGCATCTATGACGTTGGGGATATCTCCAAGGGCATAGAAGTCACCTTTCACTGTAGGCAAATCCTCCACCTGAGGGAAAATTATGTATCTCCTTACGTGTTTCAGCAGGGCAGACAACACTCTGGACAACACGTTGGAAAACATAGGCTGGGACATCCCTGATGCAATGGCCACTGTTGTCTGAAAAGAGCCACTTGCAAGGAAATGGAGCACTGACAGCACCTGCACGTCAGGGGGGATTCCAGTCGGATGGCGGATTGGTGACATCAGGTCTGTCTCCAACTGGGTACATAGGAGGTCATTCCTACTTTGGCGGGCGGCGGTCGCCGCCCGCCTGGCGGGAAGCACCAGAAGACTGTACCGTGGTCAAAAGACCGTACCGCGGTCAAAAGACTGCGGCGGTCATTCTGACTTTCCCGCTGGGCTGGTGGCCGACCGCCAAAAGGCCGCCCGCCCAGCGGGAAAGCACCAGCAACGAGGAAGCCGGCTCCGAATGGAGCCGGCGGAGTTGTTGGTGTGCGACGGGTGCAGTTGCACCCGTCGCGATTTTCAGTGTCTGCCAAGCAGACACTGAAAATCAATGTGGGGCCCTGTTAGGGGGCCCCACGACACCCGTTCCCGCCAGCCAGGTTCTGGCGGTGAAAACTGCCAGAACCAGGCTGGCGGGAATGGGGTCGGAATCCCCATGGCGGCGCTGCTTGCAGCGCTGCCGTGGAGGATTCACAGGGGCAGCGGGAAGCCGGCGGGAAACCGCCGGCTTCTCTTTTCTGACCGCGGCTTTACCGCCGCGGTCAGAATAGCCCCAGAAGCACCGCCAGCCTGTTGGCGGTGCTTACTCCGTCCCCCACCCTGGCGGTCTCGGACCGCCAGGGTAGGAATGACCCCCATAGTTCCTGGATTGTGGCACGGTTAAACCGGTAGGTTACGATGACATGTCTCTCTTCCATTGTCAACAGGTCCACCAGCGGTCGGTACACCGGAGGATTCCGTCATCTTCTCATATGTCCCAGCTGACGGTGCCTACGAAGGAAAACAGCGAAGAACCAGTCATTATTCCTCCAGGTATGTACCCACAGTTACACACAAGACTACACCACTCACAAAACCCTTCCTCTATGTGTGTTGAGTGTAGGCCTAGCTATGTGTGACGCAGTAGTAAATGAAGCCATGTGGGCCACTGAAATGGCGGCTGCCTGACCTCTAAAGTGGGACAATGGGATTGTGGGGTAACTGCGCTGGCATTGCACACCGTCGTGGTAGGCGGTCGTAGACCGCGGCGCAATGCTGCATTGGTTAACATTGGACCCTATGGGTCCCAGGAGCCAATGAACAGGTGCGCTGGCAGTGATGATGTGCACCGCCGCGGACGTCACCGCCGCGGACGTCACCGCCATTTTCTATCTGTTCAATCACTAGATACCTGACCTTTTACAGGAGAGGACCTACACTGCAAGTGCTGCTGTGACCTCTGTCTGGAAGCGACGATGGCTGCTGCGTCTGGGGAAAGGGCCCCTGCCTTCACTGCACAGGAGTTGGAGAAACTGGTAGACTGGGTCCTCCCCAAGTACACGCTACTCTACGGTCCTCCAGACCAACAGGTTAGTACACAGGGAGCACGTTGTATGGGCTAGGGCTGGTTGGAAGAGGGAAGGGGACAGAGTTCATAGAACATTAATGCATGTGAATGAATGGGCCAAATGGCCAGAGTAGGGAGGGGGCCACTCACAACGACTGTGCAGTTGGTAATGACTGTTGCTCTTCCCTTGTGCATGTCATGTAGGTCAGCGCCCACCAGAAGAGGGACATCTGGCATGTAATCGCCAAGGAGGTCCGGACCCTGCCGTAAGAGATGGAAGGACATTCGCCGCTGCAGCAAGAAGACGGCGGAGGCTCAGCTGGGGATGGCCTCCCAACGTGGGAGGGGTGCCCGTCACACCATGACCCCCCTGATGTTCCGGATCCTGGCGGTGGACTACCCAGAGTTGGATGGGCACTTGAGGGCATCACAGCAGACACAAGAGCGTGAGTACACTCTCATTCTGCGGACTTTGCGTGCAGTGGTGGTGTATGGGTGGGGGAGGTGGGCTGTGGGTGTCCCTAGGCCAGGGCGAGTTAGGTAGGCAAGGCCCCTCCGTAATGTAGGCCACGTGGCACTCTGTCCCACCTCAGCAGAGTGCCAAGTCAAGGTATAGTTGCCCCTGTGGCATCCATGTGCGCAGATGTCCACCATTGCCATATAGGCCATATCCCAGAAATTGCATGTGCAGAGGGCAGGAGCAAGGCGTCATGCAGGGGGCTGCTGCGTTTGTCTTGTCCGCCAACGGTAGCGTTATGCCATGCACTAAAACTCTCTTTCTTCTGTCTCCCCCCCTTTTTTGGCTCTCCCTGCCCTTTTGTACATCAACATCAACAGGCGGAGGTACAGTGGCACCGGAGCACGAGGGAGCTGCATCCCCCATGGCCATGGAGGGCCACACCACGAACTCTGAATGCACCAGTGGGACGGAGGGCGAGGGGAGTTTCACGTCGGCCACCGGATCACCAAGCAGCAACACGGACTCGTTCGACGATGTGGGCTCCCTTGTGGTGGCGGCACCATCTGTGCCCCCCACCTCTACAGGTACAGCCGCCACCTCCCCTACCAGCCCCGCCCTCCCAGCAGCCCCTCAGCGTTCGCCCCGTGCCCGCTCACCCAGGAGGGTGGGCATCACCTTCGCCCCAGGCACCTCAGGCCCTGCCCCAGTCACCCCTGCTGCCCTCAGTGAGGAGGCCATTGACCTCCTCAGGTCACTCACTGTTGGGCAGTCTACCATTGTGAATGCCATCCAGAGTGTAGAACGAGAGTTGCAACACCGTAATGCATTCCTGGAGGGCATTCATTCTGGTCAGGCTGTCCTTCAGCGAACCCTGCAATCTCTGGCCTCAGCACTGATGGCAGCCATTGTCCCTGTGTCTAGCCTCCCCCCTCCAACTTCCTCCATCCAGACCCAATCTCCTGTACCCCAGCCCATCCCAAGCACACCTACAGACCAGCATGCACACAAGTCAACACACACAAGTAGCCAAGCAAACATAGGCACCACACACACCACAGGCACTCACGCAAGCCTCACCCACATACAGACACAGCAACATCCACTGCCTCCACTGTGTCCCCCTCCTCCTCTTCTCCCTCCTCCCTCCCAGTCACGTCTACACACACACCTGCACCAGGACACCCAGCACCACAAGCCGCTCACCTGCACTCACCACCTCCACTGCCATTTACACGTCCCCTGTGTCCTCTCCCAGTGTGTCTGTGACACCCCCTCCCAAAGTACACAAACGCCGGCAATCACTCACCCAACATCCATCCACCTCACGACAGCCTCCAGAACATGCACCTGCACCAAAATCATCAAAAGTTACACCTCCTACAACCACCTCCTCTTCCTCCACTCCCTGACCCCCTCCAGCTACCCACCCCAGTGTTCGTCAGAAACTGTCCCTCTGTAAAGTTGACCTTTTTGCCCCCACCCCCCCCTCCAATTCATCAGTCCCGTCTTAGCGCCTCAGCCAAAAAGCCTCCAATACCATTGGTGCCTGTTCATGGTTTGTGGAGTGCACCGGCCACCAGGGCAGGCAGTAGGACCCGGAGCCAAGGCACTGGCAGCCCACCCCCTGTAAAGGCTCTAAAATTGGAGAGTGGACGACGGGACCATGTTAAGTCTCCTGGTGGGAAAACAACTGACATGGGTTCCGAGGTGATTGGAGAGTCAGCTGTGACTCCACCAAAGGTGGGGAAGGGCCAGAGGAAGTCTCCCCAGCCTGTTGTGAGTGTCACGGCGGAGAAGTGCACCATCATTTCCGGCGGTTGAGACACAACCGCCAGCACCTTCGTCACTGGTCCAGAGACCACCGCAACAGTCACAGCCCAGGAGGGCCCAAGTATCGTCACTGGTCAGGAGACCACCGCCAGAGTCACAGCCCAGGAGGGCCCAATTATCGTCACTGGTCATGAGACCCCCGCCACCGCCGGAGTCATTGCCCAGGAGGGCACAAGTATCGTCACTGGTCCAGAGACCACCGCCAGAGTCACAGCCTAGGAGGGCCCAAGTATCATCACTGGTCCAGAGACCACCGTCAGAGTCACAGCCCAGGAGGGCCCAAGTATCGTCACTGGTCAGGAGACCACCGCCAGAGTCACAGCCCAGGAGGGCCCAAGTATCGTCACTGGTCCAGAGACCACCGCCAGAGTCACAGCCCAGGAGGGCCCAAGTATCATCACTGGTAAAGAGACCACCGCCAGAGTCACAGCCCAGGAGGGCCCAAGTATTGTCACTGGTCAGGAGACCACCGCCAGAGTCACAGCCCAGGAGGGCCCAAGTATCGTCACTGGTCCAGAGACCACCGCCAGAGTCACAGCCCAGGAGGGCCCAAGTATTGTCACTGGTCCAGAGACCACCACCAGAGTCACAGCCCAGGAGGGCCCAAGTATCGTCACTGGTCAGGAGACCACCGCCACCGCCGGAGTCATTGCCCAGGAGGGCACAAGTATTGTCACTGGTCCGGAGACCACCGCCAGAGTCACAGACCAGGAGGGCACAAGTATCGTCAATGGTCCAGAGACCACCGCCAGAGTCACAGCCCAGGAGGGCCCAAGTATCGTCACTGGTCAGGAGACCACCGCCGGAGTCAGTGCCCAGGAGGGCACAAGTATCGTCACTGGTCAGGAGACCACCGCCACCGCCGGAGTCAGTGCCCTGGAGGGCCCCGGCTGCGACAGCCCCGCTGGGCAATGATGAAACGTCATGCCACACACCAATGTCCAGTGTAGAGAACGTCATGCCACACACCAATGTCCAGTGTAGAAGACGTCATGCCACACACCAATGTCCAGTGTAGAGAACGTCATGCCACACACCACTGTCCTTTTCAGAACCGCCATGTCAAAGCACAGCTGAACAGGGCAAAGACCGCCATGGCAAAGCACCGCTGAACAGTCCTGAACCGCCATGTCAAAGCACCACTGAACAGGGCAAAGACCACCATGGCAAAGCACCACTGAACAGGGCAAAGACCACCACGGCAAAGCACCACTGAACAGGGCAAAGACCGCCATGGCAAAACACCGCTGAACAGGGCAAAGACCGCCATGTCAAAGCACCGCTGAACAGGGCAAAGACCGCCATGACAAAGCACTGCTGAACAGTCCTGAACCACCATGGCAAAGCACCACAGAACAGGGCAAAGAACGCCATGGCAAAGCACCGCTGAACAGGGCAAAGACCGCCATGGCAAAGCACCGCTGAACAGGGCAAAGACCGCCATGGCAAAGCACCGCTGAACAGTCCTGAACCGCCATGTCAAAGCACCGCTGAACAGGGCAAAGACCGCCATGGCAAAGCACAGCTGAACAGGGCAAAGATCGCCATGGCAAAGCACCGCTGAACAGGGCAAAGACCGCCATGGCAAAGCACCACTGAACAGTCCTGAACCGCCATGTCAAAGCACTGCTGAACAGGGCAAAGACCGCCATGGCAAAGCACCGCTGAACAGGGCAAGCACCGGGTAGGAATGAATGGACCGCCACATCAGGCATCCTTATCCCATGTGCAGCTGGGACAGAGACAGGACACGACCTTTCATGGGGAGACTCATCCAGTCTGGGCACCAGTCCCCCCCCAGTACCAGTAGAGACCTGCATCAACTTGAGAGACTGTGGCTTTGCACTCCCCAGGATGGCACAGTGGGCAAACCACCCACTGTATAGACTTGAGAGACTGTGGCTTTGCACTCCCCAGGATGGCACAGTGGGCAAACCACCCACTGGAGAGACTTGAGAGACTGTGGCTTTGCACTCCCCAGGATGGCACAGTGGGCAAACCACCCACTGTATAGACTTGAGAGACTGTGGCTTTGCACTCCCCAGGATGGCACAGTGGGCAAACCACCCACTGGAGAGACTTGAGAAACTGTGGCTTTGCACTCCCCAGGATGGCATAAATGGGCATGGAGCCCCGTCGTGGATCTGGCTTTGTACTCCTCCGGCTGAGGTGCCCCCCCTTACATTCCCCCTGAGGTGCCTGTAGTATTTCTATCTGATGCCCCGGCAGTGTTCTCTCCGATTGTGGTCAGGTATCGTTTGTGGGCCTCGCCCATGCATTTTTGGACTGATGGTGCACGGACATTGTTATGTACATATCTGCACTACTTCTCGTTTTGTATATAATTATGACTGATTTTCAAATATATACCTGTATATTTTTGTATGACATGTATATTGGCACATTACATTGTTTGACCGATTTTCGCTTTGTGTTTTCATTCTTCAGGGGGGATTGTGGGTTGTCACTGTGATTTTTTGTGAATGCATTGGTGTGTATGTTGTAATATGCGAGGGTGGGGGTGTTTGGTGGGTGTCCCCCTAACTTTTGCCTCCCCTCCCCGTGTCGTAGGTGCAGTACTCACCGTTGTCTTCGGCGCCTACGTAGTTGTTGGTCATAGAGGAGCAGAAACACAAGGGCAGGGAGTATTTGGAGTTCCGGCTCCATGGAGTCCTCGTTTCTCGTGGGATATGTTCAGGTGAGCGTTTTTCCATAGCAAAAGCTGTTTCCGCCGTGATTTTATCCACGGTGAATCCGCCCCGGAAAAGGTGGCGGATTGGCGGGTTGTAATACTGTGGGCGGTACATTGTCTCCCGCCTGTCTGTTGGCGATGACCGCCGCGCTGCTTGTCTGTACCGCCGTGGCGGGCGGTGTGTTAAAGTGGCTGTCTTTGTTGGCGGTTTCCGCCAGGGTCATAATTCCCTTTTTTTGTCCGCCGGCCTGTTTGCGGTATTTCCGCAGCTTTAACACCGTCCGCCAAGGTTGTAATGACCACCTATATGTTCACCTTGGACAGGTTTGGTGGCTGTTGCATTGTATACCTATGCCCACTGTTAGAAATGGGGTCTTTGGTTGCCAGTCAGGTTACCCCCTGTCCAAGCAAGGACCCTCACTCTAGTCAGGGTAACAGAGAATCACACTCAGCTAACCCCTGCTTACCCCCTTGGTAGCTTGGCATGAGCAGTAGGATTAACTTCAGAGTGCAAGGTGTAAAGTATTTGTACCCACACACACAGTAACTTAATGAGAACACTACAAAATGACACAACACAGGTTTAGAAAAATTGAGAATATTTATCTAAACAAAACAAAAACAAAAAGACAAAAATACACAATCCCCAAGTCAAGTTATCAATTAAAAAGCAAAAAGTTTTCATGTAGTTTTAAACACACACTAAGGGGGTCATTTTGACCTTGGCGGTCTTTTGCCAAGACCGCCGAGGGACCACCGTGCAGAAGACCGCCAGTGTTGGCGGTTTGCCACTCGGCCTATTATGACCGTTGGCAGCTCTCCGTCCTTTTTCGGATAGAGAGCCGCCAACAGTCATACTGGCGGGCGGCGGGGAAGTGGAGGTTGCTCCACCTCCACTGCCACGCCAACAGAACACCGCCCAGCGAATCACGTCCTGTGATTCGGCGTGGCGGTGTTCTGTTGATGGTGTGGTGTCGGCGGAGCGGCCCCCATGGATCCCGTGCCCTCCCGGAGGATCGTCGGACCAGGTAAGTCGATCGTCCGTGAGGGGAGGGGGTGGGGGGTGTTGTGTGTTGTGTGCGTGCATGGGGGTGTGCGTGTGTGTATGTAGAGGGGGTGTGTGAGTGCGTGTATGCCTGCGGGGTGTTGTGTGTTTGGGTATGAGTGCGTGTATGACTGTAGGTACGTCTGTATGAATGTGTGCATGTATGTTTGAATGTGGGTGTGCGTGTCTGACTGTGTGTGTGGAAGTATGTCGGTGTGTGTGCGTGTATGTGTGTTGGTGGTGCCTGCGTGCGTGTCATGTGTGCATGAGTGCTGAGATGTTGGGGGTCGGGGTGGGGAGGGGGGTCCTACCACCTTTGGGGGTGGCAGGAGTGGTGGGGGGTGTAGGGGAGGGAGTCGGGTGGGGGTGTGGGGGAGACCCCTATCAGTGCCAGGGAAGGAATTCCCTGGCACTGATAGTGCTTACCGCCATGGATTTCATGGCGGTTTCAAACCGCATGAAATCCATGGCGGTCAGCCGGGTCCAAATACCGCCAGCGGTATAGTGACGCCCGCCGGGCTGGAGACCCTGGTCTCAAGACCCGGCGGTCGTCTCCGCCCTGGCGGGCGGAACGGAGAACTGGTGGATGACCATGGCGGTAACCGCCAGGGTCATAATGACCCCCTAACTCTGTTAGTGTGAAAATGTACCTTGGGTGCATCAAAAACAACCCCGCACGGGTGAGTGTGCGTCAAAAAGGGCTTGCGATGCATCGATTTCACTCATGAGCGAGACCTTGCGTCGTTTCTCCTTTTGCCGGGTCGTGGGTGTCATTTCTTCTCTCTGCAGGAGAGTGATGCATTGATCCGGTCAGCACTCTCGGGTCTGGACAGGCCTTGCATTGTTTTTACACGCCCAGCGCTGCTTGCATCGGAAATCCTGCCGCAGGATGATCTGAAAACCATGCAGCGCGGGTTGTGATCTCACCAGCCTCTGTCAGCGATGCTACGTGTCGTTTCTCCAGCTCCGTGCATCAATGTTTTGCCCACGTGCAACCGAGCATCGATTTTCAGCTGTGAAGCCGGCGGCACGTCGCTTTTTCAGCTTCAGATCAGAGTTGCGTCAATCTTTTACCCGCACGGCATTCTGTGCAGGGATTTCTTCCTCTGAGGCTGCCAGCTTCTCCTTTCAGGGTCCCAGGAACTGGATGGGCACCACTTGGCAGAGTGGGAGTCTCACCAGAGACTCCAGGTGCTGGCAGAGAGAGGTCTTTGCTGTCCCTGAGACTTCAAACAATAGGAGGCAAGCTCTAAATCAAGCCTTTGGAGATCTTCACAAGATGGAAGGCACACAAAGTCCAGTCTTTGCCCTCTTACTCTGGCAGAAGCAGCAACTGCAGGATAGCGCCACAAAGCACAGTCACAGGCAGGGCAGCTCTTCTTTCTCAGCTCTTCAACTCTTCTCAAGGCAGAGGTTCCTCTTGGTTTCCAGACACTCACCAGGAGTTTGGAGACTGCATTGTGTGAAGGCGGGCTCAGCCCTTTCAGGTGTACGTGACCACTCCTTCCCTCCCTTGTAGCAATGCCGGAAATGCAGACTACACCCCAGCTCCCTTTGTGTCACTGTCTAGAGTGAGGTGCAACCAGCTCAACTGTCAAACCGACCCAGACAGGGATACCACAAACAGGCAGAGTCACAGAAATGGTATAAGCAAGAAAATGCTCACTTTCTAAAAGTGGCATTTTCAAACACACAATCTTAAAATCAACTTTACTAAAAGATGTAGTTTTAAATTGTGAGCTCAGAGACCCCAAACTCCACATGTCCATCCGCTCCCAAAGGGAATCTACACTTTAATCATATTTAAAGGTAGCCCTCTTGTTAACCTATGAGAGGGACAGACCTTGCAACAGTGAAAAACAAATGTAGCAATATTTCACTGTTAGGACATATAAAACACATTACTGTATGTCCTACCTTAACCATACACTGCACCCTGCCCTTGGGGCTACCTAGGGCCTACCTTAGGGGGGGCCTTACATATAGGAAAAGGGAAGGTTTAGGCCTGGCAAGTGGGTACACTTGCCAAGTCAAATTTATAGTTAAAACTACACAAAGAGACAGCCGTGGCAGGTCTGAGACATGATTACAGAGCTACTTATGTGGGTGGCACAACCAGTGCTGCAGGCCCACTAGTAGCATTTGATTTACAGGCCCTGGGCACTTCTAGTGCACTGTACTAGGGACTTACTAATACATAAAATATACCAATTATGCATAAACCAATTACATACACATTTTGTAAAGGAGCACTTGCACTTTAGCACTGGTTAGCAGTGGTGAAGTGCCCAGTGTAACAAAAATAGCAAAACAGAGTCCAGCACACATCAACAACCTGGGAAACAGAGGCAGTAATTTAAGTGAGACTACTCCAAATGATGAAAAGTCTAACACCCATCACAACTCTTGTTCCCTAGGTTGCTAACAAAGACACTTCTTTGGCCTGCCAAGTTTAAGCTGCTGTCCCTTGAGGCTCTTGGATGTTGCTTGGTATAAGTAGATTGCTCCTTTTATCATGTTTGCAAGTGCTGGTTTGTGGACCACTGACACTCTTCACAGTATTGTGGTGTATTCTGTGCTTGCTTACTTGTGTTACCTGTTGTGGAGCCAGCTGCCTGGCACCCAGACCACAGCCTAAGCCTCTGCTGCTTATTCTCTATGGTGCCCGCTGTATTCCACATAGTCAAGTCTCACTTACTTCGAACCACTGGGGATCAAACACTTTCTAGATCCGGCAGCTGCTGCAGCAATCATCCCCAAGTGGGTGCAGCTACTCCCATTCAAGCCTCAAATTAATATCCGAGTGCATGAACAAATCTTAACTCCAGGTTGTGTTGCTGATGTTTTTTGGGATTCACCAACAGCAGGGTTTGTCGACTAACTGGGGCCTACCAATGTGTCTTGCCAGTCCATTGCTATTATTCACATTCTGCCAGCGACTGACTTTTTGGTGTGGGGGGCCTCAAGGTGTGCCCTTAAGAGAAGGCTTGCTTTCCCCATGGTCCCTGCTTCAGGTCTTGTGTGACATCTGCTGAGGTGGCCTCTCCAGATGCAAATATTACCCCATCCATACCCACAGGTCTCACACTACTTCTTGCGTAGTCTGATGGAGTTAAACTGGTTGTTTTGGAGCCCTCAGACACTGACAATTCTACAGGGTTCAAAGAAAACTCATAGAACCATCTCCTGCATCTGTCCACACTCTGTGGTTTAATATTTTTACTGTTAGAACAATTGTAAGATTGAATAGTAAATGCTGAAGACTGAGATTGATGGAAATCTTTTCTATTAGTAGTATCTCCAGTTCCTTTTTCCAGTTTGAGGAAACCAGGGTTGAAATTAAAGATTATCAGATTTATCAAGCCTTTCATTGTCTGCAATGCAAGACCAACACAAAGACTACAGTAATATTTACAAAGCCGGGCAAGGGGTGCTTGTAACTAAATGTAACACAACTCGGTGACGGGCACTGCATTACATTACATTTCAAGCTGGGAGGCCTTTCCATGGGTGGAGCCTGGGTGTTCCTATGCATCCATCAATTGATTTTGGTGCAGTCCTAGATTTACGAAAGATAGTAAGCAGGAGATGGTGCCAAAATGCTACGCCTTCTCCAGTGAGGCGTAACTTTGAGAAATACTTTTATTTCTTCTCGTTACTTTCTTCTTTCTATGCGTGATGCATTCTGTATCACATATAGAAAGAAGGAAATTCCTCTAAGTATTGTTTTTGTACAGGAAAGTGTCATTTGCTGTAGAAAACATTCCTGCCTGTAATGCAGGCACATTTGCACTACTATACAATGAGGCCTGCCATGGCACGAGGCAGCTCACTGTGCTCTAGCACAAGGAGAAAGCAGAAATGCTTCATATCTTTGTGAATATGGAACATTTCTGCTCTATCCCTTTCAATCAACAGGGTACAACAACTTTGCTTGCTGCCCTGCATTGCGTAAAAGATTAGTAAATATGCCCCTTAAAACGTAATGAAATAAGAATGAGGCTGATGATGTTAATTGCCTAATGAAACACACAAACTAAGCATAAATCTAAAGGAGAATTGCATTTGACCAAAAATGCAAGTGATCTAATTACCTCTTGATACAGTAAGGTGACGTCCATCAGGACAAGGGTAATATCCTTTTGCTAAGAGCATTAGGCTTCATAAAAGAGGCAATACTGTTGATGCAAAAAGATACAAAATTAAAACTTGTTGTGAAAAAGTTGGAGTACTTGCCATGCTATAATTGCTGGGATAGTTACTGTATAACAGCACATAGTCCCTCATTACAACCGTGGCGGTAAATCCCGCTTATCGTGCAGACAGCCGGCAACATACCGTAACCGTGGCAGAAATCCGCTATGGGTATTATGACCCACGCTGAGAAATCCGCCACTATACAGACACCCACATAAGTCCGCCACACCAAAGGTAAGTGATAAACTGCTGATAGCAAAACCCACACCGTCACGCCAACAGGAATATGCCCACAGTATCAGGACCCACGAATCAACGTGGCGGTCTTTCAACTGCGGTAAACCATTGGCGGTACACACCGCCGTGCTCAAAATACACTTACACTTACAAAACACAACCACATTGGACAATTCAAAATACACACACCTTACATACATACACACACCACACCCTCACACTCACACCAGTATAAAACACACACACATATTACCCACAACCCCTTACAGCGAACAATTTTGAAGAAGCAGAGAGAGAGAAAAGCAAAGACCACACCATCATCCAGAGACACAGAACACCATTACACATACACCATCTACGCACCTCAAAAGAACACACCCCAACCCATCACCCCACACATCACATCACCACATCATCTCACACATCACTCACACCACATCATGGCACCTCAAAGACTCCCCAGATTTTCTGAGAGGAGCTCAGGGTCATGGTGGAGGAAATCATCCGGGTAGAGCCACAGCTATTCGGATCACAGGTGCAGCAGACCTCCATTGCTAGGAAGATGGAGCTATGGCGGAGAATAGTGGACAGGGTCAACGCAGTGGGACAGCATCCAAGAACAAGGGATGACATCAGGAAGAGGTGGAACGAACTACAGGGAAGGTACGTTCCGTGGTTTCAAGACACCAGATTCCTCTACAGAGGACTGGCGGTGGACCCCCACCTCCTCCCCGACAACTAACAACATGGGAGGAGCAATTTGTGGCGATTATGCATCCTGAGGGCCTTGCAGGAGTAGCAGGAAGACTGGACTCTGGTAAAGCAAATCTTTACTACTTTATTCCCCCACCCTACCTGCATGCTATCACATACCCCCACCCTGACCCTCACTCCCATCACTCCATCACCTCACATCCACCCCTTCATCACTACCCACCCATCACAATACCAAGCCCTGCATGCAACAATAAAACATGGACACCCATCACAGACCTGCATGGACATCACCAAAGCATGCCCAATAGAGAAACTCACCCAGGCCACAAAATCACCACTCACACAAGGCCCAAGGCGATGGTGCAAACACATCAATACAGGGAAACACACCCATTGCACAAGAAGGCACATACAGATACAATAACAATGCATTTACATCCCAACAGGACCCCTACCCAACGTCACCGGACAGGAGGTGCCAGCCATATCCAGTCCTCCCCAGAAGAGGCGCACAGTGATGACAGCACCTCTGCACACCTGGATCACAATGACCAGCCTGGCCCATCTAGGACCTCTGGACAGTCGGTTACCCTGCCACTGTCCCAAACCACCACAGAACCTCACCCTTCAGGAAACACCAGCACAGCACCCACCCAGCGGGACCAGGCCACTGTCCCCAGGACAAGTCAATCAGCAGTGTGTCCACCACTACAGAGACCCTAGGTAACCCCACTAAACCCGGACGATCAGGGACCTGGGGTCAGTGGCAGTGGGCACACGGTTCAGGGGATAGAGGCACAGGACAACAGGGAAGCTGGGAGGACTGCTGTGCAACAGAGGGAGGACAGGGCCGGGGAACCAACCCTCCATGAAGCACTCACCAATATCATGGGAGCATACCACCATTCCCAGGAGACCATGGGCACGGTACTGGCCAAGTTTCAGGAGACCCAGCGGCTGCAGGAGGGACAATACATGGGGATCAGGGAGGCCCTCACCAACATATACACCATCCTGGTCACCAAATCAGGGGTGCTGGCTGACATAGGCAAGACCATGAGGGAAGCAGTGGCACAACAAAGGGCCCCTGACACTAGCCAAATTGAGGAACAGCCTTCCACTTCCGCCAGCGCTAGTGGACAGGAGGCCCGCCACAGGACCAAGAGGCCACCAGAATCCCGCCCCTGCAGAAGGAGAACCACCCCGCAAACAGTCTCTGCGATCCAAGCAGAAGACAGAGAACATTGCCGAGACCCCGCCAGGAAATAAGACTCCCCTCATTGTCACCCTTCATTCCCACTATGTCATCCTGTCCAAATTGAACTGCCATTACTCCCTTCCTATGCCCCATTGGACAATGCACCTGTGATACCAAGAGACTGGACTCTAGTATGGACCTTCCTCCACCATCACCCCAGCCCCTTGCACATTCCCCAATACTCATTAGCCCCTAAATAAACACCCTTTAAGCACAAACCAATCTGGAGTCAGTCTGATCTTTCACAAATGTATAATGACAACATTTGTAGCAAATAGCAATGTAAATGTTCATTTACTCATGCCAATGTATGACAGTTGTTGGGCAGCAGTACATACAGCAGAAGGCAGAATGGGGCACCCAGATCTGAAAAATGGAAATCCAAAGTGAACAGTCAGTGTCCATGGACAGAGGTTAAGAGGCTGACTTGTACAATGTCCTAAGGCATTCTGAAATGTGAGGAGTTACAGTCTCTTACCTGTGTGTCACTGGAAGTACTGCATGGTGATGTTCTTTCGGTTGTCAATATTTTCAACCTCTGTCTCCTCTTCCTCACTGTCTACAGGCTCCACCGCTGTCACAAGACCATCACCAGGCTCATCCTCCTGCAGAAAAGGCCCCTGGCGTCTCAATGCCAGGTTCTTCAACATACAGCATGCCACGATTATCTGACACAGCTTCTTCGGTGAGTAGTATAGGGAGCCACCTGTTAGATGCACCGTAATCTGACCTTCAGGAGGCCGAACGTCCTCTCAATAATACGCCTAGTTTGCCCATGTGCCTCATTGTAGCGGTCCTCTGCCATTGTCCTGGCATTCCTCAGTGGGGTCAGTAGCCATGAGAGGTTGGGGTAACCAGAGTCACCTGCAAATGTCGAGGGATACCTCTTAGATACACACTAACCCTTAGGGACAACCCCATACCCAGACACCTACTCATACTGTGTGGGGACCTTGGGCTCACCTATTATCCACACCCGGTGCCTCTAGAGTTGGCCCATCACATAAGGGATACTGCTATTCCTCAAAATGTAGGCAACATGCACAGAGCCAGGATACTTGGCATTCACATGAGAGATGTACTGGTCCGCCAAACATAGGCCCTCATTTCTATTTCTGTACACTTGTTTCTGTGGGGTGGGACAAATGCAACATGAGTACCATCAATGGCACCAATGATGTTGGAGATATGTCCCAGGGCATAAAAGTCAGCCTTTATTGTGGGCAAATCCTCCACCTGGGAGAACACGATGTACCTGCGCATGTGTTTCAGCAGGGCTGACAACACTCTGGTCAACACGTTAGAAAACATTGGCTGAGACATCCCTGATGCCATGGCCACTATTGTTTGAAAGAAACCACTTGCCAGGAAATGGAGCACTGACAGGACCTGCACTAGAGGGGGGATTCCTATGGGATGGCAGCTAGATGACATCAGGTCTGGCTCCAATTGGGCACACAGGTCTTGGATTGTGGCACGATCAAGACTGTATGTGATTATAATGTGTCTGTCCTCCATTGTCGACAGGTCTACCAGGGGTCTGTACACTGGAGAATGTCGCCAGCTCATCATCTGCCCCAGCGGTTGTAGCCTATGGAGGAGAACAGTGAGCAGAGGGTCATTTACAACACAGGTGGCACAAGTGTGTCTGCAGTAATGTTAGTAAATCTGTGTGTGACGTAGTTAGTCCTTATATGTGCCAATATGTAGTGTGACGCAGTTATGTGCCATGGCATGTACCCCCCTGAAATGGCGGCTGCCTCACTTGTGAGGAGGGACAAAGGGAAATGAGGTAACTGCGCTGGCGTTGTGCTGCGTCGCAGTAGGCGGTCGTAGACCGCCGCGTAAGTCAGCATTGGTTATCATTGGGTCCTATGGGTTCCAGGAGCACATGGCCATGTACGCCATTTTCTATCTGTTCTCTCACTTGATACCTGACCTTCAACAGGAGAGGACCTACACTGCAAGTGCGGCTGTGACCTCAGTTTGGAAGCGACAGTGGCTCGAGTGTCTGGGGAAAAGGCCCCTGTCTTCAGTGCAGAGGAGTTGGAGAAACTGGTGGATGGGGTCCTCCCCCAGTACACGCTACTCTACGGTCCTCCAGACAAACAGGTGAGTACACTGTGAGCATGATGCGTGGGCAATGCCTGTTTGGAGTGGTGTGGATGGAAGATACATGTTCGGGGGGGCTGAGGGCTGCATTTGAGGATGATCAGTGTATGTGCATCAGGGCATGTTTGGGAACTGGTGGGCAATGAGTATGACGGCCTGGACAGGTGAGTAATTTCCTTTTCTCCTGTACCTTTCCTCTAGGTCAGCGCCCACCAGAAGAAGGGTATTCGGCGTGCTGTCGCCAAGGAAGTGTGGGCCCTGGGGATCTATTATAGACAGAGCTCCCACTGCTGCAAGAGATGGGAGGACCTGCACCGCTGGAGCAAGAAGATGGCGGAGGCCCGGCTGGGGCTAGCCTCCCAACGTGGAAGGGGTGTCCGTCGCACCATGACCCCCCTGATGTTCCGCATCCTGGCGGTGTCCTATTTGGAGTTGGATGGGCACTTGAGGGAATCACAGCAGCCACAAGGGGGTGAGTATAGTGTCATAAAGCTGATGCTGTGCGATTTAGGAAGTATCTTGGTGAGGGATGTGGGCTGTGGGTGCCCTTCAGCCAGGGCGAACATGGCAGTGTAGGTCCCTTGTTGAGTAGGCTCTGAAGCACTCCAATCCCAATAGTGTCAGTGGGCATCTACTACTGGGCAGGGTCCTGTGGGTTTCAGGTGTGCAGCTAATGCTGTTAGGTGCTGTATCCCATGAGCTGGTGACTTTCCTACTAACTGGTAGTGAATGGCTTAGTGCATAGGGCTGCTCCCTGTGTGTTGTGTCCGCCAACGGTAGTAGTGTTGCTGGCATTGACCATGTGTGTTCTCTGTCTTTCCCCCCTTCTTGTTTTGTCACCCTGTCCTTGTGTGCATTAGCATCATCTGGCGGAGGAGCAGAGGCACCGGCGACGGAGGGAGCTGCATCCCACATGGTCCAGGAGGGTGAATCCACTGAGGGTGAAGGCACCAGTGGGACGGAGGGCAAGGGGAGCTCCACAACGGGGACAGGAGGGTATACCAGCAACAGCGACTCCTCCTCGGATGGAAGCTCCCTAGCGGTGGCGGACACCGCTGTGCCCACCCCAACAACAGGTAAGGCCGCCACCCCCCCTACCAGCACCGTCACCCAGAAGCCCCTCAGCGAGTTTCCCGTGCCTGCTCACCCAGGAGGGTGGGCATCTCCTTCACCCCAGGCACCTCAGGCCCTGCCCCAGCCAGCCCTGCTGCCCTCAGTGAGGAGGCTATTGACCTCCTGAGATCCCTCACTGTTGGGCAGTCAACCATTCTGAATGCCATCTAGGGTGTCAAGAGGAATTTGCAAACAAATGCATACCTGGAGGGCATTCATTCTGGCATGGCAGCCCAACAGAGAGCATTTCAGGCTCTGGCCTCAGCAATGATGGCAGCCATTGTCCTTGTGTCCAGCCTCCCCCCTCCAACTTCCACTACCCAGACCCAATCCACTCTACCTCAGCCTATCTCAAGCACACCATCAGACCAGCATGCACACACATCAACACACAAAAGTGGTTCAGGAAAACATAAGCACCACACATCCCACAGACACTTACACAAGCACCATGCCCATGCAAACATACAAACATCCACTTCCACCACTGTGTCCCCCTCCTCCACGTCCTCCACCTCCCTCTCAGTTTCGTCTCTAATCACACCTGCATGCATTACATCATCAGTCACTGCCTCCATCACGAGAACGCCCATCACAACACACTGCTCACGTGCAATCACCACCCCCACTACCATTCACACGTCCCAGTGTCCTCTCTCAGTGTGTCTGTGAGCCCTCCTCCCAAAGTACACAAATGCAGGCACACACCTACTCAACAGCCATCAACCTCACAACAGCCTCCAGCCCATGCACCTTCACCGAAACTCAGCAGACATACACCTCCTACAACCACTACGTCTTCCTCCACTCCCACACCCCCTCCATCTTCCAGTCCCAGTGTGTCTAAAAAACCTTTCCTTACTGACATTAACCTCTTCCCTACCCCTCCCCCCCATCCTTCCCCTAGGGCTAGGATGTCTAGATCCCAGCCCAGCACCTCAGGAACCAAATCTGCATCTGCTGTGGTCCCTGCAAGTCTGGGAGGCTCGAAGGGGGCAGCCGTCAGAGCTGCCAGTGTGCCAGCCAAAGATATCAAGGACCACCCTATTCTGCCACCTGCAAAGATCAAAAAGATCCCGGCTTCCAGCAGGGGAAGGTCACATCACCCACCCAGCAAGCCCCCGGCCAAACACAGAGAGGACAGTGCCAAGGTCCCTGCAGTGACTGCCAAGGTGGGGAGGAGCCACAAGCCAAGGGGCAAGTCACCTCAGGGCACGATGCCTCCTGGTGAGGGGTTGCTGACAACCATATCATCAGGGATGGCAGCGACCTGCACCACAGTCACCACTGCCGCTCCGACCACCACCTGCACCACCATCTGCACCGCCACCTGCACCGCCACTGCCACAACGTCAGGCTGCAGCATCCTCCCAAAGAACCAGCCATCCAAGGCTGCGGGAGACGGTATGGTGTCACCCTCCACCATAACAGACACTTGCACCACAGCCGGCAGCATCCCCGCCGCAGACACCGCCACCTGCACCACCATCAGCACTGCCACGTGCACAGCCAATAACACTCTGTCGGACGTCAGCGCCATCACCAGTGGGCAGCCGTCTGAGTCTGCAGGTGACCTCCTGGACCCTGGACGCGCCACTTGAGGCACCACCTCCAGCACTGGCACGAACCAGCAATTGGCAGCCTAAGTCGCTGCAGAATGCAGTGTGGCTCTGCCCCCATGGAGTATCATGCTACCTGGTCCAGGTACATCGCATGGCTAAGACACCCAGGTGAGAGGATGTCAACTGCCACAACCTAGGTGCAGCATCACTCTGCATCAAGCCCCCTCCAGAACCAGTGGAGAATTGCATCCACTTACCCAATCCTTAGCTGGAAGAAGGACATTGGGCACCAAGCCCCCTCCAAAACCAGTGGAGAATTGCATCCACTCACCCAATCCTTGGCAGGATGAAGCACACTGGGCACCAAGCCCCCTCCAGACCCAGTAGAACATGTCACCCACTTGAGAGACTGTGGCTTTGCACTCCCCAGGACCAAGCAGTGGGCAAAGCACCCACTTGAGAGACTGTGGCTTTGCACTCCCCAGGACCAAGCGGTGGGTAAAGCACCCACTTGAGAGACTGTGGCTTTGCACTTCCCAGGACCAAGCAGTGGGTGAAGCACCTACTTGAGAGACTGTGGCTTTGCACTCCCCAGGACCAAGCAGTGGGCGAAGCACCCACTTAAGAGACTGTGGCGTTGCACTCCCCAGGACCAAGCAGTGGGCATGGAACCCCCTCGAGGAACAGTGGCGTCGTAACATCATCCGGCTGAGGTGCCCCCCTCCCTTTCCCCTGAGGTGCCTGGTTTTTTTCAACCTGATGCCCCTGCAGTGTTCTCTCCATTTTGAGGCAGGTGTCATGTGTGGGCTTTGCCCATGCTCTTATGGGACCACTGGTCCACGGACATTTACAAGGGACAGTGTACTGACTTGTGTACTTGCTGTAAATATTTGTGTATACTGATTATTAGCTTTTCTCTTGATCTATCTAATTGTTCCAATATAACACTAGTTAACCTCATTTCCTTTTGTCCTTGCGTTCTTCCAAAGGTGTCAGGGTGTATCTGTGATGTTGTTGGATATGTGTGTGTGTATGGTGTTTTGGGTGAGGGTGAGGGGTGGGCGTGTTGCGTGCCACATGTGTGTGTCACTCTCTTTTCCCTCCTCCCCTCCCCTGTGTGCTAGGTGCAGTACTCACCGTCATCGCCGCTGCCGCCTTCTTTCTGCTTCGTGGTGTATTAGTGGATACACCAACATGGGTAGGATCTGCAATTCGGGCTCCATGGCGTCCTGGCTCTTCGTGGAATGTTGAGAGGTGAGTGGTTCCCCTTCATTGTTCAGTTTCCGCCGTGCTTTTGATGGTGTTGGTACCGCCCCGGAAAACCTGGTGGATTGGTGCCTTGTAATAGTGTGGGTGGTACATTGTCCTCTGCCTGTCTGTTGACAGTGGCCGCTGCGGTGTTTGTTGCTACCGCTGTGGCGGTCAGAGTGTTAAAGTGGCTGTCTATGTTGGCGGTTTCCGGTCGTGATCCCATTTATTTTACCACCAGCCTGTTGGCGGTATTACTGCTGCTTTAACACTGACCACAGGGTTGTAATGAGGGCCATAGTCTTGACATGTATGGATGTATGAAAACTCACAATAAAGAGCAATTTAAAAATCCACTGCTAAAATACTCTTTAGGGAAATTGCCTCTACATTTGCTGCTAAATGTTTCGATTATTAAACTGATGCATATGTTCACTTTTAGAATTTCTATAAAGCTGCTGCACTGATATTGAATTTCTTACTTACAGTAGTGTGCACTGCTTCTGTTTTTTGCCTCACCACTTTACGAGACTTAAATTGTCTACCCTGGGAGAGAGTTTGATGAATGGTGCGCTTTAACCTTTTTTGTGTTGTAATTCTTTATTCAAAAAAGCAATGAAGCATTACATATAGCCATACCATGTAGTACAATACGCAATCTTGGCGGAGTAAATGCATCAAGACAGACATATTTGGGCACAATGGCAAGTAAAAGTGGACAGGAATACAGTACATGCCATGCATCAAGTCGAGGAGTCTGTCAACACCAGAGCAGTACGCGCTCTCTTGGCGACAAAAATGCAAAAACCCAGCACTCTCAAAACAACGTAATTTATGCATTGTGCTGATATGTTGTGGTTTAACCTTTTGCATTGCAGAGTTCAATCCTGAAAACTTATTTTTAATATGCTTACAAATACTGTTCCTTTGCAATGTATTGCTGCAGGTTTTCAGAGTGTGTTAGGGTGTGGCCCCTTTCCAGGGCCTTCCAGAGACTTTCCCTGCAACATGCCTGGGTGTGGTTCTGGGCTGGGGCAAGACTCTATAAAAGAGAGCCAGCCCAACTCCCAGTGCTCACTATTCAGAGGTCCCGGTGCAGAGCAGCAGCTTCTACCTGAGCTCCTGACCCGGCAGCCTATTTGGATCTTCCAGTCTTCTGCCCTTCATCCTTCATTGGTGATCATTGTTCCAGGTGGTAAGACGGTGGTTGGACTGTCCCAACACCGTTAATGAGAATTTTCATATTCTTGATTTAATTCTTAAATGAGTAACAGATTACTTGTGCGCTGCCATTTCTTGACATTTATATGGTAGTTTACAAATAGGCAAGACGCGCGATTTGTTTCATAAATGTTTGACTTTGTTATTCATTGCGTGCTACCATTTCTTGACATTGGCATGGTGGCTTAAGAATCGGCAAGACGCGCAATTTGTTTTATGGTGTTTAAACATTGTTGTCCATTACGCGCTACTATTTCTTAACATTTAGATGATGTTTTACGAATTGGTAAGACGCGCAACTCGTTTCATGAGGATTTAACTTTGTTGTTCATTGTGCGCTACCATTTCTTGACATTCACATGGTGGCTTGAGAATTGGCAAAAGAAGCGCGATTCGTTTCATTGTACTTTGATCTTGTTATTTATTGTGAGCTGTTATTTCTTGACATTTACATCGTGTTTTACGAATTGGCAAGCCGCGCAATTCGATTAATGATGATTTGACTTTGATATTCATTGCGTCCTACCATTTCTTGGTATTTTACATGGTAACACTCGAATCGGCAAGACGAACGATTCTCTCCTCAAGTTTATTTCATGTTGTTTATTGTATGCCACTATTCTAAGATATTTATTATGTAATATTCGAGTTGACAAGTTATGTGATTTGTTTCCTGAATCCATATTGTGTTATTCATGGTGCACAATCCCTTTATGGTGTTTAATATATATATATATATATATCTGCAATATGCGCAATTTGTGTTGAAACATTTTAAGAGTACACAGAAGGCCAGAGTTTCTAGATGCAATATTGTATGGTCCTAGTATACATTCTCAAAACAGTATTTATATGACTGGTTTAAAATTTAGTCAGGATGTTTTTCTGATTCTCATGTAAAGGAAAGTACTTGAATAAGAACGTTTTCATTTAATTCATCTTGATACCCCTACAGGTATCCGGCCATCTTAAAACTTAGTAATTTTAAACTTAACTCTTAGATTGTTCATGTTTTCAGAGTGACTACGCTTAGAATCATAGTCTAGTATTGATTTCAGGAGATATAATTTTCATATTGTGTGTTCTAACCTTTTTCTTACTACAGGTCTCCTTCCCAGCTGTTCCCTTCCTAATCCCCTCTTCCCCTCTTGAACTCTCTCAGTCTCTGTGATTTATATATCAGAGTCTTGGAGCTGTTCAGTGTTGGACGTGTTGGGAACGTGCACAGACCCCGAGGATCTGGTGACTCTGACAACATCAAATGCTGTTGGCTGTATCATTGGGTGTCTGCCACTAGGCTACCCCGCATCTAGACAAAGTTGAAGGCGAGGCCATAAGAAGGCCTAGGGGGAATGTATCCAACCTCCCTTCCATTTACCCACCCGGAACTCCATGGATTGATGGCGATGTATAGATCTTAGGAGCAGTTCCAAGGTGAGATGGTGAATAGATACGGTTCTCAGCCATTCCTGGAGATCCAAAGTCACCGGATGGGGGAAGAAGGGAGGAGGGAGACCAACACTATACATCTAAAAAGAGTGATGTAGGGCCATGGAACCGTGAGAGGTGGGGTCTGAGACCTGGGGCAGGTAGGAAAATCCAGAACGAGATAAAGGAGATGTAGATAAGTGAACAAGAGAGAAAGAGAAGCAGAAAAATAGGAAGAGGAATTAAAGTCGACAGGACACGAGCAGAATAAATGGAAAAGAGAAGGGGGGAAGGTGGGGGGGTGCATCTATTATAGTAGAAATCCAGAGTGGGTCCAGGGACGTTGAGTGATGATGAGTACTAACTACAAAGACATAAACAGTGGTAGCTATGTTATGAACCATGCTTATGCTCATGGGGAGGACCCAGAATTGAGTGACGATAGGGGAAGACAGAAGGTGTGGGGAGGGGCAAGAACAAAGAAAATAGCAAGAATCATAAGTACAGGCATAAGCGCAAATGGGAATCAGGAGTCAGAAATGACCGAGGGGGGGAGAGACAGGGGAAAGGGTTAGGAGTCTTTCGACATGGGTGGGGGGACAGAAGTAAAGGGGGGAGGGAGGAAAGGGAGGATCCTCCAATGAGGATGTAGAGTCGGTCCTGATCATGGTTATTTGTACAGTTATGAACAGCAGTGGATATGGGTAGAGCGTGCATGTGGGGCCACTATACAGAAGGATAGTCATATTCGTATTGTGCCCCTGGTCAGGGAACTAGGTGAACTCTCGATCCTCCGTGACTGAGACAAAGGGGGCCCACATCCTGAGGAATGCGTCCATCTTATCCTGGAGGGTTTAATTTGTTCATAGGAAGCGGCTTGGTGATCCATTCATCATGGGTAGGGGCTTTCGCTGCTCGCCAGTGTCTTAGAAAACACAATTTGGCCGTGGCAAGTGCTGTATGTAGTAGGCGCAGTTGTGGGCGGAGAAGACCGTGCATATAATTTGTATCATGTAGTAATAGAAGGGAGGGTGTAAGAGAGGGCAGCATAGGTAGAGTTTCTCTGAGGGTGCACCCCACCGACCGCCAGTATGGTTGGATGGATGGACAATCGTGTAGGATATGGAGTAGGTCACAGGGAGGGTGGTGGCAGCGCCAGCAGGAGGCATGAGACAGTTATCCTGCAGACCGTAGCTTCCGGGGAGTCCAGTACCAGTCATGTAGTGTCTTGAAAAGACTGAATTTCAAGTGAGCCTCCCGTGCCCCACGACCCTTGCCTCAATCAGGTCAGCCCAATCCTCCATCTCGTATTCTACCTGTAGTCGCGCCTACCATTTAACTTTGAGGGAGACCAAAAGGGGGAGGGAAAACAAGTGGCGGTTCAGCAGGGTATGCATACCAGATACGACTCCTCAAAGAAGACCCCACGTTTTGAAGTAGGGAAGTACTGGGGAGCGGGAGAGCTGCCAAGGACTTGCCCCTATGAGGCGTCTAAGGCAGTGCTGGAGCTGTAGGAAATGCCACAAATGATAGGGTGGGTAGACTGAATTCCTCCTGAAGATCTGTGAACAGTTTCAGTCGGCCATGGGTTAAAAATTGATTAATACGCAGAAGGCCTTTCGATCGCCATTCTTCACAGGCTACAGCATTTCACCCTACTGTGAGTCCTGCATTGCCCCAAAGCGGAGCACGGTCATGTATCAAGGGATCCACTCCCAGTAAGCAATGCGCCCTGTTTTCAGGAGTTCCTCATGGCACGAATCATGGGGTTGATGGGCCAGGTTACGGTATTCCCTGCACCGTATAGCACATTGAGCAAAAGCGTTCATTTCACAGCCACCCACATCAGTGGGTCTTGAACTTCTGGAAGAAGGAAAACTAGTTGCGATAGGTGCAGCGCAAGGGCAGAATGTTCCACCAAAGGGAGACCTAGCCCACCGGACTCACGCTGGGCAAGTAAGGTGGCCCTGGGTAGCCAGGGATGCATCGACCCCCAAACAAAGGATGGTCCACCTCTCTGAGGAGAGTCAAGGGGATCTGTAAAGGCAAAATACCAAGAACATATAAGAACCTTGTCAGGGTCACCTGTGCTCTACCCCACATGGAGAGACCCAGATGTGACCAGTTGTCGAAGTCCCTTTTCATGCTGGCAAGTAGTGGATCTAAGTTGTCTGCCACCATATGGTCCAACCCTCTATTGATCTAGATGCCCAGATATTGGAGATGTGACTGCTTCCAATTAACCGGGAAGCCCTGTACGGTCGCACCTACTGTCACAGGGGATAAAGGCAGCGCTTCGCTTTTGTCCGAGTTTATCTCATAGCCCGAGAGGGACTCAAAGTCAGCTAAAATGGTTCAAAGTGCCGGTAGCTGGATCTAAAAGAGTTAGTAAGATATCGTTGGTGTACAGGTAAATGGTTGAGCTACCATCAGGGATGGGTATTCCGGTAATGAGGCTTGTTCTCTGAATCATTGCCGCTAAGGGTTCCACGGCTAATAGAAACAGTAACATCAACAAGGGGCAACCCAGTCAGATCCCCCTCCTGAACGAGAAGACGTCAGACAGGAACCCACTGCAATTGACCTGTGCTTTCGGTGAGCCATACTACAGAGGCACCTTATTAATAAAACTGGCCCGAGTCCAAACTGTTTTAGAGTTTCGAAGAGGTACCACCATTCTATTCTATTAAATGCCTTCCCTGCATCTAGGGAGAGGGCAAGGGCCTCCTCCCGGGAGCCTTGTGCTGTCCAGAGGGCATGAAACAGGGTTCGGAGATGATTCCTAGAAGAGTGGCCGGGGATGAAACCCACTTGCGTGTGGTGAATGAGAGATGGGATGACTTTCTTGAGGCGCATAGCGAGGATTCCTGCAAGTATTTTGACGTCCCAGTTGAAAAGGGAAATGGGGCGGTAACTGCCGCAAAGGAGAGGGTCCTTCCCTGGTTTGGGTAAGAGTACTATGGAAGGTTTGTGGGAGAGCGGGTGCAAGGAGCCTGTCTGATCCGCTCAGCGGAGTGCCTTGCATAGAGAATCCACTGTGTCTGTTCCCGTCCATTTATAGATTTCTGCCGAAAACCCATCCTCCCCAGGGGCCTTACGAAAAGGGAGTTTAGCTATTGATTGTGCGATCTCTTCCTTACTGATATCCCCCTCCAAAAGGACCTTACCTGCCTCCTAGAGGATAGGGTATGTGCCTTTTCAAAGAATGTGGACAGTTTATCATGGTCTTCTACAGTTTCTGGAGTATATAGGGTCTGATAAAAGTGACCAAAGTCATCCGCTATCACCTGGGGTGTGTGACAATCATGCCATCAGGGCCATGTAAGGCCGGAATGACCATCCTCGCTTCCCTTTGGGGGGAGTTGAGAAGCCAATAAATGCCTTCTCTCCATGCTCGTAATGGCGACATTTCAGCCGCTGTAGCGCATATTCTGCTGGTGAGGTGAAGAACTCTGGCCTGTTCCAGGTGACGTAGGGTGGAGGGGAGGGGGCTGAGGTATATTCAAGGGTAGTCTGGGCTATGCAGTCTTCCAGAGCCTGCCTTCTGGCACGCCTCTGGGTATTGGCGATGGCTGCATCCCTCATGAGTTGGCCCCTTATCGTTGCCTTCGCCACAGTCCACAACAATTGCGGGGAGGAGACAGAGCCCTTGTTAATGAGCAGGTAGGCTGTGACATGGGACTGGAAGTGTTCCTTCCCCCTTGGCATTCGGTATCTGGACGTATCTGGAGTGACAATTCCAGAGTGGGGGCAAAAGGAAGAGAGGAGGGGGCTTTGGTGGCGACCCTCGTCAATGAAAAGGAGAGGGGTAAGTGAGCCGGTCAAGAAGAAGACAAAGACGGAGAGACAGGAAAGAATGATTGGGGGAGGTAGAATAGGGAGAGGCAAAATCAGAGTAGGAAAGAATAGGATAGAAGAGAGTCAAGTAGAAGGCTAGAGAGAGTAGGGCAGAAAATGGGAAGTAAAAATGAATAAATTCAAGAGATGATATATGGAGCCATGGTCTAAAGGGAACCAAGGTAAGCACTTGGCTACGGTGAGTCCTATTAAGCTGCAGGTCAAAACCTGCGTGTCCCGCGTGCCAGATAAGCATAAATTGGGGAGCGGGAGTCCGGGACTTAGTGCATCGGGGGCAGGAGGGGAAGGGAGCTGGGGATACTCCCGGACTGGACGGGTCTCAGCAGGTTTCAGGTATGGAGGGAAGTGGCGTCTATCACACAGGGGCCAAGAGCATCTTAGAGAAACCTATGAGGTCCCTGAGGCCAGACAATTAGCCCTGAAGGGCGGAGGTAAGGGCATGGCTTCAAACCGGAGTCGACGTATGGGGTGCAGAGGAGAGAAGTTTTGGGGTCCCAGGGTGTAGGAGATGGGGAGTGACACAGGGGGATGCCCGGGGGCCACCCCAGAATAGTAGGCGGGTATATGGGGGTAGTGTGGAGTGGGGTTAGGTGGACTCCTGGTCTGGACTCCGTGGGATGTTTATCGATGGTGTACAGCCGAGAGGAGTCATGGACAAGCATAACAGGTGGAGGAGCCTTGTCAGAATGAGTGCAACCAAGGAAAGGGTCTATACCCAACATCATAATCCTAACAACAATTCCAAAACATCTGGGGACTGCAGTGAACCTAATGCCTAATCTAGGCAACCTTTAACCACAAACACATAAGGCATAAACCACATGCTGTACCCACAGAGTCCCGCACAATGACAGTTCACAGCGATGGCAGAGTACGCCCAGTGAATCACGTGTCGTAACAGCCATATACGCAGAGGTGAACAATATCAGCAGTAACGTTAAGAGCAATAACAACATAGCCAACAACTCCTGTCATGTCATGACAGAAGTAGACATATTTGGGAGGGATGGACTGGGTACTTAGCTGTCCAGAGGGTAAGTACTCGCTCCGGGCCATTGGGTGAGAGATCCTGGCTGTTACAGAAGTTCATCATTGCGGTCGATCCGTAGGAGGTGTGGGTTTACAGGGGGATCAGGATTTGTCTCTGCCTTGATCCTGGGTGAGGGCAATCACTGCCTGGAAAGCATGTTCTCGGCCTTCCTGTGATTTCATTGAGCGATCATACGTCCTCCCCCTCCTCGACAAAGCAGCACAGGCAGCAGGATGATTAGGAGCAGAGATCGAGGGAGATTCTCCTCGAGCTGCGGAGCTTGGCTTTGGGTGAGCAGGAGCATGGTCCATGGGTTGCGTATTAAGACCTTCCAGAAAAGAACAGAGGTCCGCTGGTTCGAGAAAGTCTCTGGATTTACATCCTGTGTGTTCCACATACGAGCAGGCTCGAAAAGGCCAAATTTAATGTCCAGTTTCTTCAGTTGCGGTCGCAGTGCCAAAAATGCTTTCCGTTTCTCGTTAGTTTCTCTTGAGAAGTCTGCTGCCATCCGTATTACGTGACCCTCTAGGGAGTACGGCCTTGAGTTCTGGCAGCAGAAATGACTTGGCGGGCCTGTTCGTGGTGTAAAAAGCACGCGATGATGGGACATGGCTGTCCCAAATTAGCTTTATGCAAAGGACCGATTCCGTGGGCCCTTTGAAACTCCAACAGCGGGGAGAAGGCGAGGCCCGTGAGTTTGGGTAGGAAGTCTTTGAGGAAAGCTTTGAGATCTGAGCCTTCCTTGTGTTCTGGTATGCCAAAAAAACAGACATTGTCCCTCCGACTCCTGTCCTCTAAATCCGTAATCTATGCCCGAAGGAACTTCAGCTCCGTGTCCTGTTCTAGCAGCGTCATAAGGCAGTCCTCAACGGTTGTGAGGCGATGGTCCAGTTCTGTTACCGTAACTTGGAGGAGAGCTATGTCGGCCTGTATGGAGGTGGAAACCGTATAGAGATGTGAGATCTTCGAGTCCATTGCCTCCAATCGGCGTCCCAGAGCAGTGATTTCCTGGATGATAAGTTCCGTGGCATCTTCCGAGCGGGGGTCGGCCTGCAGGGTTACGGAGCAAGGAGGAATAGCCTGCAACGCCATGGGTTTAGGTAGCACAATAGCTTCTGAGAACAGCAGTTGGCGGTAGTGTTTACCTGACAATTTTCCGCTGGGCATCACCACCCAGGGAGGAGGGGGGAGTTCTGGAGTATCTTCCTGACCACAGGGATACAGTGCGGTAGCGCGTAATCCGTAGGTGTCCCCTCTCAGCGGAAGGTCCGGCACGAGGACTTCCCTGTGTGCTCCAGGGAGGGCTGGGTGGTTGCGTGATTCCAGGAGCAATAAGCCTATATAGCCTGACCTGTTCACAGGGCTTTGAGGCTAAGCTTGCCACACCGGTGCCAGTAACAGGTTGGTTCCCAGGCATCTCCAATGCCCTTACCGTAGCCCGTTGTGATCTGGCCCAACCATAGCATGGGGTTCCGTCACATTCCACGCGTAGTGTGTCTTATCAGCGCTAGACGGACCTGCATTAGGTACTAGCCAGTCACGCAGGCGGGGGTGCTTCTCCAGATGCATGTGTCAGAGTGTGACTCTGGAAAATCTCCCCACTATGGAAAGTGGGGGTCGTGAGCCCAAAGCTGTTGCAGCGCAGACCAGCAACTCATAAAACCAGAGCCAGCCCTATAATGCCGCCACAGAAGCTTTGTCAGCTGCTTCCTAAGAATGGTTCCTCTTCCAGACCCAACCACTCTAGGCTGTAGGGTATAAATCGTCCATGGGTCCAATCTGAACTGAGGGGGGGGCACAGCCAAAGCAAGATGTTGCTGTAGTGCATGGCCAGTAGTGTGTTGGGTGCTCCACACGCCCCGTTGTGAAGGACATCCACCGGCGGGCTGGAGAGAGCGGCTGCTCACTTTTTGGAGCCGTAAGCCTGTCTGGGAGTAGAGGAGGTGGGCAGTCCCCTCCGATCCGTTCTCCGTCCCCTGCGAGCCTCCAGGGAGCTTGAGGGAGCTTCATCTGGGCTCCTAGGGGTCCGATGTATGTAGGCGGGTCCGGCACAACTATGCCTGGCCGGGCGTGAATCGCCCCAGCAGCCGCTCCAACCTCGCACCCCTCCTGCACGAGGGAGTAAGCTAGGCCGCGGCTCCTCATGTAGCAGAGGGCCGCTGTACTCTGTGTGCTCCTCTGCTATCCGTGGGTGGGTAATGGGCCCCCCACGCACTCGTCACCCATACAGGGCAGACAGCGCGTGGCAAGGAAGACACCCCTGGGGGTCAGTGGCCCCTCCGTGACCCCGGGCTCAATACGGTGCGTGGAGCTCTCGATTTAGGCAGCCATTTCTCTCCGCGGCTAGACCACACCCTGCGCTTTACCCTTTTAAAGTGTGCCACATAATCTAATTTGGAGGAGTTCCAGGATTTATAAATTTGGAGTAAAGACTATAGATCATTGGATTAGATATAAGAGTTGTTTGTATCTCATAGTTCGGGTACAAATGTCTGGGTCTAAAAAAACGCTTTATGACTTGCAGCAGCCCAACCTGTTAGCCAATACTTGTTAAAATACTTTGTCTTAGCAGCGCCTAATGAATGGGATATTTTCACTCTTTTAAAAATATAATGACAGAGTACTAACAGAATATGAGCAAACACAATTGGCAAGCATTTGTAAAGCTCTCCTGGAATCAGAGACGTTTTAAGGTAAGGGCAAAGTGGGTTCTAGCCAAGGGGGCCCAGCCTTTCAGGGTGCCCCCTGATAGAGCAAGCTCTGTTCAGCAGAGAGTCTTGCCCTGATGAACTTGAATAATTCTTTAACAGCTCTGCTATAAATACAATTTAATTTATTTTTAATATGGATAGAATGTAAGAGTCTCTTATAGACATTTTGCAGATAAATGTTGTGTTTATGTTTCATGCAACAGCCATAAAAAAGTTTATTGTAACTCAAAACAGGAGATCTCAAAAATGAGAAATTGTAGGATGTCACAGAGATTTGCAGTAATATTAGTTAGCAGTTGCTATTTTACAATATTAAAAGAACATGACACTATGCCTCAATATTACCTGTAAATACATTTAGGGCGATATGTACGAACACATTTTCCTATTGACACAGAATGGGAAAAACCCTTTGGTACATCTGGACCTTAGAATGTGAACGCTGTCAGTGCTGTGGCCAATGAGAGCATTGAAGAGCTGAATTTCGGTCAATAAATTCAAACCTATTCTGAACGGGGGCCTCCAAAATACATTTGGCCCAGGGCCCCCAAAATCCTCAAGATGTCCCTGCTTAGAATTCCATGAAGACCAGTCAGTCGCCTTACGGTTGAGAATGAATTTCACTGAGTAGTTTGGTCAATGTCAATAGATTTCAAAACATTATGCAAGCAAGAAAGTTACTTGATCTAAAATGACACTAGATTCAAGAAAGAGCAAGCCTGCTTTTTAAGTATGCAGGTGGTCACATAAATGTTTAAAAACCACCTGAACCTCGGAAGAATTGTGCCTAATTCATCTTTCCTAATCCTGAATACTGAATTATTGGACTAGGAATTGCCCCTGTGCGGTAATTGGGCATGTACGCCTTGCCCTAAATGACCCAATTACACGTGAAACTGCTGTCCTGATTTTGCTTTGGACCAGCTAACTCACACGCCTGGCATGTACTATGAGGACTCTTCTGTGACAAGTAGTAGTTCACTAAGCATGCTATCCAGGTCGTGTGGGCTACTGCCCATGTCCTCCGTTGTGTGGTGGCAACATACAGTCTACAGTGCTGAACAGACCTTTTATTTAGCTCCAGATGGAGCTCAGCGGCTATAGACCCCACTCCTGTAAAGTTGTGCTTACGTGTGTCATCCAGACACTTGTGCTGACACTTCAGTGTGCATGTGTGTAAAGCGAAGATGGTAGCAGGACTTTTTGTCATTATGAGCGCATGGTGGATGAGAACATGGGAATCGATTTTGGATTATCCAAGGTTATACCTGGCATAAGAAGGACAATTGTGTACCGCTTCATGAGACAGTGGTTATGTATTGCCTGCATTCCTGAAGCTGAAAAACGAAGTATTAGCACTGAAGTGAGAATGATGGAGGCACAGTTGCCTTTGGAAATTCTAGGAGGACAATTTGTCAGGGGTTGCTTAGTAGCTGTGGCTGAACACTGTCATTTGCTGGAAGGTAGGGGAGGAGGAATGAGTTAGTAGATTATATTGTTAGAGAGAGGGAAGTTTCTAGGCAGCACCTGCTCCTTTTGTTTCTCAAATAATGCTACCCCAGGAATGCTGATGGCAGCCAGCTCCAGAGGTTTCACAATTCATTGTTCTCATGGTTTGGGTACTTTTTCTTGGATCCAGATATATCACTGCCTCCTGTAAGAGTCATTACTTTCCACAGATACAGTGGCCAGATTTAGAGTTTGGCAGACAGTGTACTCCATTGCAAATGCAACAGAGTCACAATCGATGGAAATCCAGAGTAGGGACCTAATGACATTACATCATCCGCCCTATTTAGGGTGGACGGTGCAATATTATTTTTTCTTGAAAAAACCTGATGGTGAGGATGACCTCTTCACACGCTGAGAAACAACTCCCAGGTTACAGGGCTCATTAGTTTTTGCTTCAAATTTGGAAATTTTCTGGAAAAAGTATACAGCATACAAAAATCACGGCGGGGCTAGCTGTCATCTCTAAATTTGTGGGATTGTTGTCTGAAAGAGTGGCAGAGGCAATGTCCCCTGTCATCTTGATTGATGGAGTAACATCAACCAAACCGTAAATCAGGCCCTGTGTCTAAATGCAGCCAGAAAATGACATTTCAAAAGGAAGTAATCTATACCAGTTCTGAGACAACCCTGTCCTGTGGGACCCAAGCCATCTCACTTTGTTTTAGTTGTTCCTGACAAAGGAAGTTAGACCCAAATTTATACTTTGTTTGTTCTGAATTTGCATCATTATTTTTACGCAAATTCGGTGCAAACCTAACTCCATATTTATACTTTGTACAAAGTTTTAAATTTAAAGTAATTTTTTGCTTGCGGGAAACTACTTTGCGTCAATGAGATGCAAGGTAGGTGTACTTGTGCAAAAAGTGATGATGTGGCCTTAGTGCCATATTTATTCCCCCGTGCTAAAATCATGCACGAGGGGAAGGGGCCCTTTAAAAATGGCGCTAAGCTTGGGGGTTGTACATCAAAAGATGAGGCTAGTCTGGTTAGAGGCATTTTTATGCCTCTAACTGGACTAGCGACATCCTTTGACGCACAACCTATTGTTCCCCCTACGTCTCCCCCACCCGGCTAGCATCCTTTTTCATGCCGCTAGCCGGGGCTTATCGTTGGCTACCATCATTCCATAAATATGACGCCCGGCCGGCGTCTTGGAATGCTCTAGCCGGCAGTAAACTTTTTCATGAAAAACTGTATTAGCACAGTTTTGAGTGAAAAAGTATAAATCTGGGCCTCAGTTCTTCACACAGCACTCAAAGAATTTTTGTGATCCAGGACCGCTGTCAAAAGCAATCTCTCAGTGATGAGAGGTTATCACTTAAAACCTGCCCCACTTACATGGAGCTGTGGGTCTACATGGCAGCTAGAAGGCTTCTTGCCTCTCCAAAGATGGAAAGACTGTAGATAGTTCTTCAACAGACTGTTCAGGAAGAGAAGCCCAACCATATTCCTGGAGTGTGGGGCACCTAGAAGTGCAAACTTGTTGGGTGGAGCAATGAGGGACTCCTGATTTGGTATATGTGCATGACTCCTGATGTAGCAAACTACAAGAAGCAGCATCAGACCCAAAGCAACAGCGTGACATCTGGTGTCACTGCAATGTGACCAAAGGGTCCTTTTCTGCCACTGCTCTTGACATGCTGTGAGACCTGCAAGGCTGAAGGGAAGTGTCACTGTGAAGTGCTGTGTTGTTCTGCATTCAGCGGCAAGACCTGAGAAAAGGGGCTCCTGCCTGTGGTTTTACAATTTGTCATCACTTGTAAGGCACTCAGGGGAATATTTACGAGACGTTTCCGTCATGCTTGAACCACACAACGTGCGTGACTCACACCTCTAATTCATATTTGTGAAGCCATGCAAAGTCACTTTGTGTGGTTTGAGTGACTTAAAAAATGTAGAATAATGCAATGCAGTGCAAATTGCTGTGTTGCATTATTCGGTACAATGGTGGAGCTCCATGTGCATTGCATGTGTGTTCCCATACAACTCCCATGGTTTTTGACGCAGTTCCAGATTTACTAAACCTGGTAAACCTGGAGATGTGCCCAAAATATGCACCTCCTTGTTACTTCTTCTTTCTATGTGTGTTGCATTCTGCAGCACACATAGATAGAGAAATATGCCCAAGGGGATTGTTTGGTGTCCCTTCCTGTACAAAATAATCCTGCAAGCAACAGAGCCACCCTTGCACCATGGTGCAAGGGTGCCTGCATTGGTGTTAGACAGCCATTGTGTGCCAGAGAAATGTGTTGGATGCCTTAAATACCACACATTCCTGCCTTTCCCAGTGAAGCAGTACATTGCTACAAGCTGACTTGCTGCACTGCACCACTTTCCCTTAAATATGGGCCTCAATGTACAAGCACAGAGGGTACACCACCAATCCTTACCTGGACCACTTCCAAGCAAACATATACCACTGTGCCTGAATCTAGAAAATATGAGACTGTCTTATTTTTGGTCAGGATGGAAAACAAACTGACCTACGGGGTACAGAACTGAGTAGTTGCATGCACATCCAAAATGCTAGCTCACAATTATTCCTGATTCTTGCCCATGATCTTTTTCTTTGCTGCTAGAACTCTGTAGTGTGGTGTGAGATTCCTGTAGAAATTTGCTATAGACCTGTAGTTGTTTTTTCTAGACCCTTGTAGGTGACCTCCCATTGATGAATGCGGTATTTCATTCTGCTGTAAGATTAAAGTACTTCTCTTTTTAATAGGAAAAATCACTAAGCTTCAGAGTGAATGACTGTGTCTGTTATTTAAATGCTTAAGTTCTATTTATCAGCCTCTCATACAACCTCCCTGAAAAGCAATTAAAAGTTCACCCTAGCTACCATGAGAGCCAAGTACAGAACGGTTTAACTTGGACCAGCTTGCAGAGCTATAGTAGGATGCACCCAGAATCCCTGAGGCAAATCACTGCAACCACTACGATTGTTATGCAGTAGTCCCTGCTTGCCTGCTTGCTATGTGGTCTGTGGAATGGGATCTGACACAGATTTACATAGATTTCCTGCAACTGCTGATTGCGAGGGATTGGACCAGCCAAAGCCCGTACACCCCCGGGGCTTGGCTCTCTACAAGAGGCTAGGCACAGGACAGGCCCTGCGATCTACCCCCCACTGTGCACAGCCAAGTGCTGGGTGCAGCAGTGGGGGTGGGTGGTTGGCTGGGTTGGCTGGCTATGTTAAATCGAATGGGGGTTAGCCTTACGTATAGTAATAAAATATTACTTTGCTTGAAAAAACCTAGAAATTCACTGTAAAATAGCAAAGGTTAAAGTGATGTTATGATTAGAAGAACATGTCAGTTATATATAACTTGCAAAATCACCATGCAAGCATATGGCCTCACATATTACAGTATTCATGCCATGTTCTGTGACATTATTGATAACACTGATAAAATTACAGATGAAAATTGAACTGATGTTGGTGACAACACTGACGACAACACTGTAAATACAAGGGGCACGAGTTATAGATACTTGAAATAATTTTTAGTTTAAAATGACACATATAAACTGACTTTTTCAGCTAACTAAAACGGCAGTTTAACCTTTGTTTTTTCAGTAAATGCATGTATAATAAATTTAGCCCCATTTGACAGCTCACCACAAAACTTTCCAAAAAGGTGCTACTTTTTGACTAGTTTGTTCATAGAAAGTCTTGTGTGATCTGTCAAGTGGGGATCAAAAAAAAAAAGCGGAGTCCCAAAATCCAAAATCCCTATTCATTTTCCACAGACTTGTTTAAGAAGGGCTGAAGCAAAAGCTGCTGAACGGAATTACACCAAATTTGGCATGCAGCTAGATTTTGCTAAGCAGATTGTGCTTTTTGTGATTTGGTGTAAATCTGTTCAGTAGTTGTTGTTAGAAATTAAGTTTCATAATTATTTGCATATCTGGATGGTTGTGTCCACGAGAGACTCTTTCAGGAGTGTCATTCTAAAAATGGAGCATTCTGATTGGCCCAAGAAGAATTTTTTTGCTTGTGATTTCCTAATAGGAAATCACAAATTAGGAAATGTAAAACCAAAGGTGCTTAGGGAGCCTAAGACCCCTGTTGATGCACCCCAAAATAAGAGGTGCACATGTAAAGAGCTCTACATGGCACTTTACAAAATGCATTTTTTGTGCATTTTTAAAAATTGCACATGGTTTTCCCTTTTGAATTTAGGCAATGTGTGTTACATGTGCTTAGAGAATCACGAACATGAAATCCCTTTTTGCAATTTCCTATTTAGGGAATCGCAAATTGAGATTCTCTATTTGGAGTCGCAATTTTAGGAAATACCAACAAATTGTGATTCCCTCAAAATGGACTGCCTATGCCTTTTATACATCTGGAAAAGCTATTTTGCATTTGTAAACGGTCAAATTTACTGATTCGCACCATTTGCGAATGTAAAATGGTTTGATACATATGGCACTGGGGCCCCTGTCCTGAAGGTAAAAACTAAATTATAAAGGGCCAGGGTAGGGATGTTCTGTCCTCCTAAGACCCATGAGGGGAGGCAGAGAGACCCCCCTGGGGCTAAAATACAAAACAAATCTGGACAGTGGACTCTACCCAGGGACACATCACACATCACACATACCACACAATGTACAACTACTAAGGAACGAACACCCACATTTACACACCATACTACTTACCAATGGACATAAACAGAACATCCTATCTCACATAGCATGCACAAAACACGCACACAGTCATAGCACACAAAGCCACACAACACAGCAACAGACACATGTCAATACAAACACCACTCAATACCATCACAACCAAAAGTGTTGAACATACACATGCCCATCATGCAACACACACCCTAGCACTGTGAGGCAAAAGCACTGCACAAATCCTCACAAACTGGCTAAACAACACTGGTAGAACAATCACCACACACACACACACACACACGAATACTGACACACAACTAATGTCAGCCAGGAACAACTCCATTTCAGGGAAAGAAAAGCTTGACAAAGATGTAACCACCAAATAAACAACAGGTTGGTTGAAATATACTAAAAGTAATTTGAAATGTGCAAGTCAAAGGCCATAAACCAGCCCAGATTAGAAGTCTCTATGCATACAGTGCACATACGTGTGCCAAAAACATGACTCCTGACTGCCATGTAACCTCCACAGGTAAGAGCATCAAGGGGACAGGCAGGTACCTCAGCGGTTATGGGACAGGTTGTTAGCAGAGCGGGGGTTTAAGCTTAGGTTTGGCAGAGAGGGGGTTTGGGATTTGGCTTGGGAGGGGGGTTTAGGTTTAGGCTTCGGGGAAGGCTGAGCCTTCTAGGGAGGTGTAGACTTATTTGTGTGGGAATGGGCACTGGCAGAGAGGTGGGGGAGGCCTTGGAGGTGGAATGGACAGACTTGGGGAGGGAAACAGAACATTTGGAGGTTTCAAGGGGGGAGGGAGAGGAGTAGGGAAAAGGGAAAACTCCGCTAGGAAAGATTACTTTCACACATGGTGACCGTCGTGGCAAAAGGATTTGGGTGTGGGGGAGAGGGAGTAGTTGTCGAAGGTGTTGGTGTGCATGTCTTGGATGCATGTTTGTGGGAAGTATGCTTGTGGCTGGTAGGTGTCTGTTGGGTAGGTGAGTGAGGGCGTTTATGTGTCTTGAGCTGAGGTGGGGTTGAGGTGCTGGGAGATGCCATGTTGGGTGGGTGGGTATCTGTTGGGGTGGTCACTGCAGGTATGGTGGATACGCAGCATGTAGGAGTGTCAGTGGTGTGGTGTCTGTGGGTGTGGTGGATATCTGAGGGTTTGTTGTTTTGCAGACTGTGGGTAGGATAGGTGTGGTGGCTGGATCTGTGAATGCTGGTGTGGTGTCTGCAGGTGTGTCATGTATGCTGTGTGGATTGCTGGGGGTTGTGGGGGTGTCAGGGCAGGTTGTGACTGTTGCTGTGTCTGCAGTTGGATGTTGATTGTGTGCATGGCGGTGGTGTGCCCTGTGGTGCTTATATTTGTCTGAGCTACCCTTGGATGTTGAGGTGGATGCATGCCTGTCTGCTTGTGTGCTTTGTCTGGGTCGGGGAAGAGCGGTTTGGAATTGGGAAGAGGAAGTTGGAGGGGGGACGGGAGACAAAGGGTGACTGGCTGCCATCATTGTGGAGGCCAGAGCCTGAAAGAATTTCTGTAGGCCAGCCAGTGCACTGTGAATACCCTCCGGGAACAAATTACTCTGTTGTATTTGAGTTGCCTGTCCCTGGATGGCATTCAAGAAGGTTGACTGACTTATAAAGATGGACCTCAGGAGGTCAATAGCCTCCTCCCTGAGGGCAGCAGGGCTACCAGGGACTGGGGCAGAGGTGCCTGCGGCAAAGGTGAGGCCCATCCTCTTGGGTGAGTGGGCATGGCCGACTGGGTGGGGAGCTGCAGGGAGGGCGGTGGCAGTAAGATGAGTGGCGGACAGAGATGGTGCTGGGGTGGTCCCAGATGGGTCCGCCACCACCAAGGAGTGTCAACTGGAGGAGAATTCTGAAGATGAAGAAGTGAATCTTGTCCCCCTGTGGCACTCCCCTAGCCCTCTGGGCCACTGGGTCCCTCGGTATCAATGGTATCTTGACTTCAGGTCCCGTGGCCAGCAGCTTCTCCACTCAGATGTGCCCCGAGTCCCATCTCCTGCCATTGTTGATGCTAAGAAACAGAGAGAGAGGTAGGATCATCGCATTCTTTTCATACCTTTACATCACACTATAAGCAAATCTAACATCACGTACATGTGTGATACACACCCAGACAGAAACCGTTTTGAGCCAACATCTTGTCACAACAACATACATTCCACAACCCTATATGACAGCAATGTCGCCCACCACATAAATCACCAACCTGACAACTATGCCAGCTATGACACATCAGTACAGCTATGACATAAAAAATTCCTGCACAAGATGAATTGACAACATGAAAATGGTCCATATACACAGCATCACTGTCAAACAACAAACTAGCAATGGGAATGACTGAGAACGTTGCTTTCCATTTCCACATTGCACATATATCTAATCTACACATGTTCAGTGCATTACCAGATGTCATGTTACATGAAAGTTAGCACATCAAATGCCAATAACAAGACTGCATGTTGCATAGAAATAACATGCATCACGTGTCACTGTGTTGATTACCTTCACAATGGAAAATAGCTCAGATGCACCTACCTCATTTGGCACATCCAAATGTGGAGTACAATAGACTCTAAACACATCTCATCAATACATGTATCACCTGTGTTGTTGCAAAGGTTGATACAGACTTTGTGGACCTACTCATCTCAGTCATTCTCTGCTAGCAAACAATGTCAAGTACACTTATGGGGCCTACTTAGCACAAGGGAATTAGCCACAGACAACCCCATGGAGCATTCCTTCAACTTAATTACAATGGGCACGTGTCATGTGCATGAAGGCCACATGCAGTTCAATTTATTATGATGAGTGGCTACATCGAAATAACATCATTTAAGTACCAACATCACTATCCACACATCAGACATGAGTAACCTTACATTTTTAGAGAGGCAAGTTACACTGACATAAACCAGCATCTAAGGTAATCATGATTGAGACATACACCTAGAGTGAAGCCAATTGACTGACAACATATATAATTCCACCAACATGTGATTGTCAACTACAACACCTGCTACACGATGAAGTCAATGCAAATGTAGGTTTGCTATACTAAAATCCTTCAAGACAGATTCTGAATAGCAAATGTAAGTATGCCAAAGTTGAATCACAGCTGAAAACTGGCAAAAATGACCAATGTACACATGATGTTCGCTAGAAACAGTGTACATTGTACCTATATAGAGGATGTCCTGCCCTGTGTAGCATGCCCACAAAACATTGGCAAAGGGAATAGCAGGGTAGCCACTTACCTTCACAATAACTTGTACATGGTACAAATAGTCTGAACTCCATTGTTAATGATATGTCCTGCACTACAATGTAGTAATACCACTATGCTTTTCAGCATATCTTATGTCCATCCCGATTAAATTTCAGAGGTGTCAAGGTACAGTCCACAATAAACAATAGGGGACAACTCCTCATACCTCTGAGTACGTTTTGCAAGTATGCCATGTGAAATCTCAGCTAGAGATGACACCCTTACATGAACTTGACATTTCTTACACAACTCAGGGACATTTGGACTGTTACTCACCATCAGAGAAAATGTTGTACTTGGAGCTAGATCCAGGGACATTGGAATAGACACAGGCCAATTACCAGGACAACTAATCAACAGGATATTTGGAGTATGGATCAGTAAGTGGGATGGACAAACTAGCAGGGTATATATGCAGAGCAGTCACATGTGCATCACCACAGGCTTTAATAGAATGTCAACATAGGTGAGTATCATGCCCCTATACACACTAGAATGTCCACACCTTTGCATCAATGTTGTAAGCTGCACATCTGGGTTTCCTAGGGGACCCTTTACCTTTAGCACTTACCAAATTGTCACAGTTTAAACACTTACACATTATGCACTAAACTGGCAGAGAGATGTGCATGTGTCTAGTCAGTACTTATCCCCTTGTGGCCGCTGTTCTGCGCTCAAATGCTCATCTAACTCTGGGTAGTCCACTGCCAAAATGCAGGCAACTAGGGGGGTCATGGCCCGACGGGCGCCCCTCCTTCCGTGGGAGGACATCCCCAGCTGGGCCTCTGCATTTGTCCGGGCTCAACATCTCAGGTCCTCCCACCACTTCCTACAGTGGGTGCTCTGCCAGCTGTGGACCCTGAGGGTCCGCACTTGCTTTGCGATGACATGCCAAATTCCCTTTTTGTGATGGTTGTTGACCTGCATGGATGACACAGACAAGAGGAGAAATTTGTGTACCATCCCCACACAAGTGGTGAAAAGATTTTCAGTCATAGGAAGTGAGCAAATATACCCTTCCTCGCACTTAAAACTCCTTAACAAATTACCATCAGCAGCCAGTCCATATGTGAAGTGGAGTAGGCCATACGACATGCATGATCAGTAACAGGTATTGACTTAAAACATATGACCAGGTCTGAAGCGTGTCCATTACATGGTATGGGTCTACAATTATTTCCCACACCATTATTGATGTTCATGCTGCCAAATGTGTTGTGGGTCATGGAAGAAAGATCACACACTGTCTACTATGTATCAGTACTGAATATCTGTCTATGCACATGTACACATACACCCACACATGATGACTCAATCCTTCAGTCCTGTACATTTCATGTACACCATCATACACAACACCTTTCACACATTGGTATACCATTGGACTCACCTGGTCAGCTGGTGTACTATATAGCTATGCACACAAGGGTAGGACCTCATCCACAAGCTTCTGGAGTGAATGCTGGGGCCCTATCACCTGCAGGATGTGGCATGATTGCTGCCAGAGGCAGTACACAGCAGCTCAGGTCATGGAGGTCTTGTTGGCAGCAGTGTCAGGAGTCAAGAGAGGAATACTGATGAAGATGGTGGTCACGACCATCATGTACAGGACCGTCACCTCCGGTGGACATTGCCATTGGCCCAAGACTGCCAAAGGTACCAATGTGTTCCAATGGCAATGTCCACTGCGATTGTAACCGCCTACCGCCATGACGACATACGCTGGAGGAGTTAGGTCACTTCCTCATCTCCAGTACAGTAGGTCAGGCAGCTACCATTTTGTGACTATTATATGTATGGAAAAGTAATAGAAGGTGCATCATTTACTTTTAACTAGTCTCTATGTACATGTTTTAAGTGCTGCCTTCATGTTTACTAGTCTCAATGTGCATGTGAGTTGTAAAGGCTGTGTAAAAGAGATATGGCTGGTTATGGACATGAATATCTATTGTCAACATCCTATTGTCAACATAAATGGAGTACAGGTGCAAGAACTATGTCTCACATGTAAAGTAGGTAGATACGTTAATTCCTGCCTGTCACATATTTATGCATGTGAAGTACAGCTGAAGGTTTAGGGGATCTGATTCAAGGAAACAGTCATAAAATGCATGGCTATGTGCTGAAAATCAAATTTCATATGACATATCGAGATATGTGTGACGTGTATGTGAATATAGAAATGGTGTATAGATTTAATCCTTCACCTAGCATATGCTTTTGTCATAGATAGTTACCCTGGCATGAGGAGAGGAAGGCAACCTCCAGTGAACAGCCCACTAGTAGACTTGCACACCATAGAAGAGAAACACATAATACAAATCTATCAGCTGAATAGGCACACAATGATGGATCTATGTTGTCAGTTGCAGTCAGATTTGATGCCTGCCATTCGTATTCCCAATAGCAGACCTCCCATCGTTCAAGTCCAGTCAGTGCTACACTTCGGGGCCACTGGTTCCTTTCAGAATACAGTAGCCCTAACTTCAGAGATGTTTCAGCCCATGTTCAGTCTGGTTTTGAAGGCTGTACTGTCTGCATTTTTAAAAAACCTGGATAGCTACATCAGGGTTTCATGAGGATTTGCCCTCTGTGAAGGCAGAGTATTATGCTTTGGGACACATTCCACATGTGGTTGGAGCTATAGATGGTACACATGTAGCGCTGGTTCACCCCCCCCAGCGCAAATGAGCAGATATATAGGAACAGAAAAAAATACCACTCCATCAACTTGCAAGTGGTCTGTTTGACTGACCTGTACATTTCACAAGTATGTGCAAAGTATCCTGGATCAGTCCATGATTCCTTCATCATGCAGATCAACAACATCCCACTACTGATGACAAAACTGTACACAGAGAGGGCCTGGCTGGATGGCAAGTCATATATGCCATGTGTGTCTGTAAAGCTTTTCTCCTGCTATCAAAAATGTGCATGTCCATATGTGTTTGTGTTGTTGTACCTATTCCTTACAGGTGACTCTGACTTTCCAAACTCTCCTTGGTTTTTGACACCAGTGGGGTACCAATCTGTGTTAGGGGAACTCCGCTTTAATGAGGCCCACGGACGAGCAAGACATGTTGTGGAGTGGACATTTGGGCTCCTGAAGGCAAGATTTCACAGCATTGACAAATCTGGAGGAGACCTCCTCTACTCACTGAACGAAGTATGTCAAATAATTGTTGCCTGCCGCATATCATTCACGCGAGATGAGGATGAGCCAGGAGATCCTGTAGCTGGAAATGCTCATTTGCCAAGTGAGGATAAGCATGATGAAGATGGAGCTGGAGACATTAGGGCAGATCTCATCAATCAGTACTTCAGCTGACTAAAGGTATGTGATGTGTTTTTACAAATGAGAGTCCAAGGTATATTGTATGATGAATGCTTGCCATGTCATCTCCTATCTACGACCATCTGTGAGGTCGTAGGTTGCTCCAATGCCAATGACTCTGCTATCCATGCAGATTGCTACTTAGTAATGTGTAAAAACAGTTAGGTATGCAGTGCAATGATTTGTAAAAGCACAAGCAAAGTCACACGTGACCTAATTAACTATCAAAGTGATGTATTTGTACAAATCTGCCCTATTCCTTATCTTTGTCAATCACAGATTAGCTGAGTTTGTGTTTGACTCATACCTATTTGGAGATCTCAGACAATGTTACAGGCAGATGGGATTTGCAGGCAGACATGAGAAATGGACTTGGATGAAACCTGGTACTGTTTATCATGAGTTTGTGGAGTATGACTTATATGGCCAGACTGTCAGGACGGTGAGATGGCAGTGTGCTTTTCCACCAAGAAGACAAATGGTGCCATGTGTGTGTCCACATGTGTCTGACACATGTCATGATGTGGAATCCAGGGCATTTTCCATCACATAGCTTTCTGTTGTATGTGACCTACCTTTTACATAGCTGTCAGTGTGTTACTACATTGAAGACCAATGTGCATGTCTCTAAGGACTGACAGACGTGAGTGACAAGCCTACAGCTACTTGACCATGGTAAGTGAAAGGTTTTAGGTCTGTGATCATCAGAACTGATCTCTATCTGTATCAGGAAGCCAAGGTATGGGTATGTGAAAAGGCTTTACCTGGTGACACAAAGAACCTATCTATTTGCCTTCTGGGTTGTAGTAAGACTAACATGTCCCTAACCTCAGTATCCTGTGGGGTAGTAGTGATATTCTGGAGTCACCAGCAATGCTCCTCTATCTGTTGATTGAAAATATAAAAATATATATGTGGAGATGTACAATACATCTGAATTTTGTCATGTCTGTGTTACAATCCCAATGTCAAATGTATCCTGGTTATACAGTATACAAGTGATGACCCTAAAAAACGTTGTACATTAGAGTTGAACATTTTGGTACAAGAGTTGACATAAATGACAGTTCTACATGGTTGTACATCACACTTACACAGGACCAGTGTTTTTTTTAAGTGCTAATTATTGGAGACTCTACAACTATATGAGTTATTGCAAAACAAATTAACACAATGAAAACAGTGAAGGGGTCAGCCATGGTGGATGAAATCATCTGGGTAGCTGCTACACCTTTGCAGTGTCAAGGAACCATTGGAAAATAGAATTAGGTTTCAGAACAGTCAACAGGGTGTATCTGTTGTACACAAAGGGAGCCAATCAGGAGAGGTCCACATCCTTGCAGTATGTTTAGTATTCACATCTATTCCTGTTTGGTGGATGTCCATGTTTGCTGCGGTGTTCTTCAGCTACAGAGAATGTGGTATCTGAGGCATGTCCTTCCCCTGAAAGGGCTTCCATTACACTAGCAGATGTTTAAGGGCCTGATGAATCATTGCTAGTGGAAGAGGCCTGATTGTGGGTGCCAGACCTACTGAGGGTGGTGTTGATGTTCCTCACTTCCCCAGCAATGGAAGTCAGGATGGCATTTTGGGCCTGCCACTGCTGCATGGCTGCCTGGTGGTTGTCCCTCTGTAGCTGTTGGATTTCCCCATTATGGTGAATACCTCATGTTTCAGGAAGTTTGATAGGCTCCCAAAACTTGGGAGATGGTGTCCTGGCCAGGACTGTCCATTTTAGCCCCATTATCTGGCGGCTCACACCATCCCTCCAACATACCGTAACCCCATGCATCTTTGCCCCTGGCACAGTGTGCCCACTCCCATTGGTGGCAGTGCCAAAATTGTTAGGGGTGACAAGAGGTGACTCAGTTACCTGTACTGGGGACACTCAATGGTAGAAACTGTCCTTGGGACACAGGTTTGGGGGCGATTGGTTGCCTGTGAAGTTGATGCAACAGGGCTGGGAGGAGTCAATGTGGGCAGGGTGAGGCTGACAGTTGTAGACTGACCATGTGTCCCTGATGGGCCAGTTTCATCGTCAGTGTCCAAACATCCAGGCGTGTTGTCCTTACTGGGGCCTTCATCCAGAGGGGTTGTGGCAGTCTCTGGTGTCCTCTCCTTGGTGACATTGGCAAGATTACCTGTGGGAAACATAGAACAAACAGTTTGTGTGAGTGATGCAACATGTGATGTTTAAGTTTGAGTAATAGTGATGTTGTATGAGCAGCTTGCACTGCCTTTACCTGTTCCCTGAAATGACAATGGCAGCTGCTACCAATTCTTAGTTAGAACAAAGTGAGACTCAGTTTTTTCTATGCCATACACCATGCTCACAGATGTTTGCCTCTGTTGGTAGTTTGATGACTGCTGATACCCTCTTATGTTGTCTGACTAATGACACAAGTGATTATATTTGTTTCCTAGTAAAGTGTATGCCATCATATCTCCAAATGAAAAGTGAACCATGCACAATGGTGTCAGAGCTGACACACAGTATAGGAGTTAGCAGTTGACATTGGGCTCTATCTTGATGTACCCTAAGTGCATCCAGTTTGGCATCTAGTTCTCCACCCCAGGTGAGTCAATGTCAATCTTAGGAAACTTTCTCTAATGGCAGTTTGATAGGGCACTCAGCTGCAGCTGTGTTTTATTATTAATGGTAGTGGAAGTGGGCCATTGCATTGATATCATTGCCATAGACTTTTTATTGCTGGAACATTCATGATGGGTTATATCATTCGTTAGTTTCACATGGGGGACATATCAAATTCAGTGCACTATACTGGTTTTCTTATTGGAGCAATAGTGCCTTCTGGGAGTTGTAGTGCTGTCAGTTCACAGTACTTCACATGCCATTTCCAAGGACATTGGACCCAGGTGAGTTTAATAGACATGTGGCATGCCAGAGCGTGGTATCTGTACATTTGACCTACAGGGGTCGTGGCTGGTTCGGTAATTGAGGTGGGGAAAGGTGGTGAGGGAGCATGCAAGACACAACTCTTTGGTGATGAATGCTGTGGGTATTTATCACACTTCACTCCCTCTGGTATTCCTGCCAGGCACCCAGGATGCAGGATGTCCAAGACCTTCTCCTCCCATGATGTGAACTGTGCGCCAAGTCTTGAGTACCGCCAGCCAGTACCAGGATGCCATGGAATGTGCCTTCTCCTTGAGGTCATTCCACCTCTTCGTGATCTCCTCCCTTGTGTGGATAGCTGCCTACAAAATTCAGCCTATCGACTATTCTTTGCCACAACTCAATTTTCCTGGTTATTGATGTTTGCTGGACTTGTGATCCAAAAAGATTTGCCTCTATCCTCACTATTTCGTCCACCATGACCCTCAACTCATTTTCAGTGAAACATGGGTGTTTTTGTGGGGGCATGGCAGTGGTGGTATAGACGGTGAGGTATTGTAGAAAAAAAGAGGTGGAATGAAATGTTGGTGATGAGGTGTAGGTGCTGTGATGGGATTGAGTGATGGTTGTTTTGTATTGGGTGTGCAATAGTACATTTTGTGTTGTTTATGTTGTGCAGGTGTAGGATGTGTGTGTGGTGAGGTGTACATGGGTGCCTAATCTTGTTTTTTGTTTCACTGCAAAATGTTGTTTGTCTGTGGCTGTGTGTTGCATTTTGGTTGCAAAGGATTGTGGGTTGTGTACAGGTGTGTTTTATAGTGCATTGTGTCAGTGTGTAGGGTGTGTGAATGTGTGTCAGGTGTGGGTTACTCAAACTATTCAATGTGGAGTGGTGTTCTGACTGATGTGAGTTCAGATTTCCATGGTTCACACCGCCATTGATTTTATTCCATGGAAGAACCACTGTCGTGATTAGTGGATTGTAATCTGATGGAAGATTTTTGTCGGGCTGGTGGTGAAACTGACTCTTTTCTGTCCTCCAGTGTCCTGGAGGTTTCGGAATTTTGGCTGTTTTTTGGCAGACTTCACAGTGTGCCTCTTAATACAGTGGTCGGATGACTGCCAACATGGCGTTCTTTTGGCAGCCGCCACCAAAGCGCTCTTACCTTCAGACCGCCAAAGTTGTAATGAGGCCCATAGTCTGCTGTAAATAGGGATGAGCAATAAAAATGCGCCGGCCAGCTAGGAGCAGAGTTTTGATCCGTTTCCCTGCCTTCACAGATGCAGGCACGGAAACAGATCAAGAGAATAAATAGCTTCTCCCTGTGGGTGGGAGCAATCCCGGCTCCTGCAGCATACAGGAAGCCAGCTGGAGCCCTAGTGCTTCCCCCTTTGCTCCCAACCAGTGGATGGTGGGTGCCCTGGGTTGGCACCAGGGCAACTACCCATACTGAAGGCTGGTCCCTAGGAGATGGGGTCCCTGGGGTCAAGAAAGACTTGGAGAAGTGAGCCACGTGGCCCTCTCCCTTTAAAAAAGTACACAGCCCTGGGGAATGAGGTTCATAGGGCCTTTTTAAGACTCGAGGAGGGGTGCCATACAACTTCAGTCCCCTTTAACTTAATTAGTAACCCTGGGGGATGCGGTCGCTAGGGCCTCTTAAAGACTTGGAGAAGGGGGCTGCATGGCCACATCGTCCCCTAAGAAAATGGATAGGGGAGGGGCACCAGGGCCTAATAATCCTTGGGGAGGGGCCCATGCAGCACCCCCTTCCCTTTAAAATACCTAAGGCACTGGGGGATGGTCTAATGAGGTGTGCCCCCTCCCATTTAAAACAAATTGCTCTGGAGAATGGGGATTGACAAACAATCACTTTGGATGCCTTCAATTCTTTGACCTATCACCACCCCTAAACACCATCAATCCCTGTTCCCTAAAACCTGTCACCACACATACACTACACATATCCCTGAAGTCTAAAAGCCCTTCTACCACAAATATCCACCATCCATGAATCATAAAATCACTCAGTAGCCCTATATTCACCCATTCCTGTACCTTAAAAACAATTTCTACATACAAACCACACCCATCCATTACCTCTTAAAACACCTCAGCACACCTAAATTCACCCATCGTTGAAACCTAAAAAACCCTCACTGCTCTTAAACCTCAGCCATCCATGGCCATTAGAAGGCCTCATCACCCTAAACTACTCATCCCTGAACATTAAAAACAAATGTTTACATTTAACTTCGACCCATCCCTGAATCCTAAAACCCCTCACCACCCTAAAATACACCCCATTCTAAACCCTAAAAACTCTTCACCATCCTAGCTGCTACCCATAATTGAATCTTTAAAACCCTCACCAACCCTAAACTCAAGCCATACATGAATACTAAAATCCCTTAACATGCTTTCACTCCACCCATCCCTGAAACATAGAAACACCTTACACCCCTAAACAACACTCATCCATGAACCCTAAAAATCTGTCACCACCCCTACACTCCGCCCATCTCTAAACCCTTTCTATCCCTGAATTTTTGCTGACCCCTAAAAAACCCTCATCACCCTAAACAGTACCTATCCCTGAATCGAAATATCCTGCAGTTGTCCTCAACTCCACCCAAGTTTAATGTGTTTTTGGATTTTTCTTAGAATTTTCTTTCCTTTAAAATGTTTCCTTTAATTTTCTTTTTTTTGTATTTCCTTAAAATTGTCTTTCCTTAAAACTGTTTTTCCATGATTTGGTTTCCTCCATTGGGGTTTCCCAGTTTTTGTTTTCCATTTATAAACACATATCGGTGTTGGCTACCTGTGGATTGTTTGCTGCCGGGAATGGACAGGGGTCAGGCCTTGTGGCCAACCCCCCATTGTGCATGGTGCTTTATGTATTGTGATAAAATACTTCTTTAAGTTAAAAAAAAACTGGACATCCGATAAAAAAGCAAAGGTTAAAGTAATGTTATAGTTAGGTCTTATAATTTCAAGAAGGGTACTTTTCTTTAATAAACCTTAGAAATTCACTGAAAAAACAAAGGTGAAATTAACATTATAGTTAGGTGAATTTGTCTGTGATAACATTAATGTTTTGAACTAAAGAAAATAGACATTTACCAGATATAGTTGGCAGAGCCAGCAGTAATTTGTGGACCCGTCATGTTCTGCTTATGACCGCAAGTATTTCATCAGTCATGACATGTTCTATGACATTATTGATGAGATCACTGAAGGATCACTAACATTTTCAGCTAACTATAATTTTACTTTGACCTTTGTTTTTTTCATTGGATGGATGGATAGATAACTAGATGGATAGATAGATAGATAGATAGATAGATAGATAGATAGATAGATAGATAGATAGATAGATAGATAGATAGATAGATAAAGACATCAAAAATATTTTACAAAAGGAATAAAATGAACATTTTGTAATTTATATAGATGAAACACCTACCCTCTTACCCTAAAATGTAAACAATCACAAAACAAATTAAAAATAGAAAAACATACTAATATAACCAACTTAAAATGTAATATAATTGATAGTATCAAAATTATGAAGAAAAATACATAATTTATTAAATCAATTATCCATTTAGCCAAAATACGATTAAAAGCATTCACTATCATATTTTAAAACTATCCATTAAATAATTCAAAACAAATACACAATTAATATTACATTTTCCAAATGTAAACTTGTTTTTAGTCAGTAAAAAAGATGAATGAATACATTTTTCACATACACTAGACTTTAGCACATATTATGTTCCACCCTTGCTACGGGGATGAATATTTAGCTAAATATTGAACAGGACATGTTGTATAATATTATGTTTTGATATAAATTTATTGGAATGTAACATGATGAATTGGTAAAAAGATTGGTGTTATGTTAACATTTTGGGACATACTGTGTTTTCAGAATCATGTCAATAACCAAAAAAAATAAAAAAATAAAAAAGCACAGTATGATGTACGCACAATCTTGTAAGTATTATTGTAGTTGTTATACCCACATGAATTGTTTTTGAGTGTGATGTTCCATTAGCTATTTTCTTTCATCTAACAGCCCTGAAGAAGCGATTGCAGCAAGTAACATGCTCTGGCTGCTACTTTGACGTAATAAGGGGATTTGTAGGAATGATTTGAATGTGATGTCTGCTGAACACATTGATAAACAATGAGAACTTCACAATAATGGTGCCAAAGTGGTGATGTAAATCCCATGCTATTTTGTAGGCAAGACGACACAGAGGGAATTCCACACTGAGTGAAAACAACTGGATTTTTCTACAGAGAATATCATGATTGATTAGTTTGGGCACAGAAATTTTCCTTATCTTCTAATTGAAAAAATTGATATATTTACAAAAGTCTCCACACTATTCCCCTACAAATCCAGCAATTTGCCAATAAAAAGTAAAATGAAATACATTAAAAAAATGAATTATATAACCAAATAAACTAAAAAATAAAAGCATACTTAACATTTAAAAAATAAACAATTTAAAACACAAAAACTGAGAAAATAATTGAACATTGATATAATGCACAACAATAGTTAATAAACAATGTAAAACAATTAACAAATGTATTCTTATCTTTAATATTCTGTCCCACAATATTCTTGACACCACTATATTTTTGACAATGTTTATTTCAATCATTATTTTTAAAATAATTTTTTGATGGAATGCCTTAAATTAGATCAGCCTATTAGAAAATGACAGTGTGTTGTGAATACAATTACCTATATTTTCACTAAATAGTGGCAGTTGCTGCTGTGCACAAACATGAATTTAAAAGAGACTAAACAAAATTCCCATTTAATTAAGTGTAGACTCTACTTGATGCAAGTCAGATAGGGAACTATGCTCCTCTGCTGGGGGTGCCCTGTAAAGCTTAAGCATCCAGTGAGATTTGTTTGATTCCTAAGGGGGTGTCTTTCCCAACAGATAATCACCAAAACTGTACCAACATAGTTGCAATGGAAAAAAAAGTGAAATACTCAGTGCCATATGTATGGCAAAGTGACACACCTTGCTGCAAGCCCTGCAACACAGGGAATGGGCACGAATGTGCTGTATTCAAAAAGAATATTCTGTATGCCTGTGTTTTTCCCTGCAATAGTGTTTTGGCTTCCTAGTGCCAAGGTAGGCAGTCTTGCACCATGCTGCATTGTAAGGAGGATTGTTTTTATACAGGAAGGGGCATCTTCCTGTACAAAATAATTCCCTGAGGCACTTTCCTTTTTTCAATGTGTGCTGCAGAATGCAGCATACACAGAAAGAGAACAAAAGGAGGTGAAATAAAGATAGTTGTCCTCATTACGCCTTACCTGGGAAGGGGAAGCATTTTGGTGCATTCACAGGTCTACAACTTCTGGTATACCTAGGAATGCATTAAAATCCATTGATTTTGCATGGAACACCCACGCAACACACATGGAATACCTCCCTGGGGCAAGGTACCGCAAAGCAGTGATTTGAGCTGCATTACTTTACTCCAGATTTATGAAGCCACTCAGGGCCATGCAAGGTGGCCATGTGTGGCTTCACAAATCTCATTTTGGGGTTGTGTCATACTTGCAACATGTTGTGTGGTGCAAGAGAGACACAGCTCCCCTTATAAACCTTATAAAACATGCCCCATAGTTTTTAATGTGGGCACATAATTGCTTGCGATAGGACTAGCACTCACTAATGGAGATTGGATTTTTTTCCATCACCATACTTTAACCTGGAGCAAGAGAGAGAAAGAGAAAAATGGAGAAAAAAGCAGAAAGATGAAAGAGGAACACAGGGATAAAGGGTGAAGGCATAGATGAAAAAAACATGTAATAGTGAGAAAAAACTGATTTGAATTATAGGGGTGGAAGAAAGAGGCAAGCGGTGGAGCAGTCTTATATATGGTAACGCGGGCATTTAGCAACACGTGCAATAGTAACTTAAGAAAAGCTTTTGGTCTCTGTAGTGATAATGCCAGAATCACAAGAAGAGTACTTTGAAGTTTATTGATACCTGAGAGCTACACAGTAGTGGAAAATGGACACACAGGAGCTCCTCCACCTCCAACAGCAGGTCAACTGCCACAAATCATAACTACACATTCCAAGCCCCTCACATCATAACATTCCTGTAAGGAATGCCCAGATTGCAGAATTCTAGAAGCAAGTTCCATACAACACATGCACAGTGAGTATTACACATCCTCCTTTTTCCCAGAACAATACAATAGAACACACCAACCAAAATGGGAAAATGGCAGAGATGCACACAGACACCAACAAAAAAACACAATACAAAAAACAAGTGCAAAGAAACCTTCAGGTATGAAACCTGCTTGGTGTGATTATGGTGACAGAACTCTTCCATCTAATCCCAACCTGGTATTTCTCAGAATAATTTTCAACTCCACTGGGCAGTAGACACTTCTGCTTCCATGCAACATCACCAGCAGGGACACCACTGTCATGCTGAACACATTCAAATTCATTCGGCATCTTGTCTACCTTAACAATGTTTGCTGGATTCCACCAGTGTCTGCCACTAATTTTGAAAGCATTACCACAGCTCATTTCCACCCTAACTGGATTACTGAACATACTCCTCCCTTTCTGCATATGACAGCAGACAATGTGAACCACATCACCAATTTGAACACCAACCAATTTGGTACCTTTCTTTTTGTCATACCAGTTTTTCTGTTTTTCTTGTGCAAGCCCCACATACATCTTCATCAAGAACATCAGCTGCCCCACATCAGACTCACATTTATAGCCATTTCGCCATCCATGAAGGATGGAAACTAGTATTAGCCTCTCTATCTCTCAAAAGTTCAAAAGGAGAAACTTTGGTGGAAGAATAGGGTGTTGTCTGAGAGAACAACAGCATATTATGCACAGACCTCACCACGTCTTGATTCATGCTCTTGAACCATCTGATGCACTCACCCACCACCCGATTCATCATCTCTACACAGCTATTGATTTGTGTGTGGTACAATCATCTTCTCAAATGTTTTACGACACATAACTGAAGGAAAATCTGCACTTCTTTAGTAACGAACTGTGTGTAATATCAGAGATAAGGAACTCAGGAAACACGTCCCTCAGAGAGATTTCTCTAAGAAACTCAACAATGGTCCTCACACTGGGTTCTTTAACCATCTTGAGCTTACGCCACTTTGACAAAATCAACCAAAACTACTAAGTTTCTGGTGCCTCTCGGCAATGAGTCATTTGGCTCCATGTTGTCTATACCCAACTTAACCCATTGTTCCGCTGGACACTCGATAGGCATGAGAGGAGGAGTAATTATTTGTAGGCTTATGCCAGCTGACTTGCCTACCAGGACAATTTTTCACTACTTAATTTACTTCAGTGTCCATTCTTAGCCGCAAGAAAGATTTGTGAATATGTCACTTGATGAGGAAAGAACCAAAGTGACCCTTGTGGACATTTCTGGTTATATTACGTTTCATGGTATGTGGGGAAATCAACTTAGCTGACCTTAATATAAAGCTATCCTCAACAGAAATCTAATCACTCACATTACAATACAGCTGTAATAATAGTGAGAGATCCTCCTCTCTAGGCCAACCTCCCATGACTAGGTTTATGACATGCTGTAAAACATGTTCCCCGACACAGCTTCCATCTATTCTACTTCAGAAACAACCTTCAATTCTGGAATTTCGAGATAAGTCACCAATCAACCCTTAATTTCTTCATCCAACAAACTTTGCATCACTATCATCATCTCCTTTACAAAGAAAGCAAGAAAGAAAATCTGCTCTGCTCTTCCTTCCCCCATAAGTGTGGGCTACATCAAATTGGTAGTGCATCAATTTTGTAGAAAGTTTTAAGGATGTTAACCAATAGCTTGTCATCTGTTTGCAACCTAAAACGACTTCCCCACACGTATGTGCAGAATTTCTCAATTGCCCATGAGCAAGCCAGCAACTCTCTAACTCTCTCTCAATGACAGAATCGTGTCGTTCTGACTCCTGCACCCAAGATGCAAAGACTATGGTGTGCTCACTATCACCATTCCTCTGCAAAAGAGTAACCCCAAGCCCTACTTGGCTAGCATCAACTGTGATAAAGCAAGGCAAACTGGGGTAAAAAGGTTTAAGACCCTCACTTTGACTCAGCAAGGAACTACTTTGTTGAAATGCCTACATCAAATTGGTAGTGCATCAATTTTGTAGAAAGTCTTAAGGATGTTAACCAATAGCTTGTCATCTGTTTGCAACCTAAAACGACTTCCCCACACGTATGTGCAGAATTTCTCGATTGCCCATGAGCAAGCCAGCAACTCTCTAACTCTCTCTCAATGACAGAATCGTGTAGTTCTGAGTCCTGCACCCAAGATGCAAAGACTATAGTGTGCTCACTATCACCATTCCTCTGCAAAAGAGTAACCCCAAGCCCTACTTGGCTAGCATCAACTGTGATAAAGCAAGGCAAACTGGGGTAAAAAGGTTTAAGACCCTCACTTTGACTCAGCAAGGATCTACTTTGTTGAAATGCCATAGCACAATCATTGCAATACACACATTTTGAACCTATTTTGAGCAAATTGCTAATGGGCCTCACCCTGAGGGCAAAAAGGGGGTATAAAATGAGAATAGAACTCGCAAAGAGCAAAGAAAGCTTAGACCCTCACCTTGTTAGAAGGAGGTGGTGCCCTGACAATGGAATCCACTAAACCGGGCCTGGGTGTAAAACCATCCTTTGAGATGACATGTCCCAGATTACCGCCTCACTGCAGAGAATTTTACACTTCTCTTTTTGCGACACAACTCCATGTTCCTTGAAGATCTCTAATACTCTGGAGAATAGAATTATGAGCTCCAGCATCCTCTGCAAACACCAACACATCATCCTGAAACACCAGGACCCTGTTCTACACCGTTCAAGAAGGTGTACATGACCCTCTGAATAACAGGGCCACAGAGGCTAACCCAAAGGACATCCTGCAGTACGGAAAAGTGCCAATAGGAGAAATGAAGACAGTCAAGTGTCTTGAATATGGATGGAGCTCAATCTGCTAATAGGCATTTGTCACATCATGTTTGGAGAGGACAGTACCCCCTGCAGCGCATGCAAATACATCACAAATCTTGGATAAAGGATGGAAATCTACCCACTTATTAAGGGACGTAGGGTTCACACACATACATGCAACTGTCTACACCTCATGAATGCCACAATTAGGGGAGAAAGCCAGAGTGGCGATTCAGTCGGATCTATGATTCCCTTTTCACACAGACTTCTGAGTTTCCTTTCAAGATCCTCCCTGACACTGAAGGGCACCTCTCTAAGTTTGTGCTTATGAGGTACTACCCCTTCCTTCATCCTAATTTTGTGTTTGAAACCCCAAATCTTGCCATGATCCTCATCAAACTTGCAGGAAAGTTCCTGCTCCATTCAAGCACCACAACCTTGAAATCAACAAGGGTTTGGTTTTTGGCACCCAGCTTCAGAAAAATACCGAACAGCCCCTGATGAAATCAGCCTAAAATATTGAGACCCTTTACTGCCACATAAACTTTGCCTTTGATCCTCCTCCTCTTGAATTCTAAAATATCTTTGATATAGCCCAAAAGCTTAATCTTATGGCCTTCATGTGAAATGAGGGAATGGTCTGGAGGCAGTGAAGGTCTATCACCCCACATTTCAGTGAACAACTGATGTGTAATCATAGTGATCTTGGCTCCAGAATCTACCAGGAGCCTCAACACCTTGTCCCCCACTGGAATGTCAGCCATGTGATCAACACACATAGCAGGATCTCCAACCTGTGGTTCCTCCCCTTTGACTGTGTCCCACGACAAATCAGAGACCTCATCACCAATTGCAAGAACTATATATTGCATGCCAGCTAAGTCAGAATCAGACTCTGTATCCGAATCAACTACACATACAACCAACTTCTTGTTTTTCTTCTTTTTAAGTCAAACCTCAGCAAAATGACCCACCCTCTTGTAGAAATGACATTTGACATTCGCAGCAGGGCATCTACTCCCGTTGATACATGAAAGATTACCATACTGGAAACAAGAGTTAACATTCACTGCAGGTGAATTCTCATCCGTCAAACGTTTAGAAACACCCTTTTTCTAATTAGAATTGTCAGCTAGATGAAACATTCCCGCTTTTATGGCATCCACTGCCTCAATGGATTTATCTTCATGATCCCTACCAGACATTTGTGAAGTTTCAAAACTTTTTGCCACATGGATGGTCTCATTGAGTAACGGGTTCCAAAATGCCAAAAATTACTCAGTCGATTTGTATTGTTCTTACAGTGACAAACAAAGTAATCTCTAATGACTTGGTGTTAGAGTTGACATTCTTAGGGTGGTCTTAACCCAGATCTTTTGCCTTCCACCTTCTGCTTTTGCTGTATCTTTTTTTGGCCTTAAGACACTGCTAGCCAGTGCTAAAGTGCATGTGCGTCTCACCTAAAATGCTAACATTGGTGTATCAACAGTTTGCATATTTAATTTATTTGTAAGTTCCTTGTAAAGTGTTATACAATATTTGTAAATTAAATGCTACTAATGGGCCTGCAGCACTGATTGTCCCCCCACTCCAGTAGCCTTGTAAATATGTCTCAGGACTGCCATTGCAGAGCCTATGTGTACAGTTTCACTGCCACTTCCACTTGGCATTAAAAACCTCTTACCAGGCCTTAACCTACCCTTTTATCACATTTAAGTCACCTCTAAGTAGGACCTAGGTATCCTATAGGCCAGGGTGTTCTGTAAATAAAAGGCAGGACATGTACTTTTAAATTTTTACATGTTCTGGTAACAAAACCCTTGTTGTTATTTATTACAGTGAGGCCTACTCCTCTCATAGGCCAGCACGAGGAATTCCTTAATATACTTTCTAGATATAGGGGGTCATTCTGACCCTGGCGGTCGGTGACCACCAGGGTCACCGACCACGGGAGCACCGCCAACAGGCTGGCGGTGCTCCGTCGAGCATTCTGACCGCGGCGGTTCAGCCGCGGTCAGAAACGGAAAGTCGGCGGTCTCCCGCCGACTTTCCGCTGCTCGGGAGAATCCTCCATGGCGGCGGAGCGCGCTCCACCGCCATGGGGATTCTGACACCCCCTACCGCCATCCTGTTCCTGGCGGGTCTCCCGCCAGGAACAGGATGGCGGTAGGGGGTGCCGTGGGGCCCCTGGGGGCCCCTGCAGTGCCCATGCCAATGGCATGGGCACTGCAGGGGCTCCCGTAAGAGGGCCCCACAAAGTATTTCAGTGTCTGCAAAGCAGACACTGAAATACGCGACGGGTGCAACTGCACCCGTCGCACCTTCCCACTACGCCGGCTCCATTCGGAGCCGGCGTCCTCGTGGGAAGGTAGATTTGCCCTGGGCTGGCGGGCGGCCTTTTGGCGGCCGCCCGCCAGCCCAGGGCAAATCTCAAAATACCCTCAGCGGTCTTGCGACCGCGGAGTTGTATTTTGTCGGGGGAAGACTGGCGGGCGGCCTCCGCCGCCCGCCAGTCTCAGAATCACCCCCATAATTCCTGATAAGATAGGAATAGCAGCATAATTTTTCATATCATTGGAATGGTAATGATAAATTCTCTTCACTGGTGAAGTCAGAAGTATTATTATTATTTTAGAAATACCACTTTGAGAAAGTGGATATTTCTCTGCTCTCACTGCTCTGTGTTCCTGAAAGCATGCCTCTGTGATATCTGTTATGATTTGCTAATGATTTCTTACACCATTTTTACATGTATGGGTTTACTGGGTGTTTGCATTCGAAGTATTCTCTTATCTAAGGGCAGCTTCCTTGGATCTTGGAAGGTTTCTGTTCAACTTTCTGAGAGCGTTAGGTGATGGGTCTTTGACAGGACTGGTTAGAGTTTCTCTTTTCTCTGAGTAAAACTTGCATTCTCAACTTTCATCTTCATCCAGGACTACTTCTTTATCTCATGATTATTCCACAAGTCGATGAGGATGGGATGTAATATCATCATTTGAAGAAGAAAGGAATTGTTAATCAATTTTAATTCCTTTCTGCCCAATATTGCCAACATTGTCGTAGGTAGTGCGAGCGCTGACAATGGATCAATTAGGAGCAGCACTGCTTCTTCTACCGGTCGCGATATACCTGGAATTCTGGCTATGTTCACATTATCATGTGCCTGCGATGAGGAGTCCTAGTGCATTGGCTGAGTTCATGTCATCACATGCCTGCATTGAGAAGTTCATAGTGTGTCCCCTTTTGAGCACTTGTTCTCACCTAGCGTTGCAGGTACTTTGGGTTCTCTGTTGCTAGGAAACTCAGTGTGAGTGCGGCTGAAGCTTCCTAGAAATGCCTTAGTTACTTTGCCTCTCACTGATTGGATGACTTCTTGTGGGTAGGTCACATATACATTAGTGCAGCCGTGAGAGTGTGGCTCCTCATCTTACAAGTAATCTCCCGCTTTCTCCCGTCGCCGGTCCCTGTTTCCACAGGAAGGTAAATTCTTACGGTTGCCATTAAAAATGCTTTCCTAAACTGCTCCACTTTGCAGTGCTTCAAGGTATACAGATATAGTTCCCTCTAAAAATGCTTTGCTGAACTTTTCCTTCCTGCAGTGCGCTTCTTCTTCACACCAGCTGCTGACTGCATTTAAACTCATATAAACAGTACAACTCTCTTATTGTTTTTCAGCAATAGTATTACTTTGTGCTTGGTTTTGCATGTATTACTTTGAGCTCAGACCCTATTAACTAAAACATGCAGAACATTGGACACCCACCATTCTTCCTGCCATCTGCAGGTGAACCTGTGATTCCGTGGGTGAAGTGGAAAAAGGTTTTTATAAGTTATTTCAAAGTGTGTAGGTCGAACTTATCTCCTGAAAAAAAACCTGCCATGTTACTTCATTGTCTGGGGCAGAAGGACAGGATGTTTATGAGAATCTTCCTGAGACCGAAGTTCCTGAGGATGGTGAGCGTAACAGTAATGAGTTTGAAAGGGTGCTAAAAAAGTTGCATCTGCACTACTTTCCCAAAGCTTATATTATACTGGAGAGATTTCATTTTCGTTTTGATTATTTCATTCTCCAATACACATCGGGACTAGGCTAGGTGACAGCTACATTTATGTATCCCTCCAGACAGCCACAACACAGAACACTCAACTGCATCTGTATTAATCTGCATACTGATGGGTCTTCCTGGGCAGGGAGGATGGGAAGGGTTCACACTTACAATTCATAGGGAAGAGGCCGGAGCCCCAGACAAAGGGCTGATTACCCCCAAATGATAGTCTGGAGCCAGGGTTGGGATGAAAGGGGGACCCGTGCACATCAATGAGTTTTGAAGTAACCTCCACTTCAAAGGCCTTTTTTGGTAAATATTGGGGGTCTGACCCCCTGAAATCAGATCACCAGGAGACTTGGGAGAACTCTACTGGAGAAAAGACTGCTGTGCTGTAAGGATTGCCACTCTGCCTGGACTGATAGTTCAAAGGAACTTCTTCTCTGTATTGTTGAGCTGCCCTGCTGCCTGCTGATCTCTGCCCTGCTGAGAACAAGGACTGGATCCATCATGTTGACTCAAAGTGTCTCCAATGATTTGCTGGCTTGCCCCCTTTTGCAGCCTCAGTAACATCAAAGACTGGTTGCAACTCTCCTGGTGCTGCTGGAATCTGCCATTTGTGAATCCTACCCTTGCCTGAGGGCCCCTCTCCATTCCTGGGCCTCAGAAGTGTGTGTTGCAGCTGAATCCTGCAAAATGGACACATCACCTCAAGTGCCTGTAAAATGTTGGCACATCACCCTTCAACGCTGATGCAGAGGCTGCTCGATGAGTTCAGAACCCCAGCCTGCAGCCTTGACGATGACACTCTGCGTGGCTCGACGATGACACGTAGCATTGAGTTTAACAGAGCTTGATGATGACTCGGGACTCCCTTTGCCTGGCTCAACGGAAATTAAGTGGATTCTCAATGTTGACCAAAGCTCCATCCAAGGTACTTTGTTAGCAGGACCTATCTGGGTCTTGTAGCCCTTCTACCCTGCATCATGATTGGCCTGAACTTTGGATTTGCACCACTCCCTCACTACCTCATTTAACCCTTTGGCTTCTAGTGCCCTCTTAACACTATTTCACATTTAATATTAAAAATTGATATTTCAACTTCTACTGATTGGTTATTTGTCATTTTGGTCTTGTCTTACTCAGATACATATCCTCTATTCTAAATCTGTGTGGAGTCTTTTTGGGGTGTTTTCATTCTGTTACTGTGTGTGTGTGTGTGTGTGTGTTGTACAGATGCTTTACACATTGCCTCATAATTTAAACCTGCCCGCTCTGTGGCAAGCTACCAGAAGGTGAGCAGAGGTTAATTTAGATTGTGTAATTTACTGACCCTGACTAGGATTGTAATCCCTATTTGGACAGGGTGCATATCTCTGCCAACTAGAGACTCAACTTCTAACAGTTGGTCAGAGAAAATGCTGAATTGACAACCAGAAATTAATCTGTGCAACAGATAAGTATAAGCATCAACATCCTCCTCAGCACCTTGCTTGCATTTGAAAACTGTGTGCTTTAAAACCATCAAACTGAGCTGTTTACAAAACCGTAATCTGAGTTTCTCACTGTCTCTGAGTATTCATCAAGGCCTTCAGTCTGATCCTGCAGTAACTCTGGTAGGTGCTTGAAAACAGATCTGCCCTGAAAGCTAATAGACTGCAGGAGTAAATGCGTTTTACTCTCAGCTCTGAACTCAAACCCCCACCCTGCACAGTTTTATTCTCAATATTTTACTGCAAATGTTACATTGATATTATCAATGAGGTTATCAAAGATGTCAAGAGTGATGTAATATAAGGAGTGATTAGCAGTGCATGGAAAGAGCCTGAGTGATTGTTACCTTAGTGCACGAGTTATAGTTACTTGAGCTAACCATAACTATAACTGCTGAATTTCTATGGCTTTGTGAGTGTAAATTCAGATCCTAAGTATAACATCTATGTAACCTTTGATTTTCTATGTGAACTTCTATGTTTTTTTAAATTCTATTTCCTAGCTATAATGTCCCTGTAACTTGTGTTTTTTAAGCTAATTTCTATGTTTTTTTTCCTTGTAAAGTAATTTTAATTACTATATGTTAATCCAACCACCGCGATGCAGGGTCTTTGGCAGTGCGCAGCGGGTGTGGTTGGACGCAGTGCCTGGCCTGCAGCTAGGCTTTGCAACCATCCCAAAATTACTTCCCAACTCTGCGCCATGCATGGCCTTAGGTTGGCCCCTCTAACTTCCTATAACCACCCAACCCCACATGCATAAGTCTCTGAGTAGGTCTATGAGTGTGCGCATGAGTACCTCAGTGGGTTTGTCAGTGGGTGTGTGGGAATCTGAGTGGGTCTGTGAGTGAGTGCATGAGTCTCCGAGTGGATGTGTGAGTGGATGTATGACTCTTTGAGTAGGTTTGTGAGTGGATGCATGACTGAGTGGGTCTCTGAGTAGGTATGTGATTGTCTGAGTGTGTCTATGATTGCGTGCATGAGTGTCTGAGTGGGTCTGTGAGGGGGTGTGTGAGGGCCTGAGTAGGTCTGTGAGTGAGTACTTGAGTCTCTGAGTGTGTCTGTGAGTGAGTGCATGCGTTTCTGAGTGGGTTTGTGAGTGAGTATGAGTCTCTGAATGGGTCTGTGAGTGGATGCCTGAATGTCTGAGTGCATCTGTGAGTAGATGTGTGCGTGTTGGTGGGGGGGGTGTCAGAAGCTGTGTGAGTGACTGGGCACAAAGGAACCTCACCTGCCCTTTCATCCATCAAGAGTCCACAGCTTTGCGCAAAATATCTTCCCAAGTGGAGTTCTTTCTGCATCCTTGGGTAAATGTCCAGCGTGTATTCCACACTACAGCTGTGTAATGGAGCACAAGGAAATGTCACCAGTGACCATGTGTGCATTTTGGCAACATGATTTTTCCTGATGCCTCTTTCTCTAGAACTCTGAGATATCATGAATCCTCCTATAGAAAGGCCAACAAAATAACAAAGATGTGAATCTTCACTAAATCAGGATCCTTCCTCCTACCTACACCACACTACAGCTGTGTAATGGAGCACAAGGAAATGTCACCAGTGACCTTGTTGCATTTTGGCAACACGATTTTTCCTGATGCCTCTTTCTCTAGAATTCTATCATGAATCCTCCTATAGAGAGGCCAACTAGACTACAAAGACGTAAATCTTTACCAAATCAGGGTCTTTCCTCTTACCTATATGAGGTAAGTGCTTCTTTGTTTTCTGCAGATATCTTCATATTCCTCGGCATCAAGAATGTGCCACTAAAATCGGTGGAAATTGTACTAGGGAGCCCTCTGGTAAGTTGTCCATCATTCTGGCAAAAGGACGGGAAGACATGCATACTGCTAAGGTGAACAGTGCGGGGTGAAGCGAGCGCAGCTTTCAGGTGATTTGCATACTCATAGCAATTTAAAAGGAGAACCATGGGCTCTGCTCTTACCAGGAGAGGACAAAAAAATACCCACTCATCAGAGTCACATACAGATTGCGCTACAATAGATCAGCGATGCTGAATTTGCAGCTCCCTGTGTGCAAAGAGCAAATGTTTAATCGCTTTCTCTGTCTGCATCTCTGCTGGTAGGGAAAGAGATGAAATCTACACTTCCAGTGGGTGGACACTTTGACAGCTCTCACCCACTGGAACCGGAGTGTTTGCTCTCACTTCGCTGGAGCTATCAAAGCTCCAGGCAAGTCAGACCAAACAACTATATCCTGGAGGTGGGCACTCTGGGACAAAGCAGGAGCCAGCTCTGGGGAGTGGCAGTCCCCAGGGCCATTATTGGCTCCAGGTTGGGATCTGCACGGCCTCCCTGCATCATTTCTATTTATCCATAGGGAGGTAGTGTTCCTCTGGGCTGTGGGTCCGTGATAGACCCTCTGTCTTATTTTATTTCAGCCCTGGGGAGGTGGTGGTCCCTGGGGCATGAGGCTGCGTGGCCCCCACATACTTATTTTACAGCGCTCTGGGGAAATGGCAAAACCTGAGGTTTTGAAAAGCCCTAGGAGGGGGGCCCCATGCACCCCCTTCTTTTTTCACCCCCCCCCCACCCCCAATGCCATCGGGACCTAGCCCACCCAGGGACAAAAATAGAAGCAAGCATGTGAAATTTGTAGATCTAATGAAATTTAAACCATGATTTAAAAAACACTTTTGAGCCGGGGGGTGCCTTGGGGACACGTGCACCAAGGCTAAAGGGGTAGGTTAACAGTACTATACCCCCATTTGTTTTTAGACTTGGCTGAAGCAGAGTCTCAAAATGGCTGCCAACACTTCCTGGTTGAAGTGTTGGCAGCCAATCAGATTCCTTCACAAGATCAGGAGTATTCATGAAGCCTTCGCACCACCAGATACACATATATAGTTCCTTTTTAATATCTCAAAAAATACTGAATGGATTTACACCAAACCACAAAAAGACTTATTTCTGAAATGAAAGATACCTTTGCCAAATTTGGGTTAATTCTGTCCAGCAGTTTGGGTTGTAGTCATGTTTAAAATGCCTATGGGAATTATAATGGGAAACACACTTTTTCTTGGCCCTCACTTCACGGATCTCCCCGAAATGTCCCATGTACAAAAATATTCTCTGGAACACTTTGGCCCAGATTTAAAAGAAAATGACAGAGTGCGACTCTGCGCCAAAATTGCCAACGCCACGTTCCGTCACTTTCACAACATAGGGATGCACTGTATTTATTAGAATACATCACCCCCCAGTGTTGTCCCCTGCGCCAGGGCTAAATTTGCAGCTGAACATCAACGCAGCCGCCCTTGTGCGATGGTGCACGGATGGCTGTGTTGAGGGAGAGATTGTTTTTGTGAAGGAACAGACACCTTCCTACACAAAAACAATCTTAAAGGGCGATTTGCTCTTTCTGAGTGTCTTTAAGAATGCAGCACACTTAGAAAGAGCAAAAAAGGAGAAATTAAAGCATTTCTCCTTGTTGTGCCACTCTAACGCCACCCCTGGCCCTTTGGCACTGCCTCAGGTTTACGAAATTTCGTAAACCTGAGGCAGCGAGAAAATGAAATGGATGTTGCTGTGGCACGTCCACAGCAAAATCCCTTGCATGCCCCTTCCACGCAAAGTGCTGTGTGTGAAAGGGCGGTACTTACAAGGTGGCGTTAAGCCCCCAAAAAATGGATTAATACCACCTTATAAATACAGCCCAGGGCATAGCGCCACTGGAGCGTCACAAAAAGTGACGCTCCGGTGGTGCTAGGGGCTCTTCAATATGCCACTTTTTCGGAAAATTTTGTTAAGATTCATCAAACATCGCCAAAGATATAGGCAAGTCAAAAAACACATTTTCAAAGGAAACTAGGTCCTAACTATAACTACCTGCTGGCAACCCTATGTATGTGTGTGTATATTCTTTCTTCTTACACCCAGTCTTAACAGCTGGGAATTGGGGTATAGCTTTGAAGTAAATCTCCTCCACTCCTCGTGTAGTCGAAATACAAACTAAAAGTTGCACATGTTCACTGGACGTTTAAGTGCTCCTTTTCAATGTAGGCTTTTTTTTCAGAACTAAACTTTTACAAGAATCGTTTTCTTTTAGTGTAGTGAACATGTGTTGTCCTCTTAAAAGCTAATTTATAGCTGGGCTATCGTATTGTCAGTGGCAATACTACTTTCATGTTATTCTTTTTTTTCAAATGTAACAGTTTTCCCAAGAAAATGCAATCATACCATTTCATAGGTAATACATAATATTATAAGGTGATAGGGGATGATCACTGCACTTTAATTATCGTGAAGCTGTATACTTTTCCACTCATCTATATTTCATTTCACAATGAGCTGTCAGTTTTGGCAACAGCAAACACGGAGAAAAAAAAAATATAAAGGAGTCCTTTAATCATTCATGTTTTTAATCAAATAAGTCAGCCAGTGAAAAAGGTAGTGAGTCAGCCTTCCACCCTGAAAATGCGCCGGTAATAGAATGGATTTGTCAGCCCATCCGTATATTGACTAATTAGTAAAACCAGAGAGATACGGGAAACTGTGCGCTTTAAACTCAATTGTAACAATAATTAACTTTTGCTTGTAACAATATCTTCCACAATGTGACATTTTAGGTCAACTGGAAAATAGACTGTTATATATGATCATTTAATCTTTGGCCCCAACTGGCAAAGATTACTAGTTATAACTGCTACAGATTACATTTTGAATAATAATTCACGTGCGATGCATTTTCTTTAAAAATTTCCCCAAGCAAATTGAAAAACAAGGAAATATTTAACAGTGGCAATCACTCCACATTAACATTAAATAAAAAGTTATTGGACGCACAGAAGCCCCGGAATGTATCCAATAGCACAGATAAATGAACATTGCATACCTACAATAACACACACAGGGATCCATCGTCTCTTTTCCACCGCACAAGTATGTGATCGAGAGCTGTACTTCAGTTACTAACAGCCCAAACAGGCAGCTCTACTCACAGAAACCACTGATAACCCCCTACACAGAGGAAAAACACAACACACACTGCATGATTTGCAGACCCATTTCCGGCGCACACCTGACTGACAAAAACAAATAGCTCAAGAGTGCAGGATGTTAAGAATAAGTGAGCGTGTCTTTGTAAATCCTTTCACTCATGCACAATATTATCACAGAAGGTGAGATAATGTCAGTGAGTAAATCCAACCTAAGAGTTAGGGGGTGGGTCCTCCAAAGAAGCCTTTCATTAGAAACGTTGAGAACACTAGAAAGTTTGTGGACATTCTCAAACTCAACTCCAGGAAATGGTGAGATACTGCCTCATGGCAAAGGACTGATGAACCGTGGTTACAGATTTATAACTTTCTTTATGAATCAAACTCGTCTTTTTTTAGGTCTTCTATGGGCTTCCAGCTATTTTATTTGTTAGTTTCAGTGTCATTTCAAAATCCTTGCTTGCTAGTGGTCAGTCATGCCTCTTTGTCCCTCCTTCTTCTGTGTGGGAGCAGAAACCAACTACTGTATAATTACGCTTTGTCCTATTTACCTGGTCTGTAGGGAATTTTGGTTAACCTCGTTTCCTGCTCCTGTCCAGGGGTGCTTCCCTTTTCATTCGCAGAGCATTCTTGCTCTGAGCTTAGCTGTAAACAAGGCTATAAATCAGGCTATCTTGGTCACATTTGGTCCTAGTGGCTCTTTGCATCCTCTCTCATCTGCCTGGCTCCCTCCCTTCCTTGACTTGGATTTTCTTTACCAAGTGTGTCTCCCTGTGGTCCCCAGGTGGTGGATAGCTTGTAATTGCTTAAAGCCTAGGCACTCTACCAGGCCTCCACAATCCTCAGTGACAGTGCCCACTTCTGCTCCATACTGGGATGCTACTCGCAGCTCCATCAGTGCACCTCAGTTCACACACTCCAAGCCCCTCAGCTGTGCCTGTGCCAGAATCCCACATACACTGTCTGCCAGAGCACCTCAGTTCTTGCAGTCAGTATACACTGCCATTTTGCCCATCCAACCAGTGTCACTTTGCCGTAGTCTTGCATGTGTTCTTTGTTTGCCATGCCTCCTTGCTCCTTGTTCTTGTTTTACCATGTGACTGGCAGCCATTTTGTGCCTCCTGCCAGTGTGTTTTTGCCAAAGGCTTGCATGGGTTCTTCTTTGTTCCCCATGCCTCCTTGCTCCTTGTCATTGTTGTTTGACTATGTGGCTGGTGGCCATTTTGTCCATCCAGCCAGTGTCCCTTTGTCATCGGCTTGTGTGTGTTCTTTGTTTGCTATTTCTTACTTACTCCTTGTTGTTGTTTTACAATGTTGTTGGCAGCCGTTTAGTGAATCCAGCCAGTGTGCCTTTGCCATAGGCTTGCATGGGCTCTTCTTTGTTCCCCATGCCTCCTTGCTCCTTGTTGTTTGACCCTGTGGCTGGCAGCCATTTTGTCCATCCAACCAGTGTCACTTTGCCATAGTCTTGCATGTGTTCTTTGTTTGCCATGCCTCCTTGCTCCTTGTTGTTGTTTTACCATGTGACTGACAGCCATTTTGGGCATCCTGCCAGTCTGTTTTTGCCAAAGGCTTGCATGGGTTCTTCTTTGTTCCCCATGCTTCCTTGTCATTGTTGTTTGACTATGTGGCTGGTGGCCATTTTGTCCCTCCAGCCAGTGTCCCTTTGCCATCAGTTTGTGTGTGTCCTTTGTTTCCTATTCCTTACTTGCTCCTTGTTGTTGTTTTACAATGTTGTTGGCAGCCATTTAGTGCATCCAGCCAGTGTGTCTTTGCCATAGGCATACATGGGTTCTTCTTTTTTCCTCATGCCTCCTTGTCCCTTGTTGTTTGACCATGTGGCTGGTGGCTACTTTGTCCATCCAGGCAGTGTGTCTTTACCATAGGCTTGCATGGGCCCTTCTTTGTTCTCCATGCCTCCTTGCTCATTGTTGTGGTTGTTTGACCATGTGGCTGGGGACCATTTTGTCCATCCAGCAAGTGTCCCTTTGACGTAGGCTTGCAATTGCACTTTGTAAGCCATGCCTCTGTGCTCCTTGCTGTTTTATCATGTGGTTGGCAGTCATTTTGTGCATCCAGCCAGTGTGTCTTTGCAATAGGCTTGCATGGGTTCTTCTATGTTTCCCATGCCTCATTGCTCCTTGTTGTTGTTGTTTGACCATGTGGCTGGTGGCCATTTTGTCCATCTAGCCAGCGTCCCTTTGCCATAGGCTTACATGTGTTATTTTTTTGCCATGTCACCATGCTCCTTGTTGTTTTACCATTTGGCTGGAAACCATTCTGCACATCCGGCTAGTGTGTCTTTGCCACAGGCTTGCGTGGGTTCTTTTTAGTTACCCATGCCTCCTTGCTCTTTGTTGTTGCTGTTTGATAATGTGGCTGACGGCCATTTCATCCATCCAACCAGTGTCCCTTTGCCATAAGCTTGTATGTGTTCTTTGTTTGCCATGCCTCCTTGCTTCTTGTTGTTGTTTTACCATGTCGCTGTCTGCCATTTTGTGCATCCAGCTGTTTGCCATAGGCTTACATACAAACATCTTTAATTATTGATCATTTGTTTATTTTAGGTTAATATTTTATTTTAATTTCCTATTTAATTTTTATTTTCATTTTTAATTTTAGTTTTTATTTTACATTTTTATATTAATTTGTTATTTTTTATTTACACCTTTGTTTTAGTTTTTTACATTTTTTAAAATGTGTTATTTGTAAAAAAATGTAATTCTTTATTTAATTTTATTTATTTATGCATTTTTCCTTGATCTATCCATCCACATCCATTCCTCGATCCGTCCATCCACCAAAGGTGCGCAGCCACACTTCAGCATTCTGTTTCTTAAGGTGTGTAATAATTCTGTGTCCTCATGGACACCCTGGCTGTGGTGCACTGCAGATAAATCAGCTGCATAATTCATTTTTGCTAATAATTATTCTATTTCCCCTGGACCACCTTGCCGCAATGTTTTTTTTTAAGGATTATTCTATTTATTCATGCACCTCTCTCTAACTACCACAGGTGTCTCCTTTAAAACAGATGGAGATAAAGCAAAGAGCTATATCTGCATGTTATGCTGCCTGGTTTGAAATGAAATGTTATGGTATGGTGGTGTTGTTTGACTTCACCATGTTTGATTACATTGATATTTATTATATAAGTAACCAACCATATCAAGATTGCATTTGTCTGTACTATTTCAACCTGCAACCATGCTACATTTCATTAACTATATTTTTTTCTTGTTTGGTTGCATTTAGGAGCACAAGAGAAGCAACGTCACATCACCTGCATTACTGCCAAAGAGAAGGCCTGTACAGTTAAGTCTTGTGCAGGTTGTGCAGCTTAGTGCCACTGTCGACTGAAAGCTTTAAGATGACCCCAAAGAAAGTTTCTCCCAAAATAGTGGTCAGTGAGAAGAAAAAGCTTTCCACCAGTGGTGTGCCATCCACAACTTTTTCATGAGATGTGTGCCTGCCACACTGGCCTCTGGGAAGGAACCTGGGAGCAGCACTCCTGCATCTAGAGCACCGCCCCAACCAAAGCCCAAAACCATGTCTGTCAATGAGGCAGCCACTGCAATCATGGCAACACCGACAAGCAGACATTGAATTGGATTTGTCCCTTTCACAAAGAAGTACACAATCATTTCAGGAAACAGAGCAAAGGGGACAGCAGTTACAGCCAGCAGTAGCAGATCTTCCTGAAGTTGGAGCAGAACAGGAGGTCCAGCTTCCTGCCGAGCAAGTACCTCCTCTTTTATAATCAGTGGCTCCAAGATCACCAGCAAAACAAAGGAAAAGTACTACTCCACCATCTTATCTAAGCACCACTTCAGATGACGATGCTAGGGACATGGAGTGGAACTGACAGGGTCTGGGAGACACCAGGAGAGGCAAGGAAAAAGAAAAGTTCCAAAAACCCTTAGAATCATGGAAGGGGTCATGTGAAAAGGATGATATTACTGTCCAACCTGGTATAAGGAATGTGGCACAGACAGCACCGCCAGCTCTCATATTTGTAAGGCCCCAGCAGAGACCTGCACCAACCTGTACATCTGTAGAAGTATGTAATGCATAGAGGCCATCGACATGCCAACCTACCTCCAGTTCTTCTTCTGACACTGGCAGTGGCCCATAAAATAGTACTACTCCCCAGTTTAGGACTTCTTTTAAATTAGCAAACAGGAGGAGAACATTGTGATATGCTCCATTTGCCTTTTGACTGTTCATCGATGTAAGTCTGGTTCACATTATGGTACTCGAGGCCAGACAACCCATATGAAAAAACATCACACAATCCAGTGGAAGGAGCACCTTAAAAAAAGTACTAAATGTGGTTGCAGTGGTGAGGGTGAGGAGTGCCGGGAAACATAATCTACAACTGATAAAATCATGGTGGAAGGTGAGGAAGAAGAGGGTGATATCCTCATAACAAGCAGCCCTGTCCCCAGCATTATTTCAAAATCAACGGTCCCCAGCAACCTGACAATGACATAGGAAGACTCAGTGTCTGATGGAGACACCACAGCCTACAGTGACTACAACACGATGCACATTGAGTCTACCACTACCTACAGCTCAAAAGTCGCATGTGTTAATGACCCCAGAAAAAAAAAACAGTCCACTAATATGGGCATGTTTAGGCAGGAGGGGTCCTACAACCGCAACCACCCAATGGCACTTTTGTACAATGGGAAGCTGGCAAAAATGTTAGCACTAGGCCTTCTCCCTTTTTCTTTTGTGGAAGGAGTGGGATTCTTAGAGATTATGGCAGCCATCTGCCCGAAATGGAAGGTTCCAAGTCAGGCCTATTTTGCCTGGTTTCTGTTTCAGCATGGCATCACGATGTGCTACAACTGGTTGGACAAGAGTTGAAGCAAAGTGTTGTCTACAGTATCCTCCTGGCGTCAGGCATGTGGACAAGTTGTCAGTCTACTGATCATATGTGCATCACTGCATACTGGATCTGTTTTGCTGGGAAAAGCAAAAGCCATCTACAAGTCTTGGACCTGAAGAAATGTTTAAGAGCGTTCAGCAGCTTGCAACAGTAGCCATGTTTGCCATGGAGAAATCACATACAGATGCAAACATGTTGGACAAATTTATTAGCAAGGTGTCTGAATAGCTGCAACCCAGAGGTCTCTGAATTTGATTTGTTACCACTGATAATGGCAGTAACATAGTCAAGGCAATGGCAGACAGTGGCTATTCAGGGTCCTGTGTTTGGCTCACTGCATCAATCTGGTTGTGCAAAACTTTCTAAAAAAGAAGGCATAGTCAGCAACATACTGACGACCTGCAGATGATTCTGCACTCATTTCAGCCATTCTTTTAAAGCCTGGAAGCAGTTGCAGATTATTCAGCGTAGTAACAGAATATCAGTTAAAACCCTGATACAGGAGATGCCAACATGTTGGAACTCAGTCTGTTATATGTTGCAATGTCTGTTTGAGCAGTGAACACAGATCAACGACTATGTCATTCTAAGAGGAGGGAATGCAATTGGGAAAGTGTCAGGAATAAAACTGTGCGCGGTCCAGGTCCCACCCGAAACTCCGCTGTGCGTATTTAGGCTGCTTCATGCGCACCACTTGTCATCCCCTCTTGTTCTAAAAGTGGTCATCAGCGTCGCCTGCCCTGTGGTAAAACTCATGTAGCTGCAGGGTCAAGACATTGGTGGACAAGATGCACTTATCAGTGATATTTTAGGAATGGACTACAATTCCCAGGTTCCTAGAGGCAGCGGCCGTCTTGGGGTGTGGCAGGCGTATAAAGCCCAGCCACACCCAAGCACATTGCTCACTATTTTGAAGACTTCGATGCAGTCAGACCTCGTGGGGGTTCCCCTGAAGAAGAGCAGATTTCCTGCATGGCAGATTGACAGTAAATTGGAGTATCATTGTTTCCATGGTGAATTCAGAAACGAGTAGGTCGTACTTGTAGCGGTAAGGTCTTGATGAGCCCAATCTTGAAGGGGATTGTTACTTCCAAAAGTAAATCCGCCCTTAGCACAACGAGCAAAGCGTTTTCAGCTCAAAGAGTAAAGCGGCCTTGGCGCGATGATCAAAGCGCTTCGGATCACATGAGTAAAGCGCCCCTTAGCACAATGAGCAAAGCGCTTCAGGCCACACTTGTAATGCGCCCTTGGCATGGCAATCAAAGCGCTTCAGTCCACATGAGTAAAGCGCCCTGGGCACAGCAATCAAAGCGCTTCAATTCACATGAGTTGAGCAACCTTGGAACAGCAATCAAAGCGCTTCAGTCCACATGAGTAAAGCGCCCTTGGCACGGCAATCAAAGCGCTTCAGTCCACATGAGTAAAGCGCCCTTGGCACATCAATCAAAGTGCTTCAGTGCACATGAGTAAAGCGCCCTGGGCACGGCAATCAAAACGCTTCAGTCCACATGAGTAAAGCTCCCTTGGCATGGCAATCAAAGCGCTTCAGTCCACATGAGTAAAGCTCCCTTGGCATGGCAATCAAAGCGCTTCAGTCCACATGAGTAGAGCACCCTTGGCACAGCAATCTAAGCTCTTCAGGCCACATGAGTAAAGCGCCCCTTAGCATAACAAGCGTAGCGCTTCAGACAAAGCAAGTAAAAGAGCTCTCTGGCATATTGAACAAAGTGCTTCATGTATAACAAGCAATGCGCTTTGGCCCAGCGAACAAAGCGCTTCAAGTTCAATGAGTAAAACTTTCAGGCCTAGGTAGTCAATGTGAAAACGTTTCAGAGATAAGCAAATTATAGTTTCATTGTTTTTTGGGAAGCATAATATGTGAGATACATATTTAAGTCTTTGAGAATATGTGAGATACATATTTAAGTCTTTGAGAATTTCTAGGCTGAGATCAAACGTTTATGTTTATGAATGTATAGTGGTTACATGATTGATATTCAGAGTATGTCCATAGTCCAAGGCTCTTGCCATCTCTAGGTTCAGAGGTTGCAGTTTGTTCCTGTTGCATGATTCAAAGAAGGGGCTAATCCCAATTCACAAAGGGTCTCAATCTGATATCACGGAGACGCCTTTATTCAAGAGTCTATTGGTGAGTTGTACTGTTGTGAATGAGTATATGCATATTTGTTCTAACCATTTCTTTTCAGATCTCTCTCGCTGCAGTTCCCTACCCTAATTCCCTCCCCCCCTGGCTTCATCATAACGCTGTGCTATAATAGCTCTCTGAGTTGGTGAAGCCGGGAGCTGGGCCTTTTGTTCAGCAGCGTGCAGATCCCGAGGAAAGGGCACTGTGACAGAATAGTGAGCCCACGAGTTTATACTTTCCTCTTGGTCTGTACGTGAGCTGCGCAAAATGGCCACCTTAGACACCCTTATGTAAGCAGTCACTCAAATGCGAAGGGATTTGACGGACTCAAAAAATGTTACAGCTGATTTAGTTATTAAAGTAACCCAGTTACAGAGTTACTGAGTAAGGTGGATGGTTCTGAATCTGAGTCTCATCCTATGCTTTCCACACCTACTAAAATAGCTGTGAACGTGCTGACACAGATTCCTCTAGCTGCACCAGAAAGGTTTTCAGGGGACCCCAATAAGGTTCAAATTTTTATCACACAGGTGGAACTACATTTTACATGTTGATCCACTGCCTTTCCGGATGCACAATCTAGAATTGCATTCCTTATATCATATCTGAATGGTGATGTAGCTAGTTGGGCAGTGCCATTAGTCCAATTAGACAGTCCCCTTTTGTATAATTGGCATCGTTTTGTAGAAGAATTTGGAAAGGTATTTGACAGGCGCGCAATAACTATGTCTGCAGACAAAGAGTTACTAGAATTACGCCAAGAAAACAAAGACTTGATAACGTATTTGTCACACTTCAACCGGTAAGTAGTGGAAACCGCTTGGCCAGAGGAAAAAAGGTCAGCAGTATTTTATCAAGGGCTAGAAGACGAACTGAAAGACGTATTGACCCATGTTGAACTGCAACCGGAAACTTGTACTGATCTAATTAATCTAACCCTGAGGATAGATCGTAGCCTCTCAGAGAGAAAAGGAGTAAGGAAAAAAATGGGAAAAAACCAACTGGCGAATGGAAAGGTCCAGACACCTTCAGTTGTCCTCAGATCCTATTATAGAACAGATGGATATTGGAACTGTTCCCCCATCATTGACCAAAGAGGAGAAAGACATGCAACGAAGAAATGGACAGTGTCTGTATTGTAGAAAAAAGGGTAATTTCGTAAAAGAATGTCAAAAGAAACCCAAAGGTAAAATTGATCCAACATTTGTGACAAAGAAAAAGATGCTTTGGAAAATTCACAGTAAAACTAAAGTGCCCAAGAAAAAACGAAGGGGACCTCTTAGGAAAATTGACAATCACTTCAGTGTGTTCTTGCACAAATCGTTATGTCAAACATTTTCGAATTTTACTACAACTGACTGTACAGGGAAAAAGACATAGGCCCTCATTACAACCCTGGCAGTAAATCCTGCTTTCCGCCGTGCAGAAGACCACCAGCATACCGCTGCGGCCGCGCAATTCGCTACAGGTATTATGACCCACAGTTCGGAATCCGCCACAATACAGACACTAACACAAGTCGGCCACACCGAAGGTCAGTGATAAGCTGGCGATACCAAAACCGACACCGTCACGCCAACAGGAATACGCCCACACTATCACGACCCACGAATCAACGCAGCGGTTATTCAACTGCGGTAATCCATTGGCGGTTACACACCGCTTTGCTCAAAATACACACACACTTGCAAAACACAACCACATTGGACAATTCGAAATGCACACACCTGATACACATACACACACCACACCCACACACCCAATCCAATATAACTCTTACAACCAACATTTTGAAAGAAGGCCAGAGAGAGAGACTATTAAAACAACACCAGCATCCACAGACACACAACACCATCACTTACACAACATCCACGCACCTCAGAAAAACACACCAACACATCCCCTCACACATCACAACAGACACCACCTCACACATCACCCACACCATATCATGGCACCTCAAAGACACCCCGGGTTCTCGGAGGAGGAGCTCGGGTCATTGTGGAGGAAATCGTCCGGGTAGAGCCACAGCTATTCGGATCACATGTGCAGCAGACATCCATTGCAAGGAAGATGGAGCTATGGCGCAGAGTTGTCGACAGGGTCAACGCAGTGGGACAGCATCCAAGAACACGGGATGACATCAGGAAGAGATGGAATGACCTACGGGGGAAGGTACGTTCCGTGGTATCCAGACACCAGATTGCTGTACAGAGGACTGGCGGTGGACCCCCACCTCCTACCCCACAACTAACAACATGGGAGGAGCAAGTCTTGGCAATACTGCATCCTGAGGGACTTGCAGGAGTAGCAGGAGGACTGGACTCTGGTAAGGCAAATCACTACTTTATCCCCCACCTGCATGCCATCACATACTGCCACCCTTACCCTCACACCCATCACCCCAACAACCCACAGATACCCCACAAACACAACCAACACATCTCAAAACCAAGCCCTGCATGTAACACCAATGCATGGACACCCATCACCAAAGCATGTCCAGTACAGAGACTCACTCATGCCCCAAAATCACCAATCACACAAGGACCAAGCCAATAATGCAAGCACAGGAGTAGAGGGTCACTCACCCATTGCACAAGATGGCACACACACATACAATAACTATGCATTTACACCCCAACAGGACCCATACCCAACGTCACCTGACAGGAGGTGCCAGACATATCCTGTCCCCCCGCAGAAGAGACCCACAGCAGCTCTGCACACCTGGATCAAGATGACCAGAACGGCCCATCAATGACCTTGGGACAATCGGTTCCCCTGAAACAGTCACAAACCACCACAGAGCCTCCCCCCTCAGAAAACACCACCACAGCACCCACCCAGAGGGCCCATCCCTCTGTCCCCAGGACACGTCAATCATCAGTGTGTCCACCACTACAGGGAACCCAGGCAAACCCACAAACACAGGATGATCAGGGACCTGGGGGCAGTGGGCACACGGTTCAGGGGACAGAGGCACAGGATAACAAGGAAGCTGGGAGGACTGCTGTGCGACAGGGGGAGGACAGGCCCAGGGAACCCACTCTCCACAAGGCACTCTGCAACATCCTGGGAGCTTACCACCATTCCCAGGAGACCATGGCACAGTCCTGGCCAAGTTTCAGGAGACCCAGCGGCTGCAGGAGGAACACTTCCTGGGGATCAGGGAGGACTTGAAGTCCATCAACACCACCCTGGTCACTATTGCAGTGGTGCTGGCAGACCTCATCAACACCAGGAGGGACACAGTGGCACACCAACGGGCCCCTGACACTACCCTGGACAATGAACAGCCCTCCACCGTCGCTAGTGGACAGGAGGCACCGCCACAGGAACAACAGACCACCAGCATCCCACCCCCTGCAGATGGAGAACCACCCTGCAAACGGTCCCTGAGATCCAGGAGCAAGACAGAGAACATTGCCAAGACCCCCACCAGGAAAGAAGACCTCCCTGAATGTCACCCTTCTGTCCCACTATGTCACCTTGTCCATCCTTAAACCACCATTACTCCACTCCATATGCCCCTTTGGTCAATGCACCTGTGAAACAAATAGACTGGACTCTGCCATGGACATACCTCCACCACCACCGCAGCCCATTTTACAACCCCCTCCACTTATTTGCACAGGAATAAACACACTTCAATCACAAAACAATCTGGAATCAGTCTGTGCTTTCACAAATGTGTAATTACATTATCTATGGAATATAGCAATGTCAGTTTATTTGTTCACATACCAATGCAACACAGCTGTGGGCCAAGAGTAAACATAGCAGAGGGCACAAAGTGGGACCCAGGTCTGTGAAATTGAGTCAAAGTGACAAGTCAGGGTCAATACACTGAGTGAAAATGACAGACTTATGCTAGGTCCTACAATAGTATGAGATGTGGGAAGCAGTTCCATCTTCTTACCTGTGTCTCACTGGAAGTATTGCACAATGATGTTGTTTCGGTTGTCGATATCCTCTTCTCCTGACTCCTCTTCTTCACTGTCCACAGGCTCCACAGCTGCCACAAGACCACCATCTGGCCCATCCTCCTGCAGAAAAGGCACCTGGCGTTGCAAAGCCAGGTTTTGCATCATACAGCAGGCCACAATTATCTGGCACACCTTCTCCACCTGTCAGATGGAGGCATCGGAATCTGGCGTTAAGGACGTCGAAGGTGTGTTCTATTATCCTCCTAGTTCGCCCATGTGCCTCATTGTAGCGTTCCTCTGCCCTTGTCCTGGGATTCCTCGCTGGGTTCAGTAGCCATGACAGGTTGGGGTAACCAGAGTCACCTGCAAATGTCAAGCAACAACTGACACACACTAACCCTTAGGGACAACCCCATACCCAGACACCTATGTCACCTATGGGACCTTGGCCTCACCTATTAGCCACACACGGTGCCTCAGGAGTTGCCCCATCACATAGGGGATGCTGCTATTTCTCAAAATGCAAGCATCATTCACAGAGCCAGGATACTTGGCATTAACATGGGAGATGTACTACTCAGCCAAACACACCATCTGCACATTCATCGAATGGTAGCTTTTCCGGTTTCTGTACACCTGTTCATTCCTGCGGGGGGGACAAATTCCACATGTGTACCATCAGTGGTACCAATGATGTTGGTGATATGTCTCAGGGAATAGAAGTCACCTTTCACTGTGGGCGAATCCTCCACCTGAGGGAAAACAATGTAGCTGCGCATATGTTTCAGCAGGGCAGACAACACTCTGGACAACACGTTAGAGAACATTGGCTGGGACATCCCTGATGCCATGGCCACTGCTGTTTGAAAAGACCCACTGGCCAGGAAATGGAGTACAGACAGGACCTGCACAAGAGGGGGTATCCCTGTGGGATGGCAGATAGCTGACATCAGGTCGGGCTGCAACTGGGCACACAGTTCCAGGATTCTTGCACAATCAAGTCTGTATGTGATTATGATGTGTCTCTCTTCCATTGTTGACGGGTCCACCAGGGGTCTGTACACCGGAGGATGCCGCCATCTCATCACCTGTCCCAGCAGACGTGCCCTATGGAGGAGAATAGCGAGCAGAGAGTCATCCAACACTGAGGTAGAACAATGTGTTATTTGCAGAAACGTTATTAATCCGCAATGTGCCGGTATCTGTCTGTATTCCAGGCCTAGATAGGTGTGACACAGTTTTTATCCATCCCATGTGGCCCCCTGAAATGGCGGATGCCTGACCTGTAAGGTGGGACAAGGGGATATGAGGTAACTGCACTGGCGTTGTACACCGTCGCAGTGGGCGGTTGAAGACCGCGGCGCAATTCTGCATTGGTTAACATTGGGCCCTATGGGTTCCAGGAGCCAATTACGATGTACGCCAGCGGTGATGGTACGCACCGTCACGGACGTGACCGTCATTTTGTGTCTGTTCACTCA